>NW_020664516.1:956199-1005875 GCF_002925995.2 Terrapene triunguis | reverse complement strand
GGGGGGGGGGGGACTCACTCGAGAGTCCAACAGATCCTTTGTTGCTACCTAGGCCAGTGTCCTTTGTTCCTGTGAGGCTGGGCTGGGTTTGTCCCATACATGCCCTGATGAAGTGTGAACTGCCCCTCTGCTCCTGGAGAGCTTTTGCCTGGGTTTGTTTTAAGCCATAAGGACACATTCTCAGCCTCAACTATATACATGAAATTACAACCTGTAACATTACTATGACATCACTGTAACAACAATGCTCAGTGCATCATGAGCCTTCCGAAGACACCGACATGACAAACTTTGCATTGGATACCACACGATCATATTATAAGGATGAACATGGGGGTGCTGAGTATTCCCCTGAGGTACAGAGCATCACAGTCACATCCTAGTTTCTAGGTCCAAAGTGAAAATCTGCCCACATCATACACAACTGGCAACGTGCGAGGCACAAGGGTGGGAGAAGACGGCTCACTGGCCAAGATCTGGCTGGGAGTGGTAAAGGGTACAAAACAGTGGTTTGTTTCAACCATTATAATCAACCCATCCCTCTGTTTCATAAGCATTAACTTTAATTATAAGATGTAAAAGTACAAGAGGCAACAACAGCAAATAAATATATTGTAGTTGTCATTTGCTTTCCTCTAAGTCATGCATTCATGACACAATTTGAAACGAAATCCAGAAGTAATTCTAATCAAGTCAATAATGTTATTCTGTTGATTATTTTACTAACAAACAATCCCTTAAACAGGCTTTTCATCCATAGGTTTCAAAAAGCTAAAGTGAGATGGGCAAATATGATTATCCTCAATTTACAGATGGGAAGACAGAGGTGGTAAAGGAAGTAACTTGCCCAGACGCAGCCAAGTCAGCGAAAGGGCTGGGAACAGCACTGTGGTCGGGAGCGTGACTGAAAGCAGGCCAGTGGCTAGGGGACAGAACTGAGTCAGGCCAGAGAGAGGCTCTGCCGGGAGCACATAATCTTTTGGATCAGTTGGACACTTTTGAATAAAGGAGGAAATTTCTAACCTTCAATCAAGTCCTTGACCAAATAGGGTAATAAGTAAAACAATGCCTTTACATCTGGCAAAAGTAGCCTCAGGCTGAGGGGCAGAGTTTGGGTCAGGAAGACTCTAACACAGCACATTTGTGGTTCATTTTTTGCAGCTTGACACTGAGAGCAGCTACATTTTGGATAGTGCCAAAGCTAGGTATAATGCACAGCTTTCATCAGGCTTACAGCCCTTCACAATCACCAGTTAAGCCTCCTAGCACCCCTGTATGTTGGGTATTATTATTTTAAAATGGAGAAAATGAGACATGGATACAATACCATGGACATGAAATTCCACCTTTTTACGCTGCAAGACAACTTTTTTTTTTTGCTGAGCATTGTTAACCTTCGTGCCCAATACAGGCCTAGAATAGCATACATGGGGTCAATCTTACAACAACCTTTGTCAGAGAACCAGTCTTCTGCCCTCTCTCCAAGCTCATATGACAAATTTTAGTTGTTTTTTCCTCCTCCCACCTTCCTCTCAATTATAGCATAAATATTCAATGAAGATTTAGGTCAACACATTTTCCTGCAGAGCAGTCTCACGAAGCACATTTCGTTTTTATCACATCAAATTTCTTTTATAAAAGCATCTTACTTGCATGTATTGAAATCCCAGATTCTTGTTTACGTTGTTCAAAGACTTAGGCAGCCCATTCTGAACTAAATCCCTAATTAAACATGACCCAGCTTGTTTCCAATTAACATTTTCCAACGCTCCCTAGGAATTTCCAGATGTATCCAGAGGGACAATTCAAGTATATTTACATATATCAGTGCCAACATTCCCCCTTACTTCTCTCCATATTTCTACCTAACCAGACATTTCCAGCCAAGGGACAGTTCAACTTAGAGGCTGACCACTGACTAGGTGGCAGGACATGATATATAGGGCTTAAAGGAGGAACAAGCCGTGGATAGGAAAGAACAGTGACACTCCATGTCTGCATCCGAAGAAGTGGGTATTCACCCACGAAAGCTCATGCTCCTATACGTCTGTTAGTCTATAAGGTGCCACAGGACTCTTTGCTGCTTTTACATGTCTGCAAAGATGCACCAGGATGGAAAAAAAATATTTCCACTCTCTTTTATCTCCACAGCCCCTAAGTGTAGCATGTTTTTATAAACTACCCATGTTTACTATTTCTACCTCACTATCAACAGCATGGGGAGAGCGCAGGGTTGGATGATGTGGAACCTGGGACTTAGACTGAAGGTTGTACAAATAAAACAATCCAGTAAAGTCAAATCTCCTCCCAGTTGGCAAGGGAAGGGGATTTAATACAGCTGGGCCATATCAGAATCAAATTACATTTGGGAAATTCCACTAGGATATTACCCAGTGTAGAAGGTATTGTCATCTCACATTTACCCAACAATTAATGAATGTGGTAACCAAGAGCAGATTTTAAAGTTCAAATATCACACGCACAGGGTTCTATCAAACAGGACTGAACAAATTAGAGATTTTGCTAGGCTTGGTTTAATTTGCTTGAGATCGACCACAGTGACTTAAATCTTTACTTGTGTCGCAGGAGCGCTGAACGGCTTGGGCTGGAGCTCCACTGTGCTGGGCGCTGCCTGTCCCAAGCAGCTTACAATCTCAAGAGACCAAACATAGATGAAGACCTGGAGAAAGGAGCCGTCAAGGTGAAGGCAGGCCCTGGGTCCTTCCTCTCCAAAGCAGTCGGTACTAGCTAGCTACAGCAGGCAATTCCCAGCCCTCCTTCTGTCACATCCCACCTCCAGACTAGAGGGGCTCATCTGGAGAAGGGGAGGCCCTAAGCCTGCTTCTCCATGGGGACCAGAAGTCACAATTAGAAGGAACCTACAGGAGGAGTTATAGGCTATGTAGGTCTGCAGACCTCCTTCCCAAATGCAGCAAATACCAACTATAGCACAGAATATAGAGGGTAAAAATCAGGGCCTTCCAGTCCCCTTGTGCCCCTACAAGAGACCCCAGAAGCACCCACTGGAAGCATCCTTCCTCCTCCACAAGGAGAATAATGGCAGCCAGGAGGAGCCTTCACAGTCTGATGCTCACTCGACTGTGGCACCTGGGCTCTGCCGTCTCATTGCTGTAGTATCACCACTGTTTTCATCCCACCCCTTCCCCCACCGCTGCCCACCTCAACTCTCCCCTGTGCCTGGTGGACTTCTCAACCTCCTTACCTCCCCCTTCAGACTCCTCTCATTACCCACTACCCTTCTTACTTCAACCAACTCCTCCTCTTCCCCATCTCCAGCCCTCTGCGCTGACCCAAAGAAGCCTAAAATCTAGAGTTTATGTAACAGCAATAAGAAATGCCAATAAGAGATATGGGTGCTTGTTGCAGGTTGGTTCCATCACCCTGACCATTGTGCTTGTATGCCGTAGCCACCTCCCCTGCCTTCGCTGCTTCAGATTGTGAGCTCTTGGGGAGGGACCATTTCTCTGTATGTATTTATACAGCTGCTAGCATAATGGGCTCTGTAGAGGTGTTCTTGGGCCTAATTTTTAGGCCCAGCCTGAGCCCGAGAGGATTGAGTCATTTTCCAATCCGACCCTTCTGCCCGAACCTGGGTTATTGCCACCATGGGGTTGGCACTAGACAGGCCATTCGTCCATTTTTTAACCGGACAGTCCTGTTTTGGGTGGCTTGTCTCTGTCTGGTACGGAGCCAAAGCTGGGCGTGGTTTTGCCCGATATTAACAGGGGAGCCATTTTGAAGAGCACGTTGCTCCGTACCTGCGGGCGCAACGTCATACACACGATGCGTGTGAGGTAACATCGAGCAGAGACACCACTTTGAAGAACGTGTCACGCACAGCATGCATGCTGTGTGCGAGGTCACGACACTGGGGGTGGGCACATGCCATTCCTGAAGTACTGGGACATCCCGCAGCAGCCACCGCGGTTGGCATGGCAGCAGGTTGGATGCCCTGCTCCTGCCATCCAACAGCCCTCTCTGTGCAGTGAAAGCCACTGCAACTCCTCAGCACACTCACTCCGCAACATGCACAGCAGTGGGGTGATGGCGTTCGGCAGAGGCAGGGCACACAACTGCTGCCACGCCTACCCCAAGGGCAATAGGAGGAGATCTGACCCAACTCAACAGAGAGGGTCTGGAGGTTTTCCCACCTGACCCAGACCTGACACTTGTAGTCGCGTCCCATCAGGTTCAGGTCAGGTTGCAGGACTGACGCTGACGGGAGGCCTCCAGGCACTGCCATAATACTAACGATCTCAAAGTACTGCCGAACGTTTCAAGCAAATTGAAGAAGACATACTGAACAGCCATCATTTGTGTATCATTTTACAGAACACTGGGCTTGCAAATGTGACTTTTGCCCGCCCGCTCCTGCTGAGAAGTCACAATCCCTCATGGCAATGGTTGCTGTGTGTGGCCCATTGCATGGGTCTCAATTATTTCCACGTGGTCATCAGGGTTGTTAGAGTTACTAAGCCTCTTGCTGTGTTAAGTGCGAGAGCACAAAACGGTTCCATTTTTTATTTAACTTTTCCTACTCAAATACAAACTTGTATTTCAGTCAGGTGAGTTGACTAGCTCTAGACTATTTCACTGGCTGCTCACAATTCCTTTTAAAACAGCTGGCAAGGTCTGGCTGGACTGCTGTGTTCAGCAGCGTACTACACTGCAGTCTGCTAGCAGCCTCTAGTCATCGGCTAGGTTACCTGTCACTGCTCACGGTACACCACCCATGCTGCAGCTTCAGGCCAGCTCAGAGGGGTGCCCAAAAATCACTCTGCAGCAAGTGATTTCCGAAGATAGAGTCGGGCTATGCTGCACTTGGGCAATCCAGGCACCAGACCATCCAGACAGAGAAATACTGCAAGTACCATGAGAACAGTCATTGAACAAGCCAAAGCAACACTTATTTACTGAGGAGATTTTATTTAAGGAAAAATAATCTGAGGGAAAACTGGGAATCTACTGGCTTGTAGGATAGCCGGCACCTGTTTGCAGCTCTGCCAGCATTCACAGAAAAGCAAGAGCCGTAGTTCTCAGGGCAATGCAGACAGGTATTTCTACAACAGACAGCAGGGCCAGCTAGTGCACTATTGAACTGACATCTTCACTACCCCAAACCCGGTCTGCTTGGCTCCAGAGCTGAGGTTCCTCCTGCTGATGTCATAGCTGGACAGTAAGTGCAGATTGCCACTGTATTATTATTCAAAGCACCTCGGGCCTGAAATCTGACATTTCCTTCCTGGGTAGATGAGTTCTGTAGCTCGAATGCTGAAAGTATATAGTGAGCTGTCTGTGAGGAAGCAATTAGCAGTGGCGAGTGTGAAGCACGCAAGCGGATTCTAAATGAGTTTCTCTGCCTCTCATTCCCTACTGCATCCCCTGGAAGGATGTCGTTTATCAGGGACAGAAGAGGCACGTGCATCAAGGTGGCTATTAATGCACTAGCAAAACTGTCAAGAAAGGGGAAAAAATGACACTCGGGCAATGAGCCCGTTCTCTGGTGCAGATGTCACGGGACAGCAGCTGCTTTATCAATAGCTCTCTTTCCCACCCCAATCGTACAGTCTGCGCAGTCGCATGGAAGGGGAGAGAGCACAGAGAGGTGGGATGCAGTTCTGCGGTAACATGCACCGTTTCATTGCACCATCAGGAGAAGTCTATGCAACACTGGAACCAGCCATTAAATAGGTGTCCATTCATTTTCACAAGGACTCCTTCCCATGCTGTTTTATAACCTACAGTCTAGGAGCATGACACAAAAATCTGTTTTCCTTGATGAATATTTTTATTTAAATTTGAACACATAGCTTTGTTATTGTAGGGCTGATTGGGGGAGGGGCAGGTAGGAGGCTGCTGTCTGTCTGTTTTTCAATATACAAGAAAAGCAACATTTTGGAAGGAGGGGGAATCCCCTGGGAGCTTGGACAAAGTGGGGGGAGAAAACAGACATTTTGATGCTCACTGTGGACAGGGCCCTTTGTGAGTAGGATCCTCACTCTTCCGGATGTTTAGAGACCATGAAGATCTGGCAGGAAGGAAGGACTCCTTAAACCAAATCATGTTAGCAGAACCTTCTAGGAAGAGGTGAAGACCAAAAACAGAGGTCCTGCCAAGCTAGGCCAAAATGGGATACCCAGGACCCCTCTGATGAGGCTGACTGGGGTCAGGGGAAGGGAGACCTTCCCTCCCACAGTGTGCCAGTGATCACTTTGACCCCTGTCCCCTGGCATGGAGATGACGGTGAATCTCCAGTACCTAGCAGGCTACTACTTGCTGACTGAAGCGCACAGATCCACATGCTGAGCACAGGCACACTAACTGATTTGCCCCAAGTGCTGCTGTGCTGGGTCCACTGGTCCCCCGCGTCAGATAGGGCTCCCATTAACCAGTGATCACTGGTGAGGAATTCATTTTGGATCCCCGGGTAAGGACTTCCTGAATGCTGTTGCTGTAGTGGTTAGAATAACTTGCTTATCTGGTATGTTACAGCATTTGGAATGTGTGGGGGAGAGGGAATGGATGTACTCACCATTTAAAAATATACATCTCATGTACTCCCTCAGCGTAGCACCCGCAGGAAGGACTATACATAGGCTGCACTCGTTGCCATCATGAGCCATGCAGCGATCAACAGGCCTTTTGGGAGCAATTCTGTTCTTTCGGGTAGGGTCTTCCACAAGAAGCAGCAACACATGGAAGCATTTGGGGGGAGAGGGCAGGGGAGTTAAGGGATTTTCCTTTCCTAAAGCTTTACTCCAGGTACATTAACGTACCATTCCCTTCAGCACAAATCAGCTGGAGTTTTACCTGCTTGCAAGGTAAAATAGGACATGGTAAGGTCAGACATCAGCTGCATTTTTGTGGTGGCTTCTATTCCTTTGGCCAGTACAACTCAGGCCGAGGGACAGAAAAGCCTTTGCACCAATTAAATATGCAGGTTCATGCACAGAACAGCCTTGTTCACCAACTTAAAAAACTAGGAGTCATATCACAAAAACTAGGATTTTTTAAGCCAAGAAGGAAGAGCTTGAAGGGGACTGTTTCATTCTCACTGGTCTTTATAATTATAATCAGTTCCATGAACGGAGAACAAGGTACTGACATGCGAGTTCAGAACAGAGACAGTGATAAATTAAACAGGAATAAGTCACCAGGACTGTTGTCTCCATGGCCCATATCATGGGGAATAGTTAATAATGGTACTACAATCTAGCAGAGAAAGGTCTAATGTGATCCAATCGCTGGAAGTTGAAGCTAGGTAAATTGAGACTGGGAATAAGGCAGAAATTTTAACCGGTGAGAGTAATTAATCATTGGGACAGTTTACCAAGGGCCGTGGTGGAGTCTCCGTCACTGACAATGTTTAAAACAAGACTGGAGGTTTTTCTAAAGTATCTGCTCTAGGAACCATTGTGGGGAAGGTCTCTGGCCTGTGCTCTACAGGTCAGACTAGATGATCACAATGGTCTCTTCTGGCCTTGGAATCTGTGAATCTCATTTTCATATTAATGATGGGGAGGATTCAAATCTCCTCCATTTTATGCAGCGTAGGTACAACCCTTTAGTTTCTGGCAAGCTGCCAACAGTCTCATTGGGCTTACTTTGGTTGTCCTAGTTAGGGCTATAAGGGATGCTGGCAGAGAAACAGGGTGAGTAAATAAACAAGGCAGCCTACAGAAGAATCCTACTGATGTTTACTTGTTAATGCAGCATCAGAGCAGCCGGGAAGACTGCAGTTCCTTACTGCACACATAGGGACCAAAGAACTGAATCATTTTTCTATGTAATCTTAAACGTTTTTTGTTTTTTTTTTTTAAAAAGCCTATTAAGGTAGCCTGTAATTTCCAAATCTTCTCAATGGGGTAAAGTTGCAGCAGGTAACCTTAAACAGCTCTTCCAGCTGGATTAAAGCCCATCTTATTCATTCATCATTCCAAGCACAGTCCAGCTGCAGAGGAGATGAAGTCCTTGTGCAGAAGAGTTAAACTAGCACTTCAAGCTTCAAATAATTGTTTTGCACGATGCACGCCAACACTAAACGGTTCTAAAAGGATTTGTGTAACACAGCGTAGCTCACAGCTTGGCTTCAGTATTAACAGAGTGCAGAATTGGGCAGCTACTCTTCTCACCTCCTTCTGGTCATTACAGTACTCACTTTTTAAAAATGTTTCCCCAGAAAACAGACACACACTGGTTGGTGTTTTAACAGGATATAGGAAGGAAGTACTAAAAGGGTTTAGCTTTACCATAGAGGAATTAGACATAGGAATAACAGGTTTCAAAATAAAAAATCAACATAACATGTTGATGAGGAACGGTAACCAGTAATCAAACCATGTGATGAAAGTTTGTACCTTCCTCAAATAGACACAGGTACTCAGCACTGTGCATCCCAGCAATTGTGCTTGCAGGTTCATGCACCATGAACTGTTCTACAACACATGTCCCCATTGACCTTTACGTTTCAACTGATTTTATGTAAGCTCGAAAGCTTGCGTCTTTCATCAACAAAAGTTTGTCCAATAAAAGATATTACCTCATGTACCTCGTCTCCCTTAAGAGAATTTGAGACAATCCAGTAAAGGGCAGGGAAACACCTACATCTCAGTTTGACCAATACAGATCTGTTACAGGCTGTTTTCAGTAGGCTGTGTTAAGATCCCACTCTGGAATAGGATCACTTATCCAACCTCAAGGAATCTCATGATCAGGATGCAAAAGTGGCAGTCAGTTTCCATGTGCAGATCCAGGTTCAAATCCTGATCCACTCCAAAATGGGGAAAAGTGTTATACAATTTCCAAGCATCTCCCATGTGTTAGTTATGATCCTGGATGCTAACGTAAGTGTTCTACTGTCGAACACAAAAGGAGACAAAAATTAGATGAGTCAGCATAGCTGTCAAAACTTAGAGGTAAGAGCTGAGAACGCTCGGGCCAGCTCTAGGCAAACGTCTACCAAATGCCATGCAAGGTCTGCTTTAACAATCACCCAGAGATGACAGTGTGGCTCGAGGAACCCAAACTATTTCCAGGTTTGCCAACTGCATTGCACACCACACCCCGTCTTCAATGCAAGCCTCTCACTAGACTACGAAATAGAAAGGAGCATAAACTGTGGCAAATCAAGTATAATTAGACAGGCCAAAAAAGAATTTGAAGAGCAACTAGAAAAAGACGCAAAAACTAACAGCAAATTTTTTTTTAAGTACATCAGAAGCAGGAAGAAGGGCAAACACTCAGCAGGGCCACTGGATGACCGAGGTGCTAAAGGAGCACTCAAGGAAGACAAGGCCGTTGCAGAGAAGCTAATGAATTCTTTTCATTGGTCTTCACTGCAGAGGATGTGAGGGAGATTCCCACACCTCAGCCATTCTTTCTTGGTGACAAATCTGAGGAACTGTCCCAGATTGAAGAGGTTTTGGAACAAACTGATAAATTAAACAGGAATAAGTCACCAGGACCAGATGGTATTCACCCAATAGTTCTGAAAAAAATCAAATATGAAATTGCAGAACTACTAACTGTGGTATGCACCAGGTGACTGGAGGGTAGATACTATGACACTAATTTTTAAAAAAGACTCCAGAGGCAATCCTGGCTATTACATGCTAGTAAGTCTAACTTCAGTACCAAGCAAATTGGTCAAAACTATAGTAAAAAACAGAACTACCAGACACATATATGAACACGATTTGTTGAGGAACAGTCAACACAGCTTTTGTAAAGGAAAATCATGCCTCACCAATATACATCTTGATATAACGCGACCCAATATAACATGAATTCAGATATAACGCGGTAAAGCAGTGCTCTGGGGGGGGCGCTGCGCACTCCAGTGGATCAAAGCAAGTTCAATATAACACGGTTTCACCTATAACGCGGTAAGATTTTTTGGCTCCTGAAGACAGCATTATATCGAGGTAGAGGTGTATTAGAATTATTTGTGGGGGCCAACAAACATGTGGACAAGGGTGATCCAGTGGATATTATGTACTTGGACTTTCAGAAAGCCTTTGACAAGGTCCCTCACCCAAAGGCCCTTAAGTAAACCAAGCAGTCATGGGATCAGAGGGAAGGTCCTCTCATGGATCAGTAACTGGTTAAAAGACAGGAAACAAAGGGTAGAAATAAATGGCCATTTTTCAGAATGGAGAGGGAGAAATAGTGGTATCCCCCATGGATCTGTACAGGGACCAGTCCTATTCAACATATTCATAAATGTTCTAGAAAAAAGGGGTAAACAGTGAGGTGGCAAAGTTTGCAGATGATATAAAATTACTCAGGATAGTTAAGTCCAAAGCAGACTGCAAAGAGTTACAAAGGGAGCTCACAAAACTGGGTGACTGGGCAACAAAACGGCAGATGAAATTCAATGTTGATAAATGCAAAGTAATGCACATTGGAAAACGTAATCCCAACATACAAAATGATGGGATCTAAATTAGCTGTTATCACTCAAAAAAGTCATCTTGGAGTCATTGTGGATAGCTCCCGGAAAACATCCACGCAATGTGAAGCAGCAGTCAAAAAAGCAAACAGAATGTTGGGAGCCATTAGGAAAGGGATAGACAATAAGACAGTAAATATCATCATGTATCAACCCAGAGTATACAGACACCTTGAACATTGTGTGCAGTTCTAGTCACCCCATCACCAAAAAGATATATTAGAAATAGTAAAGGTACAGAGAAGAGCAACAGAAATAATAATGGATATGGAACAGCTTCCATATGAGGAGAGATTAAAAAGACTGGGACTGTTCAGGTTGGAAGAGATGACTAAAGGGGGATATGATAGAGGTCTATAAAATCATGAATGGGGAGGAGAAAGTGAATAAGGAAGTGTTATTTACGCCTTCACATAACATACAAACTAGGGATTCATCCAATGAAATTAAAAGGCAACATGTTGAAAGCAAACAAAAGGAAGTACTTCTTCACACAACACACAGTCAACCTATGCAACTCATTGCCAAGGGATGTTGAAAGCCAAAATTATAACTGGATTGAAAAAGAATTAGCTAAATTCATGGAGGATAGGTCCGTTAATGGCTATTAGTCAAGATGGTCAGGGATACAACCCCATGCTCTGGGTGTTCCCAAGTCTGACTGCCAGATGCTGGGACTGGATGACAGAAGATTTATCACTTGATAATTGCCCTGTTCTGTTCATTCCCTCTGAAGCACCTCGCAGTGGCCACTGACAGAAGACAGGACACTGGACTCGATAGACCATTAAGGCCATTCTTATGTTCGGTTGTTCTGGAAAGTGCTCAGCTTGCTTCCAAACCATATATCCATCGGCTCAGATCCATTTCCCAAGTACTCCACCCTGCCCTCATTCAGCCAAAGCAAATTCAGGATGAAGCAGATGTCCTGCCCTGGAACCGTGAGTGCCAAAGTGTTCCTCCACAGGGAAAGCAGTCGTTGACATGGAATCCTGAAGGCAAAGTGCCTCTTGGCTTAATGCGGGAAGGACGCTCTGCAGAGATGCTCCCTGCTACCGCCAGTGAGAAAGTTCTGGCACTGGTGTGGCCGGCCTATCGTTGCCATGGCTAGAGAGCTGTCTTGTCACAGCGCTTAGCGAAGAAGACTGGTCTTCTAAAGTAACACTAGGACAGCACAAGCAATATAGGAAGGGTCTGGACAAGCCAAACTTGGCAGCCATTGTCACCCACTAGAGGCCAAAAAGCCCATCTTGGAAAGAAGCAGCATCAGAGGCCTGAAGCCTTTGGCACTGAACCTGGCATTTCTCAGTGAGCCCTGTCAGTGTCTTTGCTGGGAAAGACCTGGTTGTGGACTAAACCTGGCACATTTCCGGATACTCAAGTCACTTGACTCAACATTCTTTTGAAAATTACTACCAGATATATTTGCTGTATGCAGGGCTGTTGTAAGCATGTTGGTCCTAGGACAGGGGTGGGCAAACTTTTTGGCCTGAGGACCACATCTGGGTGAGGAAATTGTATGCAGGGCCATGAATGTAGGGCTGGGGCAGGTGGTTGGGGTGCGGGAAGGGGCTCAGGGCAAGGGGTTGGGGTGCAGGAGGGGTGCAGCAGGGGGCTCAAGGCAGGGGGTTAGGGGGCAGGAAGGACTCGGGGTGCAGACTCCGGCCCAGTGCTGCTTACCACGAGCAGCTCTGGGGTGGCAGCGGCGCGCAGCGGGGCTAAGGCAGGCTCCCTGCCTGCCCTGGCCCGGCGCCGCTCCCGGAAGTGTCCAGCATACCCAGCAGTGGCTCCTGGGGGTGGGGTGGGGCAGGCGGTTTTGCCATGCGCTGCCCTAACCTGTGGTACCACCCCCAAAGCTCCCATTGCCACGGTGCCTGCAGGCAAGGGCAGCGCACGGAGCCCTCTGCCCCCACTGCCCCAGGGGCCACAGGAACGTGGTGCCGGCCACTTCCAGGAGTGGCGCGGGGCCAGGGCAGGCAGGGAGCCTGCCTTAGCCCCACTGAGCCATGGGGCTGGCAGTCCTGCATGCCGGATTGAAAGCCCTGACAGGCCAGATCCGGCCCACAGGCTGTAGTTTGCCCTCCCCTGTCCTAGAATACTAGAGACACAAGGTGGGTGAGGTAATTAATATCTTTTATCGGACCAACTGTTGGTGAGAGAGACAAGCTTTCGAGCTGTGTAAGCTTGAAAGCTTGTTTCTCTCGCCAATAGAAGTTAGTCCAATAAAAAAATATTACCTCACCCACCTTGTCTCTCAGATACATTTCTTATCAGCCCTGAAAAGGTTAAACAACAAACTGAGCTCTAATGCATTGCTATTCAATGAGTATAGCATAGATCACATGAGCTCACTCTAATAATGTCCACAGATCTCTCCTGAAAGGCTGATCTGCACATGACTTCATAAACAGGTTCACGGGCTCAAACCCAGCAGTTAAATGCTAACCGAAGGTCTTGAACATTCACTACATCCTCGAACATCCTCACTGCACGTATCACCCTCAGAAAAAAGACCCACAGTCATTCAGCAAGCAGATTCCAGAATTAACGTAACAGTACAAATATTACCTCACCTCACCCACCTTGTCTCTCGAATATCCTGGGACTGACACAGCTATAACAACACTGCATATAAACAGTACAAAGACATTCAAACACCAGACGGCCACATTTTGTGCCTAAAGCTCATCAGACAGTAGTTTCCATGCAGTCTGTGGGTTCTAGTTCCATTCACAATCAGTTAACTCTCAACCCCAGAAAGAAAAAGCTGTTCTGTACTAGGTAAATGACCTTCAAGACTGGGTTCTACCTCCCTCCCCACAGACAGCCAGTGCATCTCATCTGAGGAAAGTATTTAAATATGTCATTAGTCTGGGTAATGAGCTAGACATAACAAAAGTTTTAGAGCGACTTACTGATGTCCTCTTAATCAAGTTACTAAACATTCATAAACTCAGTTTATACATCCATAAAACAGATAATTACTACTTACTTCACAGGGCAGTTGTGACGCTTAGTGTTTGTGTAGTTATTTTGTATCCTCAGATGAAAGGCTATGTAAGTGCAAAATATCACTGGTTACGATTTAAACACCCTGAAAAGTATCTTCACTGAGAACAATTATCTAAAAAGCTAACAAGACATTTGCATATTTGATAAGATCCTAATAGAACAACTTTTTCAATAAAAACTTTTTTTTAAAGTTTTCAGTTTGGATGAAAGTTTCCCATGTAGCTGGAAACTGATTTGAAGTATAATGACATAGCAGCCAGAAGGATAAAATAAAATTCAAAGAGATACAGAGAAATCTGTTCAGAAACCAGTACAGTATTCCCTAGACATACTCTAAAGAATGAAATTTCACGGTGCCCACTGTTAAAGGAATGAAAGCAGGTTGTACGTATTCTCTCACTTATATGAAACTATGCTTTTCAGCAGAACCTACAGGGTTTTAAAAAAACTAAATAAGTGTCATAGGTTAAGAAACTACAGAAGGAAATGAAAAACTAAGGCCTTGTCTGTACAAAAGGCTGTACTGCTTTAAGTATAATTAAAGAGGTACATCCCTCAGTGTGGACACAGTTATACAGTTATAAAGGTGTTTATACGCAATACAGCTATTCCTGTATGGGAAGGGGGAATAAACTATACCAGTATAAAGCGCCTTTATACCAGCATAACTGCAATCACACAGGGGACTTGTACCAGAATCAACTCTTTTGGTTAAAAAAAAGGTCATCCCTAACTGAATTAGCTATACTAGTTCAAAATCTGTATAGCTCAAACCTAAAGCCTAGTCTACATGCAAAAGTTGCACCACTTAAATTTAAATTTGATTTTAAAACTGATTTAATTAGAACAGTGCAACCCATGTAGACAGCACTCTTATTTTGGTTTGAGGGGCTTATTTTGTTTTGTCTGGCCAGCAAGGAAAGCTGGTTGTGGTATTTAGATGTGATTTCCGGTCACAGCTTGCCCTGATAGATGGCTGTCAGGTGAAGAGAAAATTGACCAATTTTTAATAAGCAAGTTTAAGGGAAAGAATCTGGTTGCAGTGCAACTACCCCAGCAAAAGAAAGAAATTCTACTGCCTCGGCCTATTCCAGACTTAGGGTCAATTTTGGCAGTTCTTACTCAAAACCATCACTGAGGTATATGGAATAATGTCTGAATATTGACTGGAGGATATGGCTTTTAAACACTTCATTAGGAAAAGCAGGAGTCTCCTAGAAATTCATGGAAGTACTTACATTATGCTACAATACACATTTCTGAGCACTTATCAACAAGGTGGTCAGTCAGTGTGAAGCTCAGTTAACCTGAGAACAGATAACTCTCACTATAATCACTGGAATGTAGTGGTTCAAAAGACATTGACATCCTCTAACAGGGAGGAGTCACATACACTGAAAGCCCTGATGAGTGAATGGACAAGCTGAATTAATATTGTGCCAAGAAGTTGTGGAGAACTATAATGATTTGCATTCATCGTTTCAGTTTAACATGGCAAGTTGATGTGGATAGTTTCTTTTGCAGTTCCAGCCGTTTATTCCCTTTTCCTTCAAAATTACATTTCTCCTACAACCGACTGGGCAGACCAGTTGAACTGAGATGCATGGAAAGGAGCATGCTACACAATTAAAACAGATAAAGACCAAGAACTAATTAAAAATTTCCAGAAAATTAACTCTACAAATTACAAGCATGGGGCTTTGAAGACACCAGCTATACAAATGAATCCTCTTGCAAAGACAGCCTACACAAATACACAGCAGGGAACCCTCAGCAAAGTCCACTGTGTGCGTCTGAGCTCTTTGTCATAGGGATTAGTGCAGACTGCTACCAACTGGTCCTTTACTGGTGAACAACTTACCTACAAAGAACTACATTTCAAATGTTAAGAGTCCACCTTAAACCTGAACAGGCCGGTCCACTCAAAGGCTTCAGATTGGCTGTTAAGAGGTGAAACCAGGCAATTCTAACTTAAAATTAGACCTGCCTGGCAGTGGGAATTGCTGCAAATATGGGGTGCCTCTTCTTCCCCACGTGTCTCCCCCAACCCAGATCCACCCAGTGGAGGAATGTGCTGTCTACAAACCACAGTCTGGAGTTCCTCTCCTCCAGTTCCATCCTAGACCCTCTCCAATCCAGCATCCACCCCTGGCACTCCACTGAAACAGCTCTCAAAGTCTAATGGCCTCTTCCTAGCCAAAGCTCAGAACCACTACTCCACCCTCATTCTCCTTGACCGGGCAGCCACCTTTGACACCATTGACCATGCTCTTGTTTTGAAATTTTGTCCTCTCTCAGCGTCCATGACTGTCTTCTTCTGGGGTATATGTCTACAAAGCAGCTGGGAATGTGCTTCCCAACATGGGCAAACAGACACGTGCATGCTCTGGTCAAGCTAGCATGCTAAAAATAGCCATGAGGCCGCCGTGGCCCAAGCTAGCCACCCGAGTACATACCCCCCCAAAAAACCCCTGGGTACATATACAGATGGCTAGCCTGGGCTGCTGGAGCCATGCTGCTATTTTGAGCACAGTAGCTCGAGCAGAGCAAGTGCATCTCCCTACCCACGCTGGGAAGCACACTCTCAACTGCTATGTAGCCATATCCCTGATCCTTCAACCTCTCTAACTGCTCCTTCAGCGTATATTTCAGGGATCCTCCTCATCCCATCTAATTTTCTATGGGGGTTCCACAGGGCTCTGTCCTTGGTCCCCTTCTCTTCTCCCTCTACACCTTATCCCCGGGTGATCTCATCCACAAACACAAATTCAACCACCCTCTCTATGCATACAGGGCCACCCAGAGGATTCAGGGGGCCTGGGGCAAAGCGGGGAAGCTGCGGCGCTTGTACTCACCCGGTAGCGGTCCGGGTCTTCGGCAGCGGGAGGCCTTTCAGTCGCTCCGCGTCTTCGGCAGCACTGAAGGACCCGCCGCCAAAATGCTGCCGAAGACCCGGAGCGACTGAAGGGCCCCCCGCCACCGAAATGCCTCCGAAGACCCGGACCGCCGCCGGGTGAGGGCTCACGGGGCCCCTGCAGGGCCCGGGGCAAATTGCCCCACTTGCCCCCCCCAGGCAGCCCTGTATGCATAGGAGTCATAGCTCTACTTCTACTCCAGATCCATCTGCTGTCCAAGCTAAAATCTTGGCCTCTCTCTCTCTGACATCTCCTTATGGAATTCTAGCCAGCAGCTCAAGCTCAACATGGCCAAACAGAGCTCCTACTCTTCCCACTGCATCTTTCCTCCATCACTGCAGACATCGCCACCATCCTGCCAGTCACTAAGGACCATAACCTGGGTGTCATCTTTGACTCAGATCTCTCTCTAGGTCCTCTTGCAGGTTCTTTCTGTGTGTCATTTCTAAGAGATGGCTTTTCCTCTTCAGCCACAAAACTAAAACCCTCATCCAGGCTCTCATCTCACATCCTAATTACCACAACATCCCTTTCTCTGGTGTTGACAAATGCAATATTGTCCTCACTCACCTCCATTCACAATGCTGCAGCAAAGATCATTTTCCTACCCCATCGCTTTAACCATGTCATCCTTCCACTGGCTCCCCCTTCTCTAGCACAAATAAACAAACTAACTGTCTTCGCTTACAAGGCCCTTCATGGCCTATCCCCAGTCTACCTACCAATAGCATGGTGACCTGGGAGCTTTAAGGGCAACCCTTCTACCACAACGCTGTCCTAAATTGCAACTAATGAACTGGTTTAGAGCCTGTGTACTGCATGGTAAGCTTGACCTAAATTTTTCAGCATGGCACCTGGATCCTGCAGCACGCCCATGCAGCAAATTAGAAATTCTGCAGCAGTTGCAGAAGTTAAAAAAAATTTGTATTCAATTAAACATGAAAGTGAATTCCAGCAGCATGGTTATCCTTGGATTATTAAGATATTACATTTTAATTTTACAAGGCTACATCATTTTTAATTGTAAGTGCACTGCAGAATTTTGTACTGCATATACAACTGCCTTGTAGAAATTAAAAAGGAGAACCTGGAGGTTTTGGCATTAGGGTAAGGGGGTGCTTGGGCCTTTTTGCACCTGGGAAGTCATGGGAAGCAGTTTCAGATTGTGGGATAAACACATTAGTTTGATGATTCTGCTGAAGATATCAGAAGTGAAAGAGTTAATTGTTGACTTTTCAATTATCATTAGGGTTCAACATTAATCCTCTGAGAGAATGGGCCAGTTCACAACACAGAGCTTTGTTTCAGCAAGATGTTACTGCATCACTTTGCACTTGGTTCATGTTTGTTAGGTTCTCTTTGCAACCAAACAGGTGAGAAAAATAATTCATTGAAAGCCTGAAACAGTTCTGAGAAAGGGGTGGGAATCTACGGGAAATTCCAGAACCCCAGACTACATAGGGTCCCACATATAATCCAAAAAGGAACCATTACAATGCGTCAAACACCAGGCCCTTCCAATACACAGGTATGATTTGATAGTTCTGGGAGACGGATTGCTACTAGAGAAACCCAGTAGCTGCTTCTTTTTGGCAATGTGTGACTCTGAACTTTTGCTCATCGTAATGACCATGTGGCGTAGGAAGGGTTCAGACCTCTGTAGCCCCTCAATGCCACTCTTTGCTTAGCTGAAAGGAGTCACTGGAAGGCACGCGTACGCACACACACTCCAAGGCCCAGCTGACTCTGCCAGTGCTGGCACATACAGATCACAGCAATGCTGGTCTGCAGGGCAAGCCTCAGTAGCTGCTTTTCTAACTTAACTTGTATGGCTGTAAAACATAGAAACGGTATGTTCTAGTGGCCTGTGATACTTCTAAGATAAACATGATACTCAGAGCAAATATTAAGCTTGAGATTAGACACAAATGTTCTCTTGCTTTTGACTTCACTCTTAACCCTTACAATGCTGGAGAAAGAGTCAAGTTTTCCCCTCAGTCCCAACTGCTGATTCTTCCTTCTCCCCAAAACCTTGCACAATGCTCCATTCAGATTCTCCCCAGCTCTATTCTGCCACCAACCTATATCTTTCACACCTTAGCAGCCTCTGGCTGCATATAGATTTCCCATCCTAAGGCCTCAGATGTGCACCCCATCCATCCAGAGGGTTTGGTTGAGAGATGATTGACCACTATGCTACAGATCAGTATGACCTTGTGACAGCAGGAAGAGGAGTCAAGGGTCAGGACACATTCCAGCCCAGAGTCCTTACATGTCCCACCCCCTGCTGCAGGAGATTTTCACGGATTTCCCACAGTAGCTCTCCTAGAAGATGGGGAAAGTCTTTCATAAGAAGTCAATTCACAGGCATTATCCACCTGGGAATGAGACAGTTTGTTAAGGTTTATTTTACCAGCACTGATCATTCTGACTTCTCGTGTATGCTTTGGATACACTTGTTTCAGTTTGTGCATTCCAGTTACTGCAACAGACTTTTCCCCCTAGACTTTGAACACATTAAGATTTCCTTCCCTTGAAAGGCTTTTTGGCTGTTATGCTGGGACTTAATTTTATACTGCTTTATTTCCCACTTCCTTTTCTGGGAGAAAATTGGCTATTTCTAACCTCCGATAAAGATCCTACCAAACTAAAAAAAAAATACCACAAACAAGTAACAAAAAAGAAGCCGGCCTCATAGACAGTAAGTGTCCAGGCAAATGGAGCTGTCCACAGTTCAGATCATTGAGAACTGCACTTTCCAGAGATTTGTCAGAGTTTTGCCCCTGTTCTCATTATGGGATATACGTACCCCTGGCGGTACAGAGAGATCTTCCAGGGGGTACATCAAATCTTCTAGATATTTGCCTCGTTTTAGAACAGGCTACATAAAAAGCAAAGTCAGTACAAACTAAAATTTCATACAATGACTTGTTTATACTGCTCTATATACGATACACTGAAATGTAAGGGCAATATTTATATTCCAAATTGATTTATTTTATAATTATATGGTAAAAATGAGAAAGTCAGCAATCATTCAGTACTAGTAGCTGTGACACTTGCATTTTCAGGTCTGATTTTGTGAGCAAGTAGTTTTTAAGTGAGGTGAAACTTGGGGGTACGCAAGACAAATCAGACTCCTGAAAGGGATACAGTCGTCTGGAAAGGTTGAGAGCCACTGCCCGCCTGAACTATTCAGATAATCTGGAATTTACCTGCATCTCTTGCCTCTCCTTTTCTATGTGTGCTTCAACACTATAGACCGCCATATCAACCAATTGGTTATCCTAATCCATTTGTCCCACTAACGAAAACAAACAAACATTTAAAAAAAAAAATCCTTCTCCCTCCACCTCTGATCACCTATTCTCTTCCCTTCTATTCTTCCACCTCCCTTCTCCCCCACCCATGTTTTCTGCTAAACACAGAAACATTCTAATGTCAGCAATCAGCTGAAAGAACCGGGTCACCAGGACCCAAGGTCTAAAAGTGAATGCCTTCTTGTTTATTAAGAATCATTTACAATATTGTGTTATTTTGACATCTTCTAAAGAAAGAAAACTCACTAACTCAAAGATCTTACATTAAAAAGTAATACTGAAGAGTAATGAGGCGATATAATAATTGGCAGCAGCTCAGTAGCAAAGGCTCCCAAGCGTGTGTGTGTGTGAGAGAAATACACAAGCTTTCTGTGAAGTAGCCTTACAAGAGCAGAAAAGAGTTCAAACTTGATGTGCACATTCAGTGCCAACTCATTTTAAGGCAGGCATCCCACATACAGCCAGGAGTTCCACACCAATGAGTAAGAGCTTTACAGTCATGGACTGGGAAGACCAGCCCTAAAAAATGCAAACACATCCATGGCTCACATGTACCATTCTCCAAACAGCATCCTTGCTTCCAACCTCTTGAAGAGGAAACAGACCATGTTTTTCTGAGAATCATACGATTTTACTGCAAAGATTAATACACTGCGTACAAACAATTCTTAACATGACTCACCGGGAAGTCTGTTCATGTTGACTCCTTGGGCTGAGAGTCCTATTCCCATGTACCTTCAAACAAACAAAATTCTGTTAGTTAAACACAGAATGGTCAAGTCACATGAGAGTCTCCCCTCCAGAAATATAGGAAACCATTTTAAATTAGACCGCAGTGTTTCACTGGAGACTTCCCTTAGCATTTTGATTAGTTTCTGGAATTAAAGAGAAAATGTCTTAAATCAGCCATGGGAACTGATGCCTCTCTGCTCTCCAACTGCAGCTACATTCCTGCAGCTCCTAATTGGTATGAAAACTAGAACCTCACAGTAATCACAGCTGCAAGCCTCTTGGTTTTCATGCATCAAGATAAAGTGACGACTTACAAGCAGCTGACAAAAGGGGGAGGGATAGTTCAGTGGTTTGAGCATTGGCCTGCTAAACCCAGGGTTGTGAGTTCAATCCTTGAGGGGGCCATTTAGGGATCTGGGGCAAAAATCGGTCTGGGGATTGGTCCTGCTTTGAGCAGGGGGTTGGACTAGATGACCTCCTGAGGTCCCTTCCAACCCTGATATTCTATTCTAAGAGAGCGAACAAGGTTTAAGCATCAGATCATTCTAAGCAACTCAACACATTGGCTACTGATCTTTACCCAATGTAAATCCACATCACAGTCAAAAGGGATTCCTGCAAGGGGCTTCACTTCTGGAGCTGCCTGCTCCAATCCCCCCACAAAGGGAAGCAGAGCTAACAGTGTCCTCCTAAAGTCTTAGGTCTGGTCTATATTAGAAAAGTTGCACTACTGTATCTAGTTATACCAGTGCAAACTACTAATGTAGACTCACTCAAATCAGTTTAAACCTTGTTTGCTTTGGAAACTTACCAAGTTAAGCTAAACTGATTTAAAGGAAGTTTTACTCAGTTCAAATGAGTGTACCTTGAAGGTATGCACCAATTCAATTAGAGCCATTTTAAATCTGTTTGATTGCACTAGTACAAGTTTCCTAATATAGAAATGACCTCAGCTATTCTCCTACCCCATGTAGGTTGGAGGGACCAAATATCACTTGAGAGCAGTGTAATCACACATACATAAGGCTGGTAACGGAGTACTTATCACTTAAGTCTTTCCACTTTTATCTAGCATGCACCACTTAATAGACTGCCTTGAACAAGAGTAGTTACATCTTCACTACAGAACTGGAATTTGAAGAGGAAGGGAGAAAAACTGCTAAATCTAAATCAGGATCTCAGAGTACAAGTGTGATTAATCAGTTGTAGCTAAGACAACTAAACATCCAACTCCAAATCTCTCTCACAATTTAGATTTTATGCTAAGTTCATGGAGGACAGGTCCATCATTGGCTATTAGCCAAGATGGTCAGGGATGCAAGCCCATGCTCTGCGTGCCGCTAAGCCTCAAACTGCCAGATGCTGGGACTGGACGACAGGGGATGGATCACTTGATAATTGCCCTGTTCTGTTCATTCCCTCTGACGCATCTGGCATTGGCCACTGTTGGAAGACAGGATACTAGGCTGGATGGACCATTGGGCTGACCCAGTAGGGTTATTCTTATGTTCTTATGAACTGAAACAGTGGCACTGCGTAAAGCCCGTCAGTGCATTGAAGACACTCAGATGTCTATTACTGTATTGGTGCTATCACAGTGGCTAGCTAAGACTGCAGCAGAGCTATCTGATACTTCAACCTGGAAAAGACTGAGGTGGGAACTCCCTCATGCACCTTAAGTTTTATCGGAGGGATTTCTAAACTGCAATTATTTTGTTCATTCATCCCTCGCCATAAGCTGAATGTGGAAGCGCAATGCCTGGGCAATGACTCTCCTTTGCAAAATATATGGGACTCCTCTCAATTTGAACATCACTTTGTTGTTTGACATCTAGAGCTAGGTGACAGCTGCAATCGGCTCCTTGAGACTACCTGTGAAAAGCCCTTAATTGCAGCTATGGCTGCATTCTGCAATACTGAGGTGGAAAAGATTCATTAAGCAATCTTTCTAGTCTGTTCCCCTGCAATTGCAGAGTTGTTCCCTACAGTCTAGCGTGGTAGCTCAGGATGTCATTGGTCATTTTAAACTTACTGAGTTTAATGACTGTACAGCCTCTAGAGTCCTGGATAGGCACATAAACATGACTAAACACTTTCTAGTATTTTATCACACAGCAGCATGGCCACTGGAAGGCTGTCTGCAACAACTGGAAAAGCCTGCACGCCAAAAACTGCACTGGCTGCATATTACGCTACAACTGTGCTTCAAGAGGTTACTTTTAGTGAGGCCTCAGTCTAGGCCTAGCATACCTAAAGGACCATCCACTATCCTCCTTCCCACTAGAGCAGTGTTTCCCAAACTGGGGTCGCCGCTTGTGTAGGGAAAGCCCCTAGAGGGCCAGGCCGGTTTGTTTACCTGCCTCGTCTGCAGGTTTGGCTGATCACGGCTCCCTCTGGCCGCAGTTCGCTGCTCCAGGCCAATGGGAGCTGCTGGAAGTGGCGGCCAGTACGTCCCTCGGCCCACGCCGCTTCCAGCAGCTCCCATTGGCCTGAAGCAGCGAACTGCGGCCAGTGGGAGCCGCGATCGGCAGAACCCTGTGGACGTGGCAGGTAAACAAACCAGCCCGGCCCGCCAGGGGCTTTCCCTACACAAGCGGCGTCCCCAGTTTGGGAAACACTGCACTAGAGTATGAGAAATCAGGAGGAGCTAATACCTAATGTAGGTCTTGAGGACCTCGGACTTTGGAACGTTTTCCATCAGTGTATCCCAAAGTGCATGAGTGGCATCTTTCCACATAAGGATGGAAGAGTTGTTTCAATTTTTAAAGTCACTGGTTTATAATGGTGTTTATTAGAAGTGAAACGTATATGTATTAAGTAACCCAAATGGACTCAGTTTTTTCAGTTAGACACCCAGACCTTCAAGTAGGAAAAACTCAAAAATTTAAGATCATTTTTTAAGAACTCAGTGTCGCCCCAGACATATAAGCTCCCTAACATGTCCACGGCAAGCAGTTATATTCTTTTCCCAGATCTACATGCATACTTATGTCCATGATTACATCATCCATGAAGCTGTCACAAATACACATTATGTACAACTCTTTTTTAGAAGTTAAAACTGCTTGCAGTGTAAGCTAGCTTTTTAAAAAAAAACCCCACAGAGTATATGATTCCATGTAGACAATAGTTGTGCATACACATTTTTACATATGAAATTGCATGTGGATTTCTAAGAGTCTGGTTCCATGTTTTAGATTTACTCTCCCCTCCTATCCTCTTGCATGTTAGAAGGTGCCTAGAATAGTCCTTCATTGTACTGAGATACTTCAGCCTCAGCACATGAGCTATATATTTGTTCTCTCTCCTTCCCTGAAATTCAAGTTTTAAAAAGCCAGCAAAAAAGAAGCCTTGTAGGTTTCCACTTCAATAGAAACACTGGGGTCTTGTATACAAGGGAAGTTAAGCTGAATTAACTAGAGGTCTGAATTCAAAGTGCATTTGTTAAACACACATTAAACCCCTGTGTGGACACTTTCATTGAGAAGTGAAGTGGCTTTAGCTTAATTCAATTCCAAAATAAAGTACACTTTTAAATTCACACTTAGGGTATGTTTTCACTAGCAACATCAAAGTGCTGCCGTGGCAGTGGTTTAACGTGGCTGTGTAGTCACAGCATCAAGAGGGGAGTAGCTCCCAGTGCTGGTGCCCTGTCTACACTGCCACTTTACAGCACTGAAACTTGCAGCGCTCAGGGGGGCGAGACAGTTGCAGTGCAGTAAAGTGGCAATGCAGACCAGGCCTTAGTTGATTCAGCTTAACTTCCTGTATAGATAAGCCCTGCGAAAGTGTCAATGTTTAGTAAATGAAAGTGACTCCTAGGAAGTTACAGCAAAACAATGAAACATACCAACTTAAGGGTAAGAGTCAAAAGGTCAGAGAAAAATAAAAATCAGATCCTTTTACAGAAATAAAACTTCTCAAAAGGAAAGGTTGCCTACAGGCTCCTGGCAAGTTGCTAGCGTGGCCATAGAACAGAGGTACTCAGCCCCCTCTAAGAACTTCAGGCAAAGGAAACAAGATGCTGCCCACCCCACTTTTGCTAGCCCCCATCCCCAGGGCCACTGGCTTCAGGTGCTTCCAAATTCAACAAAGGTGCTACAGAATAGTGGCACTGCAACTCAGAGAAAGAGGATTTTATCTGAGTGATGCATTTGGATTTTAGTCACAATTTAACCATGCTTAGCCCAAACAGCAGTTGACCACTAAAGGTATTAAGGAAATAACTGCCTGTGTTACGTAAATAAATATCAGACAGTTCATTCTGCAGGGAAAGTTGAGGGCTCAGACCTAGTTACATGCAGAAAGGTTTGAACCTTCAAGGAAACTGATTAGTTTAGCACTGATGACGTGGTCAGTGCCGCACAATATGTGAATGAAAGAGCCCCAGCCTCAAAGAACTTCCAGTCTCAACTGCTTCTGGTAGGGTATCGGCACATTTTTATCACACAGTCACAAAGTTGACGACCATTTCTGGAGAGTGAACTTGCAAGTGACTGAGCTTGTGGTAGAAGCAGCTAATAGAACAGTCCATGCCAATTCTTTTATTCCAAGTGCACAGCTGCACTGGCAGTCTCAGCCTGGCTGCTCAGAGTAGTTGGCAGGCTTCCCAATGGGTTAACACACTTTCCCCCCCAAAGAAAACAGAGCAGTACAAATACGCTTCCCTTCTAATAAAATGTCAGTGATTACCAGAATTAGGCCTCTGCCCTTTATGGCTCTCCAAACTGAAGGCGTGCTGACAGCCTCCACCCTTGTCTGGACTCCATAGTAAAAGTTGTTTAAGCTGCATCTCAATGAGCCCTGCGAACTCCAGTTAATTCCCAGCTCTAAGCTGGGGTCCAGAAAAGAACAGTTACTTGCCCTACAGTTAGGGCTTGTCTACACTTGAAACGCAACAGCAGCACAGCTGCACCACCATAGAGCTTCAGTGTAGACCCTACCTATACTGACATGAGGGGTTCTCCTTTTGGTATAGTTAATCCACCTCCTTAAGAGGTGGTAGCTATATTGATGGAAGAATTCTTCTGTTGACCTAGCACTGTCTACACTGGGGATAGGTGGAATTAACTACATGCCAAGGGGTGGGGCTTTTTCACAACCTTGAGTGATGTGGCTGAGTTGACCTAACATTTTAGTGTAGACCTGGCCTCATTGTGGTTCTCTGAGGTGTTGTCAGTGTGGATCCCACTCTAGGTCCACATATGCCTCATGTATGGGAGATTGGACTTAATAGATGTGTCTGTGAGGGAGGCACAAGCCTGTGCCCCCTCATGCTCCTATGTGAGGGCTTCAAGAGCAGAGCAGCTGCAATTCAAAGCCCAAGGTAGCTGGGGACTATGAAAAGCAGGGATGGAGGGCAGGTTGTAGGATCCACATTCACTACATCTTGAACCACAGTTACCATAGGGTAAGTAACCATTCTCTCTTCTCTGAGTACAAATCAGTGTGGACCCCACTGTAGAGGACTGGCAAGCAGTATTCCTGGATGATGGGAATGAAGAGTTTCAGCTACAGGAGCTGAACAGTCATTGTAGTACTGCTCTCTTCAACTTGACATCTGCCTTCGCAGCTAAATCCAGGCACGTGTTTGACAAAAGTTTGACACACCAGGTTGCCACCTTACAGATCTGATACTGGCACGCTCCTGAAGCAGGAGGAAAATGTTGCTTGCGTTCTGGGGGAGTGAGCAGGGATGTTGGTGGGACTGTCCACCAGCCAGCTGGTAACCGTGAGAGACACACAGTTATCTATTTCCATATCCTTTGTGATGAGATAAGCTTTAGACACACGGCTATGGCGAGAAATAGATAGGGCAACAGTCTGAATGGTTTGATCCCGTCAATATAATAAAGTCCTGGATACACCTAGGGGGTGCAGTGTTTCTCTCAGTGCTGAATGTGGCCTCAGGAAGCAGACAGGCAGATTGATTGGGTGGTTCAGATGAAGTTCTGAAACTACCTTAGGAATGAGCTTTGGTTGCACCATTTTGTCCCTATGGAATATTGTATAGGGAGTTTGGCCGCAAGTGCCTGAAGCTCACGCTCTGTTGGCTGAAGTGATAGCCACTAGGAAGGCCAAACTGCAGAGTGAGGTGGTGTAAGGAGCAGACTGACAGAGGTTTGAATGGAGGCTCCTTGAGCCTCAAGAGGACTGTATTGAGGTCTCAGGCAGGAGTTGATTCTCTGAATGGTGGATAACCTGTAATAACCCTTTGAGAAACTCTGATACCATGGGGTAAGAAGAGTCTGAGCATAACAGTACAGGTGGATGGCAAGCTGGGATCACCGTGAGATGGGCCTTAAAATAGAGCTGAACAAGAGGCTGGTCTGCTTTAAGTGTAATAA
The DNA here is from genome assembly GCF_002925995.2 of Terrapene triunguis. Classification (NCBI taxonomy): domain Eukaryota; kingdom Metazoa; phylum Chordata; order Testudines; family Emydidae; genus Terrapene; species Terrapene triunguis. The sequence continues at coordinate 979,078 of NW_020664516.1, read as the reverse complement.
GTAGTTGAGGATCTTCAGAGTGGGTTCACCCATGCTGGGCTGTCCACAAAGAACCTCTTTCATTTGGGAAGTGACACAGCCTGAGGTGCCATCATCGAGGCAGCTGAAACAGGTACTGGGGTGGTCAATAGCGAGGTCTTGGGCACCAGGGACTTCACTAACGGTGAGGAGGTCAGTGTCAATGCTGTCTGTGCCAACTCTGTGGGCATCCTCTTCACCTTCTTTCCACTGCCTGATCCTGGAGTGTGATGTGTACTCAAGGGAGTGAGGGAAGATGTTGGTTTATATGCGACCTCACACTGGTTAGAAATCAGAGGTGACGGTTACAAGTGACACAGAGATTGCTCACGCAGAGTTAGCTTGAGCCAAGCGTTCCTGGACCTGCAGGTGCTGGAGAGAAAGGACTTGCCTCAGAACATGTATTGGGATATGGCTCTCCCTTAGCGAGAGAGGCGTTAGCCGTGTCTATCCTTGCTGAGGATAAGCCTGTCACAGGACAGGAAGGGTTTACACTCTGGGGTATAGATTCTGCCATGAGGGCTGGAGGTTGGCACAAAGTGTACAGGGGGAAGTCAACTGATTTTTCTTTTCAGGAATGCCCTTTATATTGAAGTGTAAAGATAAGATTTCTTCACTGCGCTAGTTGAAAAAGGCTCAATTTAGGGTCCCTGAAAAGAGACACGGATTGGATGCTTGCTGGCGTCTATCTCAGACAGTACGAGGGAACTGATGGATGGCCGCAACCACGTCCTCTCTAGGGAGCATGAGACAGCACAGAGTACATGCCCGCAACACACGCTGTTATTCAAACAAAGTCCCATCTTGCGTGCATGCGCATCCACAGTGGGGCCCACACTGACATACTCTAAGCACTTTATGCGCCCCTGGGGTGAGAGAAAGGGCAATAAGATTTTATTAAGTCTCCGCTGTTCATAACTCATGGGCATCCCCTGGCACAGGACATCAGAAATACAGGGATTCAAGTGTCTCCCACACGTTTTTACAGAAGCCTGCAGAACATAAGCTTTCATTTTAAATGGTGGAGTTTCTAGCCCTTCTGGCTTCAAACAGATTCAACAATGTAGTGACTTATCCTGGCGAGTCTGCAGTGAAAAACAATAGTACCAAGGGCCACCTCAACTTCCCCTGCCAGCTTTAATTCAGGGGAAGGTGTTTGCTACTCCAAACATAGAATCACAGAACTGGAAGGGACCTCGGGAGGTCATCTAGTCCAGTGCCCTGCACTCATGGCAGGACTAAGTATTATCTAGACCATTCCTGACAGGTGTTTGTCTATCCTGCTCTTAAAAGTCTCCAATGATGGAGATTCCACAACCTCCCTGGGCAATTTATTACAATGCTTAACCACCCTGACAGTTAGGAAGTTTTTCCTAACGTCCAACCTAAACCTCCCTTGCTGCAATTTAAGCCCATTGCTTCTTGTCCTATCCTCAGAGGTTAAGAAAAACAATGTTTCCTCCCTCCTCCTTGTAACCACCTTTTACATACTTGAAAACTGTTATGTCCCCTCTCAGTCTTCTCTTTTCTAGACTAAACAAACCCAATTTTTTTCATCTTCCCTCACAGGTCTTGTTTTTTAGACCTTTAATCATTTTTGTTGCTCTTCTCTGGACTTTATTTGTCCACATCCTTCCTGAAATGTGGTGCCCAGAACTGGACACATTACTCCAGTTGAGGCCTAATCAGTGCAGAGTAGAGCAGAAGAATTACTTCTCGTGTCTTCTAACAACACTCATGCTAATATATCCCAGAATGATGTTTGCTTTTTTTGCAACAGCATCACACTGTTGACTCATATTTAGCTTGTGGTCCACTATGACCCCTGATTCCTTTCTGCAGTACTCCTTCCTAGGGAGTCATTTCCCATTTTGTATGTGTGAAACTGATTGTTCCTTCCTAAATACTACTGACATTCCTGCAATCATACCTATTTCACTGCTGACCACAGTACCCAAAGACAGCCTGCCACCTAATGCATTTCCCTACTTCGGTTGGACATACCCATGTCCTCCTACCAGATCATTCACTGGAAAGGGCATCCAAAGAACAAGGCTTTGCATTGGCTTCTATAAGATGAAATACTTGGGTATCCTGCTTAACAGAGACTTGCAAGTCAGATTAACATATATCCACTAATAGCCAAAATTTAATTTAACCTAGTTACAGGGAGCAAATTGCAGCCCTGTGGGGCAACACACAAATTAAACTGTAGCTGTGCCATATATTAATTATGAATCCAGTGTTTAGTCACTGCCTCTGAGAGAACCAACATCATGCAATCATTCCCGTGGGATGGTAAAAAGCCAAGATCAGCACTAGCATAACAGGCACCTCACAATGCTGGATGATTACGGTTCCATTATTTCACTAAATATTACCTAGTGCCTGGCTTGGCACGAATGACAACAAAGAATAATACAGAGGAAAAGACACAGGGCTGGCTCATGAATTCCAAATGTTGACATCAATTACAAAGTCCTCAAAGCCACATAATAACGCTGTATTGCAGAACAGATACATTTGGCTTAAATGCCATGGGGTTACTACACGGGTTGGGCAAATATTAACCAAGGAAGAGACACAGTTCTTCCAAATGGAACTCATTTAAGGAAGGGGCAGAAGTTAGGTGTATTATACAGAAGAGATGTGCACATTTCAACATCCTCCCCTGCTCTGAGCAAGTTGAAGAGCGAGAGCTCCGACTGCGAGAGCTCCTTGGAGAAGGGACAGTCCTCAAGTGCTTGGAAAGCTCCTAGCACATAGCGAGCGCTATCACAGATTAACAGCAACAACATACTTCAACATCAGCAGCAGTATTTTAAGTATTACTGATCAGGGTTAGGTGACAACAGTAGCTATGCCCAAGCCCCATCTACACTACATGTACCGCCACTGCTATCTGTTGGAGCTGTACCAGTGCATATTATGGCTACAAAGTCTGGTAGGATATAGGCTGAAATAGTATCTGCTCCTAAGCCACCGCCAGTCTAAACATTTCCATACTAGTACTGTGACTACATACGATTATTCACCCAATACACTGGGTAGTGTTTTGTTTATTATTAATCAGAGCCCTAACTGGGTATATTTCCTACGGAGTATATTTTTGGTAAGAATGAGTACATTCCATTGCCGATGCCCGTTTAGACTATGAGGATGGAACGCAGTCTGAGATGGAATGGACAGCAAAAGGGAAGTGCACCTAGAACCGAGAGTTTATTTTACAGAGGAAACCAAAATGAAAGTTGAGTTAAGCAGACATTTGTCCTGCAGTGGCCTGAGTGGGGAGAGAACACTGAGCACCAAAAGGAGTCTGATCATTTACAAAGGTTATTGAATTCCTGAACGCCCAATTCTGTAGCATCCCAAATAGTGGATTAAATGCAACTAATCGTTGCCTACTAAGGATTTTGTAAAAGTCTGTCAAATTCAAAAACACTGTCTTGCTTCAGCAGGCAGACGGCAGACTCCAAACCCACCCACAGCTAAGGGCGGGTGTCTATGCATAGGGGAAGTGGCATCGTATGTTGAAGTAGTGCAATACAGTGGCTAAACTATAAATTTTTACAGGAGCATTAAGAAACCTGGAAAGGTTTCAGACAAAATAGAAGCAGCTCAATTGGGGCTAATTAAGTCAGTGCCCCAATTACATTAGGGGAAGATCTTAAGCAGCCACTCCTTTCTTGCCTTTCCTACTATTCACTCATCTTTCTCGTCAAACTCTTTTCATTGCAACACTGAAGGGCAGGCAAGTGTGGCGTAAGAACACATCACTACTGTGCTATAGAAGCCCTAGAGATTTTAATCACTTATATAAAAATCCAGGCACTGGTCACATCATCACAGTTTAACTTTATTTTTAAACTGTAGCCTTAACTGGGGACTTATTTCATTTATAAGAAAATCCAGCTATTGCCTTCCCAGAAAACACTTACAGAAGGGATCCAGATTTAACTTTCTGACTAAATTTTTACAGAAACCTTTTAAAATCATTCCAGTTTTAATATGTTCCCAGCTTTTATATTACTGGGGGGGGGGAGAGAAGGGAGCAGTTATTCTAGTACAATATATTAAAACTTCAATGCCACATGCAGAGCTATCGATAACATCTCCAAGTAAAGGCTACTGAATGAATAGTTATGCTTTCTGCCATAACGTCTCATTTATGCCAAAGTATTTGGTAGGGTAGCGTTTGATTACAACAAAGCCAATAGCGAGTGCAAGGCCATTGCCAGGATTTACAGGGCCCAAGATGTGATGGCAGGGCAGAGACCCCCTGTAGTGTAGCCCCCTGTTGTGGCCTCTCCCTCAACACTAGGGACTGTCCCTGAATGATTCCTGCAGCCCCTTCGCTTGCTACTGAAGAGCCCACCTCCCCCTTTTCTGCCCCAAACAATCATGACTCTTCATTTCTAGTTTAAGTGAATGAAGTGGCTTGAAAAACTTCTGATTATTTAAAAGATATTAAAATCATATTGATATATGCAAGATCAAGAAAATACATAACACATCTATTCCTAGACAAAAGCTGAGTTAAGGTTGCAAACTTGTAGTTTTACAAAAACCAAGTATTAGGAGGCCAAGACATTTGAAGTTAAGATTAAGTCTAGATGTTTGACAGTATGGAAACACTTATCACAACATGGACAGCGTAAATCAGTGGTTCTCAACCAGAGGCCTGGGGCCCCCTGGGGGGGCCACGAGCAGGTTTCAGGGGGTCCTCCAAGCAGGGCCAGTGTTAGACTTGCTTGGGCCCAGGGCAGAAAGCCAAAGTCCCACCGCATGGGGCTGAAGCCTGGGGCCCTGAGCCCCGCCACCAGGGGCTGAAGCCAGAGCTTGAGCAATTTACCATTGCGGGGGCCCCAGGCAACTGCCCTGCTTGCTACCTCCCAACGCCAGCCCTGGCTTTTATATGCAGAAAACCATGCACATGCAGGGCGGTGGAGTTTTTATGTTGGGGGGCAGCAAAGAAAAAGGTTGAGAACCCCTAGGGTAAATGGCCACTTAATTATCCTTTTTGTTTAAACTGTCACATAACTGAATGCTGATTCCTCCTCCTCCACACATTAATTCCATCAAATGGGGTCCACTCTATGAGTCCTCTTCTACAAAAGTTCTCTATTCAATGCCATAGTCTCTATCACTTCACATAAGAACATAAGAAAGGCCGTACTGGGTCAGACCAAAGGTCCATCTAGCCCAGTATCCTGTCTACCGACAGTGGCCAATGCCAGGTGCCCCAGAGGTAGTGAACCTAACAGGCAATGATCAAGTGATCTCTCTCCTGCCATCCATCTCCACCCTCTGACAGACAGAGGCTAGGGACACCATTCCTTACCCGTCCTGGCTAATAACCATTAATGGACTTAACCACCATGAATTTATCCAGTTCTCTTTTAAACTCTGTTATAGTCCTAGCCTTCACAACCTCCTCAGGTAAGGAGTTCACATGCTAACATGTCTTCCTTTAGGACATCCGGCCACTTCTTCTTGGGTTGGCCTCAGTCTTTTTCCTTCAGTCTAGATATCTTGGACTCTTAACCACATCGTTGCCAAGACTGCGCTTTACATGACCAAACCATCTGAGCCCGTGCTCCCTTATTTTTTCATTTATGTATGTTGAGCATGTTTTTAACACACATATTCCTCATCTGGTCTTTCTTGTTTAAGCCACTCCTCCGTCTGAACGTTCGCATTTCTGTGGAACAGATTGTTTGTTCATGTTTCTTCTTTATTGCCCAACACTCAGTACCATATATTAAAAGTAGATGAACCATCATTTCATAGACTTCCTTTTTAATCTTACTAGTATCTTCCTATCACATACTACATGACTCACCTCTTTCCATTTGAGCCAGGCGTTTATTATCCTAGCTCTAATTTCATCCTCCGTTTCCCCAGATTCTGGAACCCGGATACTTCAACCTTTGTTTTCAGTACTCTCTACTCATCTAGTTTCAAGGATATTTCTTTAGTGTTCACATTATTGAAATTACATACCATCTATTCTTTTTCCTCTGCCTAGGTTTCTCCAACACATCTCTCCATTTATCAATATCCATTTCTAGGTGATCTTTCTCCTCACTGCATAGAATGATATCATCTGCAGACAATACACACCAAGATGTCTCCTCCTGTATGTTCCTTGTGGGGTTGCAGGACAAGAACAAACAAGAAAGGACTCAATGCTGATCCCTGATGCACTTCACCTATTGACTTTGCACTCACATAAATGGCTTGAACAAGGAAGACGTTCTGGTATCATTTTCTTTACATAACTGTGTTCCAGAATCTAAATTCTAATAAAAGTTTAAGCTTCTATCCCAGGGGTTGGCAACCTTTCAGACGTGGCGTGCCGAGTCTTCATTTATTCACTTTAATTTAAGGTTTCGTGTGCCAGTCATACATTTTAACGTTTTTAGAAGGTTTCTTTCTATAAGTCTATAATATAACACTAAATTATTGTTGTGTGTAAAGTAAATAAGGTTTTTAAAATGTGTAAGAAGCTTCATTTAAAATTAAATTAAAATGCAGAGCCCCCCGGACCGGTGGCCAGGACCCGGGCAGTGTGAGTGCCATTGAAAATCAGCTCGCGTGCCACCTTCCGCACGCATGCCATAGGTTGCCTACCCCTGTTCTAGACCTTATAGTTGCAAAGATAATAGACAAAATAAGAAACTAAATATAACCAATACAAAGCTGCTTGAGTTTGCACACAACCTGAAACAACAGGTCTAAGAGGTGCAAACTGCCTCTTTTCATCTCTATGGATATTAACACTGCAGCCTAAGAGTTACACTCAAAATGTTAACCCTGTCACCTATTTCACTGCTGATCATTTCAGCAGAAGACAGCTAACCTGCTGATCTATCACTGCTGGGTAAGATGACAGATACCAGGCGGGGAAAACCAACTTAAAGACCTATCTACTCTAAAATTTAATGTTGCCTGTGCCATACTCAAAATGAAGAGGTAAAGAAAATGCCAACTCCAAGCCTCAATCTGTCTCCCAGTGCCAAAAAAACAGAACTGCTTGACTTCCTGAGTGCCAAAAATCCCAAACCTCCAGCCATCCAAAAATCTGAAACAAAGAAAACTTTGTTGTCCAGATATTCCGTTAGAACGGGGATACTGTACAGCTTGTATTAAATGTCATATGTAATTCACTAAAAACACTACTGCTGGAGTACTTGTATCTGCCACAGAACTTTTAGTTCACCATAGCTGAGAGCTCCAAAACGAGGGGGCATGTTGCAGATTTCTGGTCCAGCTAGCCAGAGCACACAGGGCACTCCGCTCACGGACTGGCCTCCCTCCTGGGAGTCCTTGGAAGACCGTCAGAGGGGGACCTGTGGCTAGCAGGAGGGTTGGGAGGGATACAGTAAATCACACTTTCAGAGCTCAACAAGGAAGTCTTTAGATGCTTCAACTGGCCGTGGGCTGGATAGTAAGGGGAGGTCTGCACTGTTTAAAGCTACCATCCCAGCCACAGAAGACATGCACCTTAATTATGACTAAGGGTATGTCTACACTGCAATTAGATACCAAGGGCTGCCAGCTGACTCGGGCTAAGGGACTGTTTAATTGCAGTGCAGACATTCAGGCTTGGACTGTAGCCTGAGCTCTGGGACCCTCCCACCTTGTAGGGTCCTAGAACCCAGGCTATAGCCCAAGCCCAAATGTCTACACCACAATTAAACAGCCCCTTAGCCCGAGCCAGCTGGCATGTGACAGCCACGAGTGCCTAACTGCAGCATAGGCATGCCCTAAGAGGCCAGGCTTAGGACTCAAGGGCCATCTCAACAAGAGGCACAAGAGAGATTAGGAAGAGTCCTACCCTCACAGGCTTCAGCTCATGCTGCCACTCACCTCATCGATAAGCCATCCTCTAAAGAAGAAGAAAACCCAGAAACACACACAAAGGAACAAGCCAATGATTTAACCAAAAGAACAGAAGAAGACGTGACTGTGGCCTCCGTTATCTATAACCTAGCAGATACCACAGCGATCCCTCACTCCTCACCACACCTCTGCCTAAGAATTTTGATTTGTTTTACAGAAGCACCCAAAGGACACCAACTAGGACCGAGACACCATCATGCAGGTGCCTATACTAGCACATCAGGCTTCTAACCCCAAGGAGCTCCCAATCAATGCTTTTTAAGGAAGGAAATTGTGACTGAGTTTATGAAAAGTATTAGACTAAGTTACTCAGTGCTTCAGTCACTGTAAAGCGTCAGAAGGGAATGTGCACACGGCTCTGTCAATGCACCCACATCCAGGCCCACAGCACCTCTTCTTCTTCGAGGACTGGCACAGCCACCGCCAGCCCTACAATTCTGCTGCTGGACTTCAATCCTGACCTGCAGCATAGTCCTCAGCCTCTCAGTCTGCCAGACAGATTGAACGTGACATCTTCCTGATACGAATAAATGCTCACTAAGGAAACAGACAGAGACTAAAGATATATTCTCAGTTGTAGCTTAAGACAACACATTAACTCAATTTAACATACAGGTGCTATCACCATAGCATTCGAACATCTCCTCAATGACCCTCCCACCTCAATACCACTGCACATTTTAATAGCGTAGAACCATTTGCGTGGGAAGAGCTCCATAGTGGGTCATGTAGCCTATCTGTTCTGCTAACTAGATGCAACTGTGCCTTATGAAAGGCTTGAAGACTTCATAGAAGATAACTTGCTCTTCTATAGCACCTTTCCGCCAGGATTCCAGGTGTTCTACATTTTATTAAGCCTAACAAACCCCTAAAAGGTAAAGTTATATGCCCTTTGGAGATGATACCGTTCCCCCACTCAGACCTGTCCTCTGAAGTGCTCATCCAAAACTAATGAGTCCGGGTTAGAGCCAGAATAGGATTCTGGAGTCCCAACACCCAAAGCACTATTTAAACCTCTAAAACCTGCCTTATAGATTTCAGTCTCCAACCCGCACAAGCAACCAATTTTTAGGTCTTCTAGGTGAGTCAAAGCAAAATGGTCCCCAGGAGAAGGGAGAAGTCTATCCATGGGACAGGCAACCCCAGCAGCTGAAAGGCTTTCCTGTAGTGCCAGCATGAGTCCCTGGGGAACCTGGCAAAGATCAAGATTCCAGTACAAACAGCTTCTCCGTCACGACATCAGAGAGGCCCTCATCTGTCAGTTGGCAGAGACCCACTCACAGGTATAGGAGAGGAAAGACTGACGATTCAGATCCTTTTAGAAGTGACACTGCTGGGGATGTTACAAGATTCAGTCATTTTCATTTGCAGGCTTCTAAGTGCATTACAAACAACACATGCTATATATATGGATATTAAGTTACTGTGAAAGCTACACAAATCCCAGTCCATGTTGTGTATTATTGTATTAATAGCTCCCCCACCACCTACAGCCTAATGACTTTCACAGACTAGCCATAGCATTCATTCAGGGTAAGCTACTCAGAGAGCTTTGTGTGAGCACAGGAAGGCAGCTGGGAAAAACAAACCTGCCCTGTAATGCTAAGTGTACCTAGTACATCCTGAAGTTCCACTAATTTCAGTCTGCTGTCACAGTTGAACACACACACAGGAAGTACACCCAGGCTGGCGGGAATGTATTTACACCCTCACTGGCAAAAGGCTTGACTTATGGCATTCTTAGATTCTGAGCTCCTTGGAGAAGAGACCATGCACCTTGTGTGATTGGAAAGCGCTCAGCACACACTGGGTGCTACCATTAGTAAATAAAACAATAGGGGAGCACAGATTAATTCAGTCACAAAGGAACATGTGCTTTCCCCCTGGCTCTCAGACAACTCCAGATACTACAAGTTACAAATAATCTCTGCCCCTTTGTGTTTGAAATTCTCTGAGAAGCTTGAAAATGAGATTTGCACCTTGATAAATGATAATTTAGCACCTTCCTCCCCAAGGTGCTTTACAAATACTAAAAAAGTCTCAACCCCGATGAGGTAGACGAGGCTCAGCCTCATTTTAAAGAGGGAAATGGAGGCAGAAAGTGCATGTTGCGAGCACATGTCAATTGTCTACTTGCTGCAGGCAATGGGGCACCCATTTCTTTTTGAGAGTGTCACACCAACACACTGGACATTTATTACAAATCACATCAATTTCAAGAGGCAAAGTTACAGGCCTGAACATCAGGCTGTATTCCTAGAATGAGAACACTGACACACAAGTAGGGAGGAATCAGAACAGACTGCATTCGCCATGGGTTAGCTAGTTTTGCAGGCCACCACCTGCAGTAAGGCAATGGCGTGCTCTGATTGTGTGGTGGACTAATGGTAGCGCTGTCATGCAACAATAATTCCTTGGTTTCACATTTTATTAGATAGGCCAGTGAAGACCAGAGAAGCACATGAATGCATAGAACTGGCCCCCGAGCAATAAAAATTAAGTTACACAAGGGTTCCTTTTCTTATTCATAGATTCCTAGGCCAGAAGGGACCACTGGGACCATTTAGTCTGACCGCTTCTATAATGCAGGCCAGAGAACTTCTCCATAATAATTCCTTTTTGACAAGATCTGCTCTAGTTCAAACAACATCCAATCTTGAAAGAATCCACCACAATCTTTGGTAAATTGTTCCAAGTCTGAACTAGACTAGTGTATGGAAAGCTTACTGGGTTCTGAAAGCATTTATACTCCTTCACAAATAAATTACTAGACCCTAAAATCCTGTCCTTCCAATTAACTTGCTTTCTCAACACCAACTGAGTCCTAACATGATTTTAGCTCCAGATCACAAATAGCTAGAATCAGAGATTAATGTTTCATATCACTAGAATGATGGGACCTCATGCTGTTCGTAGGGCATAAGGCTTTGGGTTCTAGTTCTTGCTGTTTGAGTTAGACACTAAAATCAGGTCAGACTTAAGTAAGGAAAAAGATGGCAATCAGAATGGCATTATTTTAAGACCTGAACCCAATCATCCTTTCCATGCTTGAGGCATGCCTTATCCCGTTAAAAAATAGGGAACTTCAGCTTCCCAGCTGTATAAAATGTTTTGGGCACCAATGGCTCATGAGATAATGGCCTTGAAAACACTCGGCACTCGTCTATAGCGAGTCTCAGAGCAACATGACACCGCGAAATAAAAACTGCACTGTTCTATAACCAGTACTTTAGACTCACCGTTGCCTGGCTCGAAGGAGAATCCCAATTTAGTTCACCACAGATAACAATTAAACACTGCCATAATGCCAGGTCCCAGGGTGAGGAGAAGATGAGATAGGTAGGGAAATGGTGGGAATTCACAATATCCCATCAAGAATGACTGCAAGTGAACCAAGGTTTGGAGAGGGGAGGGACCCCACTGTAGGGTAGTTAAGCACTGAAACAAGTTACCTAGGGAGCTGGTGAAATCTCCGTCTTCAGAGGTTGTCTAACCCTTTCTTTAAAAACACTTGTCAGACATGGTCTAGATAATACTTAGTCCTGCCTCAACGTAGGGGACTGGACTAGATCTATTGAGGTACCTTTCCAGTCCTACATTTCTATGATTAAGTACCCCAGCAATTGGTGACCGCAAACCACATTCATTCACTGCTTATTCATTTTGATTGTAGACTAGATGAGGGCAATTGTTATCCTGTTTGTCCTGTAGACTAACAAAGCATGGTCCCAATCACACTAACGTTGCTAAAAACTGTTTATCCTGTGTGCATCAGTGTTTCAACCGGTTTCATCGGCTAACGAGAAGCTGGGATGCTCAGCAACAGGCCATTTTTCTAGTGCAGATGGGAGTCTGAAGGCTGCTAAATAAAAACAAACCATTCTATCAAGGATGCAAGGCCAAAACCAGTGCACAGGAGAGGGCTTGCAAATGAAAAGGAGACATGTTCCATACTGGCGACTAATAGCTGAACAGCCTGCTCGTGAAACTGACAGCATTACCCTCTTGATGTTTCAGCACAGCCTAGCAGAGACAATGTGAATTCAAACCCTGAGATTGGATGATTAACACCGAAAAAATGATCTCAAGTTCAAAGGAGTACACTGTGCTACTGTCATCATGGCTTATTTGGAGAGCTGGTGCTCTGAAGAGGAAGGAAACCTTTGCTTCTGTCTCTATAAGGCAGTTCTCAATGGTGAGAGACTAAAGCATGATTCACAACAGGACTATCTAGGCTTCACGTTGGGTAGAACTCTCACATATTGTGATCATCTTACAAATACAGCGACTAAGGTCAAAACGCACAACGACCTGCTCAGAAAACTGGCCGGAATGAAATGGGGCACCAATGCCCAAACATCATGCACTTCAGCCTTGGCACTTTTATTCAGCGGCGGATATAGCGCTCCAGTATAGGCTCGCTCATCTCACACAAAGATGATCCACATACAACTTAATCCACCATGCACATTATTTCAACTACTCCTCTCTACCATGGTTACCGGTTCTCTACAATATTGCTCCGTTCAGTGTTCACAGAGAGGAAAGCATAGCCAAGCTAGTGATGAAATTGCGTGATATGCCACATCTACTGTTAATTAAAGACATTTTTAATCCACCGCATGGTCATCTGCCCTCCCCGTCACCTGTTGTGGATAAGTTTACCAGGAGAGGGATTTACAGTAGAGGATGCATGGTGAGTTTCATGGTCCGCAGAGAAAGTGACAAATAATTATCTTGTCTTGGACCCACTCAATGCGATTTACCGCAAAGGCAATGGAGCCTTCTGAACTGGTTTCATACCAGACATGGAATTTGTGCTGCAGCAGAATTTCGGTGGTGTTTTAGAGACTGTCCACTATGTCAATGTGGCCAGCCACAAACCATGACACATATTGTTGAGGACTTCAAAATGGCAACTTCCTGAAGATCTTTGTGCCTTGAACATCGTTGATAAGAACGCTGTGGCTTTGCTTGACCAGATTGCATATGCCAAATAAATAAGCGCCTGACCAGGTAAACCAATCTTCAGTAGGACAAGAGAAACCAGTCCAGCACAAAACCTGAAAGACATCCCTCACTCCATGTGCACCGTAGGGCATTAATCACAACTGCACCAAAGCCAAGTGCTCTACAGTGAGGTAACAGGAGGAAGCCAGGTACAAGGGTGAGGTTAGAAAGGTCTTGCAATTGAGAAAGGGTAAAGATAAGACACCCTTGCTTTTTCCGCTTCCAATGGGGTTTGATCTATCACCCTCAAAACTTGCATTGTCAGTGCTCACCACAAGCTTTTCTTCCCAAACACATTCCAGAGATCCCAGCCCCCAGAACACCAGACCACTATTAAATTCAAGCTCTGCTTTCAGTAGTGCTCCAGTTGATAAAATCTTAGCAAAGCAATACTGCAGGGCACAAAAGAGCGTTCAATGCCACGTATTATCAGTTGAAGTGAGGGTTACAAAGAAACCTAAAGCCTGTGCGCACTTCAGAGCAGCGAAGGATTAGCATAGAGTAGCGAATTCAGCCACAGTCAGCAGCAGAGCTAGGCAAGATTGTTTGCGAACATATTCACAATCTGAACTGTGACTCAATTCTAGCCACATTCATTCCTTTTTGGTCGTTTTGCCATGAACATTCAGGTTTTTTTCGATTTGCTTAAATGTCTGGGGAGCAGCTTCTATTCAGGCAAATGTCAGTATTAGCATGCAAATGAACATTCCCTCTCAAAATGCTCCCACAGCCACCCCTGTATGTGCTGGCTGCTTGGGAATAAGGATGTCAGAGACAAGACTAAAAAGAGGGGGAAAGCCAGTAATTTGAAAACATGGAAACATTAAATAAAAGCGAGGGATCATTCAGCACAAGCAGCTGCGGGGAATGATTAGGCACCGGACAAAGAATCGTGAACATGTCCATCTGCAAAAACACGGAACTAGTATGGCGAGGCAATGGATCGACACCTAGGGACAACCATGCTGTAAAACCCCCACTACTGAAAGCAGAGGCCAGAGAGATGGATCTGCTGGCATCTGGGAGCCATCAGAATACTGTCTAAAGGCAGCTGACAGGGAGAGCCATCAGACCCACCACAAGCTAAAAAGAAACAAAGTTGGCAAAGCAGCACTGCAAGTGAGGGAAAAGGGGGAAGGAAGCAGAGATGACTTGGTATAAGTCTGCTAGACAGCCAATAAATCTGGCCTTTATATTTCTCTCTCCTTTAGTCATGAAGAAACCCAGCTATTTTTAAATCTGGGGTATAACATATTTAGCCAAATATGATAATTATTCTGTGCAACGGAGGACAGGAAAAGATCTTAAATGTCCCAAAATTGACTAAACCAGCTTAGCTCCTAAGCTTCTCTGTAAACTGTTCCCCACCCTGTCCCTGAAAAATTCCACACTCCAAGGAGCTCTTCAGACAAGGATCCTGTTTACAGGTGTAGTTCAGCCAATCCGGGGAGCAAATGCATTGAGACTCTGTGGCCAATCAAACTGCTCAAATAGATACACACAGGAGCAAAGACACAAATAGTTCACAAAAACCTCAAAGTTGTTTGCAAAGCCTACAGGCTAAACAGTTATGAATGTGACACTGATAAAATCGTGATCTGTTTGTGGACAGGTCATGAACAGAAGAGTCACCACAAACAGTTCTGCCAGCTCTGCTAAATAAGGTAAGCCACCGGACACGTCAGGAATCAAGCCATGCTAACTGCTGATGCTCAAGAGCACGCTAGGACGACACAGGAAGTTCAAAGGCCAGCAAGTCTTAGGGGAGCTTGGAACCAATTGCAGCAGACTGCTGGGATCTCCAGTGTACCAGGCCAGCTTATTCAGTTCCTCCTCTCCAGTCTCCAAGAGATGAGGAGCATGGTACCTCCCTAAAGAGGCAGCAGTGTCAGCAAACATGTCCTGTCCACTCCTCCTAGATCTGAGATTGAGGTTTTATAAGTTTCCTGGTGCCCTAAATCAGCTCCAACCCATAGGAGAGTGAAACGACATACTGCAGTAATATACAGATGGGACACAGTCCCTGGGACAGAGCTTGTGCTTCCAGCCATGATGAATATGTAAAATAGCTCTATGGTAGCTCTGAATTGCCACAAAGAGGCATCCAGGTGTGTCTTCAAGTCCTGAGCTCTTGCCCCTAGGCCAGCAGGGGTTGCAGCACAGCCCTCCCCGGACATCACGTCTATTTGACAAACTGAGGAACAGTACAGCCAGGCTCCAGAGTGAGCCGCAGTCAGTCAGTCTTCCTTAGCCAGAAGGGTGGCGGTCACAACTCACAGCCTGGAATGTGGAGGGAGTAAAGCTGAGGAGAGTGGGTGAACCCGACAGGCTCTAAAATGGGCAAGGGTTCCTTAGGGGGCACCGGGCAGTGCTCTTTGAATATTGCACTTTGTTTTGTAACATCCACCTGGGACCCAAGCCAATGTTTACCAATGCTTAGACAACAGAGCAGCCTAGGGATGGGGAAGGGCAAGGAAACACGTCTATGTGGCTTCTCTGTGCACATGTAGTCCCCCAGCAGAGCACCTTTAGAAGACAGCTGTATTAAACAGTACGGAAAGACAACATGGAGGGAAGCTGCTCTGTTAGTGGACGGAGAACAGTGCTGTTCTGCATCTTGGTCAAGAGCTACCAACAAGTTTTCAGTTCTTGCCACCTCCAGAGTCACCAAGAATTCAGCTCTGTCTAGGGTCCAAAGAGCTTACTGAATGAGAACAAGTGTTAGCCCTGCCTCCCATCAGTACCACCTTATCACCATCAGATAACCCTAGCATGATGGCAGCACTAGCCCAAGGCACATCAGTCTCTGGCGCCAGTTCATAAACTCCCCTTTATCTAAAAGGTATTGTAGAAAAGCAAAATTTGGTGCCATGTGGTAAAATAAAAGCTAGTAATCTGACTCCCTCAGAATGCTCCTTTTATACAGTGGAATGCTCCAGAGTGGCCTCTACCCCATTGCCTAGCCACATATGTTGGCAAGTGCCACCACTTTACTTAGGCCTGGCCATGGAGTCTTGCCATAATGCCACTCACTACAGCAGCGGCCCCCAACCTTTTTCGTCGGGCGGGTGCCAGACGACAAGACACGGAGGACCGTGGCGGCGGCTCCATCTGCCGAAATGCCGCCGACAAGCGGCAACGTCAATAGGCATCGCCACTGAAATGCTGCATCGCCGCCGAAATGCCGCCAAAAATTGGCGGCATTTCGGCAGCGACGTCTCTGGATGACGCTGCTTGTTGGTGGCATTTCGGCGGATGCTTGTCCACCGGCCAGTACGCGGGCGCATTTAGACGCCATGGTGCCCGCGGGCACCGCGTTGGGGACCCCTGCACTACAGCCTACGGATCAGAAAAGTCACGTCTCCAATGCAGTTAATAAAACAAAGTAACTTCGTTCATGCTAAGCAAAATCATATTCAGACATCCCCATCCGAAACCGCAACCACACTTACTGAAACTGGTTCTCCCAGCACCCCAATCCAGTGAGCAGCACTACATATCCCTCATCCCGTCATCAAACTAAATGGTTGTCAATACAGCAAGAAACAGTATGTTTAAAGACCTACAAGCTACAAAGCTGAAATTATGGATTTGAAGTAGGGAGCTTGGAAACAAGCTTCAAGAATCCTCTTGACCTGCTTTCTAAGGGATTTCAGATACTGTTGGAACACTCTTCTTCTCTCCTCCTTATTCAATTCCGGTATTCCACTTTGTTAAACTGAAGTCATTAGCATCACAAATGTACCAAGCACTGACAAACTCAGTAGCAGTATAGACACATACACCTGACTGATACTCTAGGCCCCAAACCGATAGTCTGAAAAGTAAAACATTAAGGATGAGACAAAGCCCACAAAAGGATGTTCTGAGTTAGTGGGGCTGTAGCAGCCCTATTGTTTCCGGGTACCACAGCACAATTTAGCAAAGGGTCCCAGACCTGAGAGATGTTACATACCCTGGGAGGTCTTTGAAAAGTTAGCGCAGTATGCATAGTGCTGCACAGCCTCCGATACAGGATCCAGTACTGCAATGCCTAGGACAAGCAATCTTTATGGGTGCTGTGGCAGCCACAACACAGAACCTACATGCTTTTGTGGCTTTAGGTCTCAGCCTGAGCACTCTCAATGCAGCTGTGCATCTAACTTCTCCCTCCTCCAGCAACAGGGAAACAAGCACAGACATGCCTTCGACATCAAAATGAGGCCTTGGCAAATTCTCCAGCACATTGTTTTGGTATGGTGTGGTCATGTCATCACCATAGGCTTACCGTGACATTTGATTTTTACACCACTACGGTGTTGGTAGACATGGCTGCGTACTTCATAACATTATGATGGGAAATAATGACCATTATGGTGTGCAGCACAGAAATGGCTTGTCAAGATCAAGAGCTCTGCTCTCGGGAGTCAACCAGCAAGTTTATGTGATTCTGCCATCTCCACATGAGATGGACCTAGTCCACCTTAAGGACAAACTAACTGTGCCTTAGGGTGCTATCATAATATAAATATTTACTCCTCCTACTACTACTAATGCAGTCCAAATTGGAATCCCTACCATGGTTGGCAATTTCCTGGGGGGAAAAAACAGTTTAGGACAGGGTGGGTTAAACTGGGAAACTTGGAAAAATAACTGCACCAGTGTCCAGCAAATTCAGCAAGCATAGAATGAATCTTTTCAAACTTTGGATACATCCAGTCAAAACTGAGGACTAGGCTTGGTCTATCCACTACAGAATGCTGCATGGCCAAATGGACCTGGACTGGAAGTTTGCAACTCTACATGCTTCTGATTGCTTAATGCATCAAGCCTACAATTCTGCATTAATGGTGTTTTCATGTAATCAAATGTTTTCGACTCCTGTATACACAATATTGAAAACTGAAATATGAGTCATAACATGCATAACTTCTTAAAGAAAATGCCAAATCAAAATATATAGACATTTCAATATTCAGTACATATTAGTATTAATCCTAATGCATTTTACTTTTTGTTTGTACAATCATAAATTAATGTACAAATCTACTATCTTATGCAACCACAATTTGAATATGTAACTAAAACTAAGTGCAACATGGTGTGCATTAATGGAACAGTTTTTAAAATAGAAAATGCCTTGAACTGGGATTAACTAGTTTTTCACTGGGTGACAAAAAACACCTCTGGTAAATACCATGCCATCCCTAGCCCCTACGATCCAAGCTGGCAGAAGGCCCCTATGAAGCTCTTTTGATAATCAGTCTCATCTCCTGATTTCAGTCCTCACTGGTGAAAGCAGCACCCTTCCTAAATGAGAAACCATGCCCATGATTTGATTGATTAGGTTCCTCACTCTCCTTCCCACAATCCCCTACACTGCCTTGTATCCAATGTGTCCTCACACCTGCACAGGGGTCCTGTATTATACCAATTTCACCCTATATCGTTCTCCCCTCTGTATAACTACACTTGTGTTCACACTTCAGCCAACAGAAAATATTTGTACAGCAGGTGGGCATCAATTTCCTCCTGGCTAGCTCATCTACACAAGCCAGGTGATAAGAACCAGATGTAACAGTCACCATGCTTGCTAACCACACAACACTACATTAGTTTTTCCCCTCTCCTCCTAACATCCCTAGCAGAATCCCATGTCCCCCAATGCGCCCTTTAATTTTGCTCCCAGAAAAATGCTTAATGTAGTGATAAACGTACAACAGAGGGCTGGATGGGATTCAAACTAAGTAGTCAACACTACTCGCTGAACTTCCTCTTGGAGAACATTGTAAAGTGACAACATTCACATTCTGCTTCTAATACCATGCACACAATGTACGACGTCTGCTGTGCTTCCAGCCGTTCCTGCCCTATGGAGCATGACGTTGGATTGGAAAATCAATCCAAAGTCAGCCCATAGGAACCTATGTTATTTCAATGGCTAGATTTAATGGGAAGAATAGTCTGATTTTGGCATTCTGCCTCCAGCACTAGGATTTCCCAATCCCACAGCTGTTGCCTGTCACTAACCCCGATGGTGTAATCAACCTTCAGAAAACAACCTAATCAAGTGGAAATCCAGGGCCCGGACTGATGGTAGAAGATACACAGATCCAACCTACATTCACAAAGGCCTTGTTTTCTTCCCTTTAGATAGCTGCTCTTCTCACTGCACACGGAGAGCTTCTGGACAAGATGACTGACCTCCTCCCAGAGCTCAATTACTGCTACTCCTTTTCATCCAGCAAACGTAATAGTTGAAACATAAGGTTCAAGCTCTTCCAGAGCTCGGATTTGGACAGCACCGCCCTTTGCTACACTTCCAAACATTGAGGGCTAAAGCCAGCATTAGAAGTAGGATTGGTATCAGAATATTAGTCACTAAGCCAGCCCTGAAGTGTCCTGATTTCTCAGTTGGGCCTTTCAGGAGGCTGGCTGGCTTGTGTGAATAAAGCTAGGGAGCGTCTACACTTGAAACAGAACAGCGGCACAGAAGCAGTCCTGCACCTGCACTACTTTAGCACTTTGGTGTAAACATCCCTACATGATAGGAGGAGTTCTCCCACTATCCAGAAAGGTGGTAGACAGATTGTCAAGGCTGATTCCCCACTCTAGCACTTCAAGTATAGAAGGTGGGGGCCCGCAAGGATTCTCAAAATTAATACTGGCCACTCCAGGCTTGTAAACTCCCAAGGTTACAGCTTCTCTCTGACCTTGGATGGGTAGATGCTGCCACCACCCAAATGCAAAAACAAAAAAAAAACCCTTCTGCAAACCCAAAAAAGCACACTTGGGAATTCCTTCCTGTGGGGTATCCTCAAGGTAAATTTTATTAAAAACAAAAAGAAAGAAAATACATCTGGAACTTAGGCTTTTTGCTAGATCAAAAAAAACTATTACAAAAATTGAGCATCAAAATAGCTCTCTTGAGGTTCAGCTTAAAGGTTACAAGCAAAACAAAAGCAACTGGGGTTAGCACAGAGGAGTCCACAAGCCAATAAGAAATAACCCTAATCATGTCTTCCTAGACCTTCCCTGACTTACTTACATATCTGGGGTTTCAGATAAGCAATCTCTAGGTATGAACTGATGGTTTTTCATACCTGGCTTAAAGCTTCCTACATCATAGTTCAGCCCTGTTCCTGCTCTGCATCTCCTCTCCTCTCTCTGGAGAACAACAGACCGACAAAGGGAAAGTTTTTTCCCCCCAATTTTAAAAAGTTCTAGCCCTCTCATTGGCTCTTTTAGTCAGGTGCCCACTCCCTTCTTTTTACCTATGGACTTTTTTAACCCTTTACAGGTAAAGCAAGTAGAGAACAGCTTCCAAGAGGGATTTTATAGCTAACTGGCTGGCTGGGTGTCCACAAAAGGGAGCTCCCCTCCCTCTCGTTTATCACACAAGTCAACAGGAGAATTGTTCCGTCAACCTAGTGCAGGGATTAAGTCGGTTTAACTACGTTGCTCAGGGGTGTGGATTTTTCACACCTATAAGCAATGTAGCTGGGTCAACCGCACTCTAGTGTAGATCAGGCTCTACAAAGTAGCAATTCTCAGTGATTAATGACCCACGTCACTCCCTCATTCACTCACATTCCCCTGTTTAGCAAAGCTTCCACATATTTTGACATGAGTGAATCCTTGAAGGGAAATACTTCAGTTTATGGGCTGTCCCCTCCCAGACTTGAGAAACAGAGAATTTTCCATTTCCCCTGAAGTTAAGTGATACAGGAAACCAGTCCAGCTATCAAGGATGTTGCAATATCTGTTTATTCAGTTCCAGCAGTCTATTAGTTATTCAGACATTACTGAAACAAAGGGAACACTACTGAATTTCAAACTGCATTAGAGTCTTAGTACTTCTCAAGTTGTCATAATTACCCATACAAAACAGCATAGGGAGCAGCTACATTCCTATATGTATTATTGGCTTGCCACCTGTTGACTACACAAACATAACAACTCACCACATATCTGCCTATTATAAATGTCATCTGAGTGACCTCTAACCCTTCCAACAAGGAAGACTGAGCAAAACAGAGCTAGTAAACACATATAAAACACTGGAATCAAATTAGAGCAGTGCACTTACCCATCTCTACCTTTACTGACAATCTTCACTTCAAAGTAATAAATGCCACAAGCTGCAGGGATGGGGTGTGTAGCCCTGACTGATGCAGCATCTTTGTGATTTTTCCCATGACCTAGGAAAGAGTTGAATAATGAGTACTTAATGGGCACAAGTTCCTAGGCCCTTCATTTCAACAACACCACATGAACAGAGCAAAGGACTTCAACAGCAAAATTCATTCTGCATCTGAGAAATTAGAAGATGACTCCTCAGTCAGTTAAAAAAGACACAAGCCTGCACTGCCACCACGTAAATAACCTACAATATGTGCTCCTGCAGCTTTCCCTTTGCCTACCCTCTTAAGGTGCTGAGAAAAAAGCATAATGCTACCCTCGGTTTTGAAATCTCAGCACCCAAAACAAACCAATTGTGCAAGATGGAGATGACATCAGTGTTTAGTAGGCTGAGGGGCGATGGTATGCTCAGCTCTCTCTAGCTATTCTGGAAAGGCAGCCTCCATCACAGTGGGGAGGGAAGAAACACGAAATCGTGGGTCTTAGAGCTCTGAACTTGACTGGTTTCCTCTGAACTCAAGTGATGGAGGTACCCAGGCGGGAGCCCCTTTAGCCAGCATCGTGAGGGGCTGGCAGAGACAACAGGAGACCCTACGGAGGCAGAGCCTTACAGAGGAGAAGCCAGGCCCCCAGCGAAATGACACCGCAAAGTGTTATATAAGGCAGGAACAGGGGGGTTGGGCTCAGCGCCGCTTTAGCTCTCCCTCGCCCGGGGAAACCCGAGGGACAGCTCAAACCCCAAACCTCCCCTCCCAAAAGTCAGAGGGGCAGTTCGGCGGGGTTTGTGGTAGCGACTGAGATTGGGGGGGGTGGACACACGATCCCCGAACTACCGCCCCTCTGCCCGGCCCGGTTCCGCTCCCCCTCAGCCCGGGCAGGGAGAAGCCCGACTCTAGGTCTGCCCCCCCGGCCCCTCTTCCCAGGGAGGCGCGGGCTGCGCCCAGGCCCCCGCCCCCCGCAGCGCCCCGGCTGCCCTGGACCAGCCCGGTGCCGGCTCCCCCCGGCCCCAGCACCTCAGGCTGCCCCGAGGGCGGCCGGGCTCCCGGCCCGGGGCTCCCGGCGCGGCTGCCGGCACCTTTGTAGTGGACGCGCAGGTTGCCCTGCGAGAGGCCGATGTAGTTGTACTTGTCCTTGGGGCTCCAGGAGCGGGGCAGCGGCGTCTCGGCCTGGTTCACGGCCGGGTAGAGGCGGCGGAGGCGCTGGCTCAGCTCCTGCTCCTCGGGCGGGCACGGCAGCCCCGCGTCCCCCCCGTGCAAGCTCCCTGCTCCCGGATCCGCCATCTTGGATTCGCTATTGTGTCACCGGACGGGGAGCGAGGCCCAGCTCCCTCCGCCAGCCAATGGGCTGCGGGCCCGGCCACAATGGAGCCGCGGCCCCGACGGGAATCCGAGTCCGCTCCCCGCCCCTGACAAGCCGCTTCCAGCACGCCTGGACTACAGCTCCCGAGAGGCACCGCGCCAAGGGCCCCGCCCCTGCGCTGTGGCGCATTGCACGCTGGGAAAGAGAGTGCGCTATAGCTGCTGTCCACATTGACAAGGCGGCGCAAGGCACTACAAGCCCCAGAACGCCGCCGGAGAGCCAGGCACGGCGCCGTGTTCAGAACTGTGCCCCGGGCATACCGGTGTGGGGACCCCCATAACCTCCGTCCCGGGCAACACCCTCCCCCAGGGCTAAACCCCGCCGCACACACCAACCCTGGTCCCGCAGGGTAACTACCCCCTGCGTTCTCCCCTATAGCCGGCCCCCCGCCTTCCTTAGGGTACCCCCCGCATCCTCCTCCGCCTTGCCTAACGTACCCGCCCTGCATCCTCCCCCCCACACACCT
>NW_020664516.1:864678-956189 GCF_002925995.2 Terrapene triunguis | reverse complement strand
CCCCCACACACCTTGCCTAAGGTACCCGCCCTGCATCCTACCCCCTACCCTCGCCTTCCCCCAGGTACCCCCTGCGGGCTGAACCCCTCCCCCCAAGTACTGCCCTCCGCCTTCCTTAGGGTACCCCCCGCATCCTCCTCCGCCTTGCCTAAGGTACCCGCCCTGCATCCTACCCCCCTATCCCCGCCTTCCCCCAGGTACCCCTGCGGGCTGAACCCCTCCCCCCAAGTACTCCCCTACACTGCCCCCAGCCTCTCCCAGGGAATCCCCTGCGGCCTCTCAACCCCCGCTTTCCCCAAGCACTCCCCTACAGCCTGCCCTCTGCCTTCACCAGGGTATCCCCCTACAGGTATCCGGCTCAGCGCTACTCGTCGCCTTGCCCCCGGGGCGCACGCTGGCGGGCTAGGTCAGCTCGGCGGGGACACCTCAAGCGGGCCCAGTCGGCCCTACCGACACCCCGCCCCGCAAGCTGGGCTCTGTCACCACACGGGCCCCGGCCCCACTCGCTCGGACGGGCGCGCAGCGCTTGGTCAGGCGGCCGCAGGCCAGCTATGGCAGAGGCGGGGTCCTGGGAGGCGGGCGGCGCTTGTCTCCATGGTGACCGTGTCAACAACCCCCGCGCCGTGTCTGCGCCCGGCCATGGCCCTGGCCCCTTCGCTTGGGTAAGGTGGTGGGGCGGTGGGAGCCGGGGTCAGCGCCGGGTGCCCGGGGAGGGCCCGAGCCTGCGCCTGCGCCGCGGGGGCGGGGAGCCGTGCTGTGGGCCGGCCGCTCTCGGCCTGAGGGGAGACTGGAGGGCAGCTCCCGCGCCGGGGCTGGAGCAGGGCCGCGGGGGTTAGGGAGCCACAGTTACTCGGGGGGTTCTTTGCCTTCCGCGGGCTTGGTTCAAGTAGGGCGCGCGCCAGCCGCGGCCAGGGAGGCGCAGCGCGGAGCGGCCCGTGAGCCGGGGCAGGACGGGACGGGAGTAAGGCCAGGCCTGCAGGAATTGCTGCTGGCACTTGAAGGAGCTGGCTCTGCGCCTCCTCCACCGGAGAGCCGTTCCAGCCCCGCAGCACGATGGGCACCGTTGGATGGTCCCTCCCAGGGGAAGGCTGCGCCCCAAAATTAAAAATTGTGTGCACCATATTTTAAAATTCTGCATATTTTAGTTGTCAACGTAACACACTATAATCACATCCGTTTCAGTTATTTGCATAATGTATTTCAAAATACCTGGCAGCAAGAATGTCTGTAACAATACAGAGACACACAAAACAAGACTCCGGACATGCTTTTTGACAAACAGATTCCTTATTAGGCAGATCAGTCCAGAACTTTGAGTAATAATTCATTCAAACTACAGTACAGAAACAAACCTCCCAGAGACAGTGCAAAGGCTTGGGGGGTAAGGGGTAACAGAGGAGCTGAGGGAGAGGGAAGGAGCCTGGAGGTGGACCTGGAGGGTTGTTGGGTGTGGGTGGGAGAAATATGGAATGGGGTTTTTTTCAGTGGCATACCCCCCAGCAGCCCTATGTGCCCCACTCTGTCTCTCCCATGCCTCCTCACTTGGCCCAGCTGTGAGGAACACAGCTGCTGGCTGGCTGCCCTCTCTTCTGGTGCCACAGCAGCCCTTGGTGGGCGAAAGGTGTAACTGCAGCACCTCTCCAGCAGAATCTATATTCTGTGGAGAAAAAAAATCTGCAGGGGGACATGAATTCTGCATGTGCACAGTGGTGCAGAATTCCCCCAGGAGTAAATTTAATATTAACACCACCTTGGGAGGTCTTTCATCCCATATACTGACCACGCCTGGCCCTGTTTAGTTTGTGAGAGTGGATATTATCACAGATCGTGCTGGCCATAGGCTCCTAATGAAGGACAGTTGGTATGCAGACATATTCCTATTGCAATACTTCAGAATATCTCAGTCTCATGCCATAGGTGATAGGTTTTGTCCTTTCAATGTATAACATTATGTTAGCCACAATTATACACATTTACAATGAAAAAGTACATTCTTTAATATTTTTATTTAACATTTCCATTGTTTATAATTAATTACCTTTACAAAGTCTGAAGATAACATTTTTCTCTCTACCAATCTTTTCCATGTGGTAAGCATTGCTTTTGCTTTCCCTGAGCCTGGCTTTTTTTGTTTCTTTCCTAGTTTGGAATAAGCCTTATTGTCAGCCTAGTTCTTGCAATCGTTTTAATAGTTAAATGTGGCTGTGAATAGAGGAAGCATTTTGATTTTGTTTCAGCCTTGCATGAACAGTAATCTCTGCTCTCTTAATTTCATTTTGAAACAAAGTGGTCAGTTAAAAACAATACAGGTACTTAGAACCCCGAGGACATTGCCCTACCAGATTCTATTCACATTTTGGGCATGTACTGTTATATGACATTAGTAAAGGACCTCAGAAAGAGTTGCTTTCTTCTAATACTGAACAAGGAACTTTATTAAAATTAAGAAAATAGGTTTTGTTGGGTTTTGTTTTTTGTTTGTTTGTGTTTTTTTGTATAAACAACCTGTAACAAGAAATAATCTTTAACAACAAATTACCCAGATGCGTCACCAGCTTCACAGCTTTATGACTGAGAACAGTTTTGTCCAGTTGGTTGATCTGGATTATCAAATCCCAAAGATGTAGACTGTAGTTCAGTAGATTTAGGATTCTTCTGAGTAGAATCCTACCCATTCACTCCAGGCTCCAGCTGTGCTGAGAGTGCTATTGCTATAAGGGAAACATTCATCTGTATTTGGAATCAGCTGTGTTGGTTATCGGCCGGTGGTTCTTCAAGCTTCTTTGTACCTCTGTTAGCCTGAGGTGCAGCTTCGTCCATTGACGACTGGAGTTGTCCAATATCTTTCCTAATTCCGTTTTATTTGGACTGGGTCTCCTTGTTTAAGATTGGGTAAGTGTTAGGTGCATTCTAATGTTTAAAGGATAAAGCCTGAGATTTTACATTTGGCATCTCTACCTCAGATACTTCAAGCAGAGCCACTTGGGATGAAGGTTGGCAGTTTTGTTCTGATCTCTTCACCCATAAGCAGATGATCTGGACTTACCCCACTGTCATCTACTACTAGGGACATCCCTGGTGCATATTCTGCTATTGGTTTATGATGCTGTTTCTCTGACTCTCCCATCAACTAAAATGTCATCCATATGAACTTCCATTCCCTCCCAGCCTTGGAGAATCTCATTCATTTTCCTCTGGAAAATTGCCGGGATGCTTGTGATGCCAAACAAGAGGTTACAAAAATGATACCTTTTGAACTGCATTATAAAAGTTTTCAGCTTGGATTCTGTTCCACTACCCAGACATCAACATTAGTGAACATCTTGTTGCACAAGCTAATTTGGAGATTATAGTCCCTACAGTGGAGAGAATATACCTTTCCCCTTTTACTGCTTCACTTAGCCTCTTTAGATCTATCCATGGATGTGCCCATCATTTCCATAACAGGTGTCACAGGGACCTACCACTCTTAGGGCATGTCTACACTTACGGCGGAGCGATCGATCCACTGGGGGTCGATTTATCACGTCTAGTGAAGATGTGATCAATCAACTGCCAAGCGCTCTCCTGTCAACTCCGGTACTCCACCAGAGCAAGAAGCGTAGGTGGAGTCGACGGAGGAGCGGCAGCAGTCGACCTACCGCAGTGAAGACATCGCGGTAAGTAGCTCTAAGTACTTCGACTTCAGCTATGCTATTTTCGTAGCTGAAGTTGCGTAACTTAGACCGACTTAGCTCGCCCTCCCCTCCCCAGTATAGACCAGGCCTCAGTTCAGTAATGGCATAGTGTGCATTATTCTTCTCCATTCTGTATAGTACTTTGTTTGCTGTGGGAAACATTTGGGTGGGCACCCTCTATGCTCTGTTGAATGCCTATGGGGGACAGTCCTAGGAGGTTATTGCAGTGGCCTGTGTAAACAAAATATTTTTAAATGTTTTAAAGTTCCTATAGGGTTGTTCCTTCACCCTGAAATTTAGTTTATTTCACATGAATCAATGGAGGTAGGAAATGCTATTTTGGAATAAACCTATAATCCATCTAATCTAGAGTACCCCAATGTCCAATATGATGATGGTATGCTGAGTGCTTTGATGGTGAATGTTTTTGAATATTACCATTTCAAGACACAAGTTCTATGTTTAAGATAAGGGTTCACTTTAGAGACACTATCAAGGAGACCCTTTCCGTTCTTTATTCTGCAATGTGGGTGTGACCTTTTACATACTATCTATGACCAAGGCTTTGCTCTGATTTGTTAGTGTAGGATCTCAGGACTTGTCTTCATTACTGCACTAAATCGGTGCTGCGGCACTGATGTAGCGTGTCTGGTGAAGATGCATTACGTCGACGGGAGAGCGCTCTCCTGTCAACGTAATTACTCCGCCTCTTCCGCTGACATAGCACAGTGTAGATGCCACTTTAAGTCGATGTTAGTTACGTATCTCAGAGGGGTGTTTTTTTCACACCCCTGAGCAACATAACTTACATTGACTTACGTGGTAGTGTAGACAAGCCCTCAGTCTGTGCTGTGCTGCTGCTAGATTTTTCCTTTAATAAATAATGTTGTAGCCCCATTTTTAGTGGAATGGTTAAGAATGCCACTTGGGACTTAACTCTCCCTTCTGGTTGTAGGTGTTGGCAGGGTTTCAGAGCAGTGCTTAATGCTTGCATCAGGTGTGCTTCAATACATAGGAAAAACAGGATGTGATAACCCTTGGAAAATTGGCCAGTTCTGAGTAGATGACTTTGGTCATTTGGCCACCTGGCTTCTTTATACTTAGATTAAAAACCTTTCAGGGCAGGGTTCATCCCTTTGTTATGTCTAGTACAAAGGGGCTTTGACCACTGATTGGAGCCTCTAGACCAGTGGTTCTCAATGTCTTTACCATTGTGGGCTGCATATGCAGCGCTCTGTGTGTTATGTGGGCTGCAGCCACACAGTATATATACTACCTGTATGGCCCTGAGGATGTCACATGGGCTGCAGCTGTGTACTGATTGGACCGCAAGCAGCCCATGGGCCACCGGTTGAGAACCACTATTCTAGACATCACCACAATGCAAATAAATAATAATATAATAAAGAGTGGATGCTACCTAATCTGTGCAGTTTGGGATGTGGACTAATGGGGTGAGATGTTCTGGGAACGAAAAGGGTTTCTTGAAGGTGGTTGGGTCAGGAGTGGAATGAGTTTTGACTCATTTAACCTCCTCATTGCTGGAAACTCCCCTAAATCCCACAGATATGCACATTCTCAGTGCAGTTTCCTAAGGCTGAGTGAGAAGGATGTTGTGAAGGCCAAGACCATAACAAGGTTCAAAAAAGAACTAGATAAATTCATGGAGGATAGGTCCATCAATGGCTATTAGCCAGGATGGGCAGGAATGGTGTCCCTAACCTCTGTTTGCCAAAAGCTGGGAATGAGCAACAGGGGATGGATCACTTGATGATTACCTGTTCTGTTCATTCCCTCTGGGACACCGGGCACTGGGCATTGTCAGAAGACAGGATACTGGGCTAGATGGACCCTTGGTCTGACCCAGTAGGGCCATTCTTATATTCTTATGAGTATAGTCGTCACCATCTTTAATGTTGCTTTAAAATAGTTTTTCATATTTAACTATAATTAGGAAAAGAATTAGACTGAACAGGCTATCTTAGGTTTCATGGGTTTTTAAATGGCTTCCATGATCCACCTTATGGTTCCATAAAACTTGCAACCCTGGCGAACTACTTCTACTTACGTTACAGCAAAGATTTTGCAGTCATAAAATGACCTGATTTTCCACTTTTTATTCCAGGGATTATACTACACAAACAAGGTAATAAGCTTTGAATTAAGCTCCAGGGTCACAGGAGAAGGAGTTGATTGATTCTTATTTATGCACTATTTGATTGCTTTAATTTACTGTACATTTATAGCTGCAAGTGTGTTTATAAAGCTATTGTAGGAATCATTACCCTGAGCCTGAAAAAACATGAGTATTAATATTTTCTAAATTTCCTGAAAAACACGATTGAGAGTGAAACAGATAGGAAACAGCTGCAAGTTTTAATCAGTATTTTGGTAAATGATCCTAGAAAAAAACCTCATAAAAAATCCCCTGAGTATGAGAACCAAGGCCATTTACCTCCCTATTTTCATTCTTCATTGCAACAAGATAATTAGAGAGATATCAACCAACTCTAATTATACCAGGATTTTGCAGATACTTCTTATTAGTAAACTCATGAAAAATCTGTCAAGAGTGGTTGAGAGACCCAGGATGCAAGTAACTGCAATTATCATCTGGTAACACCACTATCACTGAGAGTGAGAAGACTTGTTATAAACAGCCTTAGATAACAGCTATATACAGAAACAGCCTTTAAGATTAGGAAATCAGGGTGGAGGGCTAGAATACATAGAGCTCCTGACCCATGCATCAGTGCATCATACATTCTTCAACAATAGCCTTTATGGCTTCCCTACAATTAACTAAATATCTTATTCTAATAGTTCATTGAAAAGTTAGTTATCAGATATTTCAGGGACAGAGTTCTGCTGAATTAAGGGAGATTATAATGGCACCCAGTGGAGATGACAGGATTTGTAGAAAGCAACAGAGTGTCCTGTGGCACCTTTAAGACTAACAGATGTATTGGATTTGTAGAGTGACCTCAGAAGCCAATCTTGCTTAGCATGGTATATTTAAGACGCAATCCTGAATCCAGACCACCCCAATCAAAAGAAGGCAAAACCCAACCAGATTACAAAAGCAAGATGAAACCAGACCTGAAGCAAAAGGCCACAAGGGATTCTAGCAGCTGTCCATTATCTACCTGTCAAGGTATCCTGGGGATCAATATCAAAGACTTCCAAGTGATGCCTAAGAAAGATGAAGTATAAATTAAATGTAAAAAAATATTTAATGCAATACACTACTACCCCGATATAACGCTGTCCTCGGGAGACAAAAAATCTTACCGCGTTATAGGTGAAACCGCGTTATATCGAACTTGCTTTGATCCGCCAGAGTGCGCAGCCCCGTCCCCCTGCAGCGCTGCTTTACCGTGTTATATCCAAATTCGTGTTATATTGGGTAGCGTTATATTGAGGTAGAGGTGTATTAGGAAGTAAGTTTTAAATGCACACAAGACAGTAAATTCCAAATTATAGAACTCATAACAGTTTATAATTGAAACCTATATTTTTGCTGGAACATTTAAATTTTAACATAACAGAAATTTTTGAGTTCATATATTTGCTTCTCTCTTCCACCATATATTCTTATCTATTTGTATTTACAAAATATTTATATTAAGTTACATGTGGAGTATCTTACATGCACCCTAGAAGTGACTTGTTATTTTTGCTCGCAGTAAGAAATGCTAGATGTGTGACCAAGTTTGCAAATGCCCTGTATTGATTTATGTAACTCTTATGCTGACCTGCTCTTTCTGTTCACTTGCATTTTCTTTGGCATTTAGTTTTATTTACATCCCAAATCAATGTGTGGTTGTATACTAGCGTCAATTTACAGAACTTCAGCCGTAGTGGATGATATGAGAAAACTGGACTTTTACATGTAGTAAAAGCAGCCTTCATTAAGTGAAAATTGTGGGTATTGACCTCTTGCCTCTACAGGATCGCTCTGTCTATCGGACAGTGGCTGAAAAGCCCTGTCTCAAATCAACTAGCCTTTCTTGTAGCTCCCGTTTTGCTAAACATTGCTGTGCTGACATTATAACGAGCAGATTCTACCTTTTGGATCTAACCTTCTGCACTGTCGTCCAGGATACAATTGTTATCACGTGTGGAGAGGATCTAGACACAGCTTTTTCACTTGTGGGTTTCTTTAAATATATTTACATTTCACAGGGTATGGAGCATGGGATTTTCCATACCAAACCATGGGCAATCTAGTCTGAGATCCTGCTTCTGTCAGTAAGAAGACAACCCAGCATGCACCTGGCCAATAGTCCAGTGGTGCATCTGAGAGAAAAATGCCTTCCTGACACTTGTGGCAGCTAGGTGATAGCAGCAATCCAATCTGAAGGCCCAACCCTGCAAAAATCTGAGCAGGTTCTCCAGAATGCTAAATTCACTTAATTTCTATTGAAGTCACTGGGGATTGAGGGCGCTCAGTGCATGGTTCAGGCTCATGGTTAGCTACAGGTGTGATTATATGATTTTACATCTCTGGATAGTTAGGATCCATTTTGATTAAATGAAGCAGTAGATGCAGTAAAATTGCAGTTCCATTATCTGATTGCTACAGATCCTTAAAGATGCAAGTTATTTCATGTTTTACGGCCTGTGATGTACTGGAGATATTCAGAAATGTTTCCAGTAGCACATAGCTGCAGCCTGTGTCTATCTGCCAACAGTATCTCACCACTTTAACAATAACGTAGGATTTCAAAATATTGGAGACCTCTTTTCTTCTTGGCACCTACAAAAGTGTTGAGAACAGATTTTCTGAAGCAATTTATTTACTAGACTTTTAGGTTTCCTAAAGTGTTCCCAGTTAAAAGTCTTAGGCTGCTTGTACATTTATGAACAACACACACTAGTATGATGGGCAGTTATCTTAGAGTATGTCCAGACTACCCGCCGTATCGGGGGGTAGCGATCGATTTATCGGGGATCGATATATCGTGTCTCGTTAAGACACGATATATCGATCCCCGAACGCGCTCCCCGTTGACTCCGGAACTCCACCGGAGCGAGCGGCGGTAGCAGAGTCGACGGGGGAGCCGCGGCCGTCGATCCCGCACCGTGAGGACCCAAGGTAAATCGATCTAAGATACTTCGACTTCAGCTACGCTATTCACGTAGCTGAAGTTGCGTATCTTAGATTGATTCCCCCCCCCTTGCTGGTGTAGACCAGCCCTTAGCAAGCCAGCAGCCTGGCCATTTTCAAGTTTTTTATTGGCATCGTGGCAAAGGAGAGTTTGAAAGGGGGTTTAGAAGGAGGATAATGAGGTAGCTTTGCAGATGTACATCGGCGCTCCTCCCAAGTGTGAGGGGTAGCATGAGAGAAAGCACAAGGGTTCTTGTTTGAAAATGTAAAGAGTGAGAGGATGGAGGCTGGCATCCTGATCAATGGGAGTCGACAGCTCAGTAGTGAAAGATGATAGGTAGAATGGGGGTAGGTCACGAAGGGCATTGAAAGTTAAGATAAGTAGCTTACTTTTGATGCAGTTGAGAAGGGGGAGCCAGTGGAGGGATTCAAAGAGAGGGGTGACACAGGCTAGGAAAGTGACCTTTGCAACAGCATTCTGAAGGATTGCATAGTTGCATTTGTCAACGCCAGAGAAAAGGCGGCTGCAGTAATGATGAAAGTTTTAGCTGTATGGATAGATAGGAAAGACCGTACCTTAGAGATGTTATGCAGAAAGAATCTGTATGATTTCGGCATAATCTGGATGTAAGGACCTAGAGAGAGAGATGAGTTCAAGATGACTCCCAGGTTGCAGACCTGAGTGACAGATCAGTGTTGTGCCAGTGTGTGACAAAGTGACAATGCAACTTCATTGAAACATCCAGAAATAACCATCGTTTTGCTGTATCATGGAGTCAAATAGGCGGCAACCCTATTTCCCCAAAAGATGTGAGTGCAGCCATATTTTTACCCCTCATAAACTCTGCATTTGTAAGCAGCTGGTGTTGGAAGGAGTGCTCCTGGTTACACCCTCTGCATATCCAACCCAGAAATCTTTACTAGTGAATCCAAAAAGTGATTAAGGGGGCATAAAATGAAAGCTGCCAAAGAAAATAACACATTACAACCAAAGGTAGCAGGACGCCAACTCTGAGAGATGAGTGGGTATTTGGTCAGCAGTGGGCTTGAATTCATTGAATCTTCTCTGTTATAGAATCATAGAATATCAGGGTTGGAAGGGACCTCAGGAGGTCATCTAGTCCAATCCCCTGCTCAAAGCAGGACCAACCCCAACTAAATCATCCCAGCCAGGGGTTTGTCAAGCCTGACCTTAAAAACCTCTAAGGAAGGAGATTCCACCACCTCCCTAGGTAACCCATTCCAGTGCCTCACCACCCTCCTAGTGAATTTTTTTCCCCTAATATCCAACCTAAACCTCCCCCATTGCAACTTGAGACCATTACTCCTTGTTCTGTCATCTGGTACCCAGGGGTGAAAGTAACTTAAAGGATTTACCAGTACGCAGGAGTCCTGAGCAGGGCGCGTAGCCTCAACCAGAAGAGGCAGGGCCTTTAAATACCCAGGCCTTTTAAATCAAGATTTAAAGGCCCCGGGGCTCCGCCTGTGACTGGGTGCCCCGGGGCCTTTAAATCACCCCCAGAGCTACCAGCTGCAGAGGCGGCTGGGAGCCCCGGGGCTCAGGGGTGATTTAAAGGGACCGGGGCTCCGGCCGCCACTACCGCAGCGGAGCTCCAGGCCCTTCAAATCGCCGCCGGAGCCCTGCCGCCGCTACCCCTCATTCTTCTCTTCTGCAGACTAAATAATCCCAGTCCCCTCAGCCTCTCCTTATAAATCATGTGCTCCAGCCTCCTAATCATTTTTGTTGCCCTCCACTGGACTCTTTCCAATTTTTCCACATCCTTCTTGTAGTGTGGGGCCCAAAACTGGACACAGTACTCCAGATGAGGCCTCACCAATGCCGAATAGAGGGAAATGATCACGTCCCTCGATCTGCTGGCAATGCTCCTACTTATACAGCCCAAAATGCCATTAGTCTTCTGGGCAACAAGGGCACACTGTTGACTCATATCCAGCTTCTTGTCCACTGTAACCCCTAGGTCCTTTTCTGCAGAACTGCTGCCTAGCCACTCGGTCCCTAGTCTGTAGCAGTGCATGGGATTCTTCCGTCCTAAGTGCAGGACTCTGCACTTGTCCTTGTTGAACCTCATCAGATTTCTTTTGGCCCAATCCTCTAATTTGTCTAGGTCCCTCTGTATCCTATCCCTACCCTCCAGCGTATCTACCACTCCTCCCAGTTTAGTGTCATCTGCAAACTTGCTGAGGGTGCAATTCACGCCATCCTTCACATCATTAATGAAGATATTGAACAAAAACGGCCCCAGGACCGACCCTTGGGGCACTCCGCTTGATACTGCCAACTAGACATGGAGCCATTGATCACTACCCGTTGAGCCCGACGGTCTAGCCAGCTTTCTATCCACCTTATAGTCCATTCATCCAGCCCATACTTCTGTAACTTGCTGGCAAGAATACTGTGGGAGACCGTATCAAAAGCTTTGCTAAAGTCAAGGAATAACACGTCCACTGCTTTCCCCCTCATCCACAGAGCCAGTTATCTCATCATAGAAGGCAATTAGGTTAGTCAGGCATGACTAGCCCTTAGTGAATCCATGCTGACTGTTCCTGATCACTTTCCTCTCCTCTAAGTGCTTCAAAATGGATTCCTTGAGGACCTGCTCCATGATTTTTCCAGGGACTGAGGTGAGGCTGATTGGCCTGTAGTTCTCCGGATCCTCCCCCTTCCCTTTTTTAAAGATGGGCACTACGTTAGCCTTTTTCCAGTCATCCGGGACCTCCCCCAATCACCATGAGTTTTCAAAGATAACGGCCAATGGCTCTGCAATCACATCCGCCAATTCCTTTAGCACCCTTAGATGCAGTGCACCCAACCCCACGGACTTGTGCTTGTCCAGCTTTTCTAAATAGTCCTGAACCACTTCTTTCTCCACAGAGGGCTGGTCACCTCCTCCTCATACTGTGCTGCCCAGTGCAGTAGTCTGGGACCTTGTTCGTGAAGACAGAGGCAAAAAAAGCATTGAGTACATTAGCTTTTTCCATATTCTCTGTCACTAGGTTGCCTCCCCCCATTCAGTAAGGGACCCACACTTTCCTTGAGCTTCTTCTTGTTGCTAACAACATACCTGAAGAAACCCTTCTTGTTACTCTTAACATCCCTTGCTAGCTGCAACGCCAAGTGTGATTTGGCCTTCCTGATTTCACTCCTGCATGCCTGAGCAATATTTTTATACTCCTCCCTGGTCATTTGTCCAATCTTCCATTTCTTGTAAGCTTCTTTTTTGTGTTTAAGATCAGCAAGGATTTCACTGTTAAGCCAAGCTGGTCGCCTGGCATATTTACTATTCTTTCTACACGTCGGGATGGTTTGTTCCTGCAACCTCAATAAGGATTCTTTAAAATACAGCCAGCTCTCCTGGACTCCTTTCCCCTTCATGTTATTCTCCCAGGGGATCCTGCCCATCAGTTCCCTGAAGGAGTCAAAGTCTGCTTTTCTGAAGTCCAGGGTCCGTATTCTGCTGCTCTCCTTTCTTCCTTGTGTCAGGATCCTGAACTTGACCATCTCATGGTCACTGCCTCCCAGGTTCCCATCCACTTTTGCTTTCCCTACTAATTCTTCCGTGTTTGTCAGGAGCAGGTCAAGAAGAGCTCTGCCCCTAGTTGGTTCCTCCAGCACTTGCACCAGGAAATTGTCCCCTACACTTTCCAAAAACTTCCTGTCAAGTGAAGCAGAGATGGTCAACAGGATTGTATTTCTAATTTACTGTGTCTAGAAGATGGGGACAACAATACTAACCTACTCCAGCCACATGGAGCTCTGAAATTATAAGTGCTGAGTATCATTGGTAGCAACAAATGGGGAGATGTGATGTGAAAAAGATGCAGACTTTCACAGGCATAATGAGTAAGTAACCTTGCCCCTGGATTCTGCCCTTTTCCATTGTTATCACCCCCATCCTATTAGGAGAGCTCACTAAACCACTGGTTTCTGTAGCATATTGGGTTCCAGCTGGTGGTGATGGAATTACGTATCTTTTGTTGCCCAGTGGCATTCAGAATAGTATTTTGGATGTTGTTGCACATTTTTTGAAATGTATGTTTCTTTCCTGCCATTACACAGGGCACCTAGTCTACCTTTACCTGAGACTCCAAATTACCAAATACAGATTGATAGTCTGAAACGCATCCTTCCGAAGAAACGAAAGACTCTGGTGAGTGGAAATATACCCACGGAGCACCTAATCTTTGTCAACCTGGGGATGCTTTGGCAACATGCCAGAAGCCCAAGGGCCATGCCAGACACTTATAAAATGAAGCAAATTGCAGCTCCGCTCATCTCTGTGCAAGCCATAGAGGCTACAAGTCTCAGCATGCAATGCTGCAATCCCTGGCTTTTCAGATCAAGAAACAGTATTGCAGGCTGGAGTCTTCGAATAATCAGTGGCAGATTTTTGTGCTTCAATTCTCTTCTCTTGGCTGCAGTTTTTTTTTAGTATAACCACGATATGGCAGACAACCAAAGCCAGAATTTGGCTGATGCAGTAAACAAAATTAGACCTGACATCACATGCTATGTAATCATGAGCTAAAAGCTACTTAAAAGAACATCAATTCCTTCAAAAGTGGCAATCATACTGAGTAAAATAAAACCTTAACCTGCTTGTAGAAGTGTGTCCCATTAACAGAGAGCAAACTCCAGAAACACCGTATTATTGTAGATAACTTGGGAGGGCAGGAGGAGATGGACAAGTCACACATTGTTTCTTAAAAAACCCAATACCATTGTGAGAGTTTAGTGGCACTCTGGGAATGCATCAGCTCCTGGAGTGAGCTGTATATCCTACTCATAGCACAGTAACTCTCAGTGCAAACTGTACTGCTTTGTTCCTAGAATTGGGAAGTCATTTTAGCACTTTTCTCACAATACAATATATTTTTTAAGTCTCAGTAAATTGGAGTCACAATGCTCCACCAGTACAATTTCCCCACTTTTACTGAGGTCAGAGGGACATTTAAACCATCACAGGATCATGTTTGGCATCCTGAGATTAAAACTTCCCCCAGGGTTAACTCTTTATAAAGTTTCCAGACACAAGGAATTTGTCTTAGACAATCAGAACCCCAACTATCCCGTGATAATAGTGAACATAAAGAGTGGCAAGTCAACTCCTTCAACACTTTTCTCCAAGGAAATAATGATTTATGGAAGTCAGTGTGTCACTGAGAAACCCTGCAAGATGCAGCAGTGGGAAAGTTCTGAAATGGCTGGGAGGCTTTCAGAATTCACCACAGGGGTCTGCTTCTTTTTTCAGAGGCAATTCAGTTTTTTGAAAGGAAATTCAGTTTTATTGGCAATTGATTCTTTTCTTTAGGGCTCGCCTCCATTAGGCAGATTTGCATCCATGGTGCTACATCCCTGCAAACCCCCAGTGATGATGTGCTGCATAATGTCAACTGGGGCTTGCATGGATGTGACATGCTCTGGTTCCAAATGGGTAAGCAACCCCAATACGCGCTTGGCTTTCCATCAGCACAATACAGCTCCACTGAGGGGTTGCATGGGGCAGCTCCCCCAGTGCATAAATCCCTAATGGAGACAAGGCCCAAGTGAAGCATCAAATTCTGGTTTCCATACAGATTTGGAAGTTAGACCAGAATGCTGCTTTGTTGACATGATATTTATTTTGCAATAGCACACAGAGTCCGCAGTCAGGATCAGGGGACCATTGTGTTAGTCTGTGCTGGCGCCTCCAGACATCCCTGGAAACACATGGCCCTTGCCATGAGGAACATGCAGTCTAAGACGCATGGCCCACAGCCACCAGGGGCTTCTTTACACACCAACTTGCACTAGTTTAATTAACTAAACCACTCAGTGCAGGTCATTTTCTTAAAAAAAAAAAAAAAGAGAGAGAGAGAGAGAGAGAGACAATAGTTCAACTAGTCTTCGGATGTGGCTAACCCCAGCTGAGAGAAAGGGGTTTTCTGGCACCTTCTCTTTCCTGAGTTTAAGTGTCCCTTAAGATCCTTCACTGGTCCATCTGTGCTTGTTCTAGAAAGGCACCTGATTATTCTAACCCCAATTAGAAACACTGGGCACAGACGGATTCACAGGTGTGATTTCTGCTTTTCTTTCAGGCCTATCGGTTTTCTGTTGGAGATCGTTTGTCCACATGGCCTGCATATGCATCCGGGCAGGCTATCCTACAGAATCGGAAACCCTGTTGTAGTCCAGAGGGGAGAAGGTAAGACTAGCACTTTATTATTAAAAGTGCTAGGAAAAACTGCAGCATACAGCACTGAGTCTGGGAAATAGGCCCAGGATGTTCCAGGGTAGCAGAAAGTGGGCTTGTCTACCCCAGGAATTATAGAACAAAATCACCACCGTGCTACTCAGCTGCATCAGTGGGAACTCTAGTGTGTGATGCTGGCAGCATCCCTAGGGACTTTAGGTAACAGACAAAGCAGGGCCAGTTCTGAGCTGCAGCTGTGTGGGAAACTCCAAGGGTTTGTTTAATAGTCATTGTGGGCTGTGCTTAATCAAAAACTAAAACTGGTTCTTAAGCTGAAAATGTCCTTCAGTGTCGATGCATTGCTTCGCATTACATTGGGTCTACCAGAAATTAAGACAGGTTAGTCTGTATCAGCAAAAACAAGGAGGAGTCCTTGTGGCACCTTAGGGCATGGCTACACTTGCAAATGTAGTTTTGAGTTAAACCAGCCTTCGTAGAGCGCAGTAGGGAAAGCACTGCAGTCTGTCCACACTGACAGCTGCAAGCGCACTGGCGTGGACACATTTGCGGCACTTGCAGCGGCATTGGGAGCAGTGCATTATGGGCAGCTATCCCACAGAGCGCCTCTTCCCATTCTGGCGCTGTGGCTTGTGGGAAGGGGGTGAGGGGTGCAGGGCATTCTGGGTCCTGTCCCAATGCCCCGTGATGCAGCAGTTCGCATCCCAGCAATCCCTGTGCTTCTGTCCACATTTGGCGCCATCTTTCAACATTTTTTGTACTGCGCACTCTGTCTTCCCTTTCGGTCTGCGGGAATGGAGCCCGAACTACTGAGAAATATGCTGACGAGTCTCTCCAGCACGTCACGTTAAGGAGTTACTCCTTAAGATCCAAACTGACAGTGAGGACTCCGACGATGCTATTTACTCAAGTAACGCATACAACGCGAGATTGCTTGTGGCATTCATGGACACCACCGTGGAACGCCGCTTTTGGGCTCGGGAAACAAGCACCGAGTGGTGGGATCACATCATCCTGCAAGTCTGGGATGATGAGCAGTGGCTGCAGAACTTTCGGATGAGAAAAGCCACTTTCATGGGACTGTGTGAGGAGCTCATTCCCATCCTGCAGGGCAAGGGCACGAGATTGAGAGCTGCCCTGCCGGTGGAGAAGCGGGTGGGTATTGCAATCTGGAAGCTGGCAACTCCAGACAGCTACCGATCGGTCGTTAACCAGTTTGGAGTGGGAAAGTCGACCGTTGGAATCGTGTTGATGCAAGTTTGCAGGGCCATTAATCGCATCCTACTCAGAAGAACCGTGACTCTGGGTAACGTGCATGACATTGTGGCTGGCTTTGCACAAATGGGTTTCCCTAACTGCGGAGGGGCGATAGATGGGACGCACATTCCTATTCTGGCACCACCCCACCTAGGATCCGAGTACGTTCATCGGAAGGGGTATTTCTCTTTGGTTCTCCAGGCGCTTGTGGATCACCATGGGCGTTTCATTGACATTAACGCAGGCTGGCCCGGAAAGGTGCATGACACACGCATCTTTTGGAACACTGGCCTGTTCAGGAAGCTGCAAGCCGGGACTTTTTTCCCAGATGAGAAGATCACGGTAGGGGAAGTCGAAATGCCATTGTGATCCTTGGAGACCCTGCTTACCCTTTAATGCCGTGGCTCATGAAACCCTACACCGGGAGCCTTGACAGCAGCAAGGAGCAGTTCAACAGCAGGCTGAGCCGGTGCAGAATGACTGTGGAGTGTGCTTTGGGCCGTTTAACGGGCCGCTGGTGCTCTCTGTGTGGGAAGCTGGACCTGGCCGATGACAACATCCCTGCGGTTATATCCGCGTGCTGTACCCTCCATAACATTTGTGAAGGGAAGGGTGAAAGATTCACTCAGGCATGGAACTCGGAGGTTCAACACCTAGAGGCTGAATTTGAACAACCAGAGACCAGGGCTATTAGAGGGGCCCAGTGCGGGGCTGCAAGGGTTAAGAATGCCTTGAGGGAGCAATTTGAGGCTGAATGCAACCAGTAATGTCTGGTGCCCTGCACAGGAGTGAAGTGCAGTGGTTCCAATGCTAGTAGGAGTCTGTGTTTGCTACGCTGACTTGCAG
Source organism: Terrapene triunguis (assembly GCF_002925995.2). Classification (NCBI taxonomy): domain Eukaryota; kingdom Metazoa; phylum Chordata; order Testudines; family Emydidae; genus Terrapene; species Terrapene triunguis. The sequence continues at coordinate 939,090 of NW_020664516.1, read as the reverse complement.
TGCCTGGGCTAAAGTATCTTTTACTTTATGCAATAATAAAGAATGTTTTCAAAGCCAAAAAATCCATTTATTGAAAAGAAACACAACTGCTTGGGAAACAGAAAGGGCAAGGGGGTGGGGTGGGGAACGGTACAATCACAGATTTGCGTATGTCCTGTTATCATACTCAGCCTTCCTGTCTGGAGTGCTGTGCAACGAGTGCTGCACTTCAGGATGGCTATACTGCATGGTGATGGGGGTTGAGTGCAGTGGGTAAGGGTCGTAGTTTGCAGGGCTGGGTGGTGAAGCTACAGGTGTTGGAGGCAGTTGGTGGGGATAAGAACCCGGATGTTGGGGAAAGTGGGTTGGAGGTGACATGGGGGCACAAGGGAAAGAGTTTTGGGACAAGGGCTGCAGGGGGGGGCAGGCGCGGTAGTGCTCTGCCTGCATGGCTACGAGCGCCTAGATCGAGTCTGCTTGGCGCTCCATGATGCTTATCAGCTGATCCATGCTTTGCTGCCAGAGCTCCGCGCTTTTGTGCCAGCCAGGCCCGGCTCCAGGCACCAGCTCAGCAAGCAGGTGCTTGGGGCGGCCAAGGGGAAGGGGCGGCACGTCGGGCTCTTCGGCGGCAGTTCAGCGGCGGGTCCCTCTCGGAGGGAAGGACCTGCCGCCGAAGAAGAAAGCAGCGTGGTGGAGCTACCGCCGAAATGCTGCCGATCGCGGCTTTTTTTTTTTTCCCCCCGCCGCTTGGGGCGGCAAAAACCCTGGAGCCGGCCCTGGTGCCAGCGCTCCTCATTCTGCTGGTGGATCCTTCTTTCACTCTCCCTCCACTCCTGCGCTTTTAGATTCTCGTTAAGGGACTGCTGCATTACTTCATGCAGCATGTCCTCTTTGCTTCTACATGGTCTCTTCTTAATTCTTTGGAATCTTTCAGCCGGTGATAACACAGATGGCTGAGATCTCAAGGTTGCATCAGTAAAGGCAAAATGCAACACTTAACAGAGGCAGCATTGTTCACACCAGACAGAGCAATGATTCTCCCTTACTTAAGGGCAAGCACAGTTTACACAATAGCATAATTTGCCCGTCCCAAAGCGAGCGCACATAACCCACAGGAACCCCAAAATGGTGAGTAAGCACAGGGTCAAGGGGGACTGATTGTTTCATGGCTGTACTGTGCTCTAGGTTTCTGTGCCTTGGGGAGAGCCAACAGCTGCAGGGGGCCCCTATACTGAACACTGTCCCCACATTTTCCACAGGAGTTCATCCTGGAAGATATCTCGCTGCTGAGGGTGACCTGGGAAGCAATGGAGGGTCTTCTCCTGCAATGCGGCTTCCGCCCTGGCCCATATGCAGCTTGCCTGTGTGCAGCAATGGTCCCCCCGCCCCTCACAGCACAGTGGTGTGGACATGTTAGCCTGACTGGGACAAGAACCACAGTGGCTCTCCCAAGAAACCCGTGCAAACGCATTGCCCAGCTTCTGCATGAGACCTTTGAAGAGATCACTCAGGCTGATTACCGTGATGTGAGAGAGCACATCAACACCCTATTCCGCATGTAGGCATGCATGCAGCCCTAACCCTCCTTGCCCCAAGAGCCCGCACTGAATAACTTCCTTCCCAAAATAAAAGCCGCTTACCGGGAACCTCCTCTGGTGTTTGTCCTTCCCCAAGCACCGGCCGCCGCGACTGGCTACCTTCCTCCTGTCTTGAGGACAGCTCCTGGCTGCATGCATCTAGGGATGCCGGGGTGTCTTCCTCCTCCTCCTCAGCACCCTCGCTCCCACTTTCCTCCTCCTCCTCTTCCTCCCTTGTTGAACTGGGCTCTGAAGTGTCCATGGTGGTCCTCGGAGTGGAGGTGGGGTCACCCTCAAGTATCGCGTCCAGCTCTTTGTAGAAACGGCAGGTCGCGGGGGCACCACCGGAGCAGCTGTTTGCCTCACGGGTTTTGCAGTAGGCGTTCCGCAGCTCCTTCACTTTAACCCTGCACTGCAGTGTGTCCCGGTCATGGCCCCTTTCCATCATGTCCCTTGATATCTGCCCCAAGGTATCGTAATTCCTACGGCTGGAGCGCAGCTGGGACTGCACAGCTTCCTCCCGCCAAACACTTATGAGGTCCAGCACCTTGCCATTGCTCCATACTGGGGATCGCCTGGCGCATGGAGGCATGGTCACCTGGAAAGATTCACTGAGAGCACTCCACGCCTGGCTGAGCAAACCGGAAGGGGATTTTCAAAATTCCCAGAGAATTTAAAAGGTAGATCTGACGGTTGGTCACCTGAGGGCAGGGCAGTAGAGTTCAAAGTGATGACCAGAGTGGCTAGAACAGGCATAGTGGGACACTTCTGGAGGCCGATCAGAGCGCATTAACAGACCAGGGCATCCACACTGGCGCTGCGGCGCTCCAGCGGGGGCGCATCAAACATTATTCCACTCGCCGAGGTGAAGTACCAGGAGCGCTCTAACGGTGGAGTCCAGGCACTCTACGTGCCTTGCCAGTGTGGATGCGTCGTGAGTTAGAGCACATGGGGCTGCTTTAATGCACTCTAACTCGCAAGTGTAGCCATGCCCTTAGAGACTAACAAATTTATTTGGGCATAAGCTTTCGTGGGCTATAACCCACTTCATCAGATGCATGGAGTGAAAAATTCAGTAGGCAGGTATAAATATACAGCACATGAAAAGATGGGAGTTGCCTTACCAAGTGGGGGGTCAGTGCTAACGAGGCCAATTCAATTAGGGTGGATGTGGCCCATTCCCAACAGTTGACAAGAAGGGGTGAGTATCAACAGAGGGAAAATTATTTTTTATAGTGAGCCAGCCACTTTATTTTTTATAGTGACCCAGTCTTTATTCAGGCCTAATTTGATGGTGTCAAGTTTGCAAATTAATTCCAGTTCTGCAGTTTCTCATTGAAATCTGTTTTTGAAGTTTTTTTGTTGAAGAATGGCCACTTTTAAGTCTGTTATTGAGTGTTCAGGAAGGTTGAAGTGTTCTTCTATTGGTTTTTGAATGTTACAATTCTTGAGGTCTAATTTGTGTCCATTTATTCTTTTGCGTAGGGACTGTCCAGTTTGGTCAATGTACATGGCAGAGGGGCATTGCTGGCACATGATGGCATATATCACATTGGTAGATGTGCAGGTGAATGAGCCCCTGATGGTGTGGTTGATGTGGTTAGGTCCTATGATGGTGTCCCTTGAATAGATATGCAGACAAAGTTGGCAGCGGGGTTTGTTGCAGGGATTGGTTCCCGGGGTTAGTATTTCTGTGGTGTGGTGTGTAGTTGCTGGTGAGTATTTGCTTCAGGTTGGGGGGCTGTCTGTAAGCGAGGACTAGCCTGTCTCCCATGGTCTGTGAGAGTGAGGGATCATCTTTCAGGATAGGTTGTAGATCCTTGATGATGCGCTGGAGAGGTTTTAGTTGGGGGCTGTAGGTGACGGCTAGTGGCATTCTGTTACTTTCTTTGTTGGGCCTGTCCTTCTGGGTACTCTTCTGGCTCTGTCAGTCTGTTTCTTCACTTCCCCAGGTGGGTATTGTAGTTTTAAGAACGCTTGATAGAGATCCTGTAGGTGTTTGTCTCTGTCTGAGGGATTGGAGCACATGCAATTGTATCCTAGGGCTTGGCTGTAGACAATGGATCTAGTGTAGGAGAGCACTTCAGTCTCCCTGGACACTCAATAACAGACTTAAAAGTGGCCATTCTTCAACAAAAAAAATTCAAAACCAGACTTAAACGAGAAACTGCAGAACTGGAATTAATTTGCAAACTTGACACCATCAAATTAGGCCTGAATAAAGACTGGGACTGGCTGGGTCTCTACAAAAAATAATTTTCCTTCTGTTGATACTCACACCTTCTTGTCAACCATTGGGAATGGGCCACCTCCACTATGATTGAATTGGCCTCGTTAGCACTACAAAAAGTAATTTTCCCTCTGTTGATATTCACCCCTTCTTGTCAACTGTTGGGAATGGGCCACATCCATCCTAACTGAATTGGCCTCATTAACACTGACCCCCCACTTGGTAAGGCAACTCCCATCTTTTCATGTGCTGTATATTTATACCTGCCTACTGAATTTTTCACTCCATGCATCTGATGAAGTGGGTTCTAGCCCACGAAAGCTTATACCCAAATAAATTTGTTAGTCTCTAAGGTGCCACAAGGACTCCTCGTTGTTTTTGCAGACACTAAGAAGCTTTGATGGTATGATAATTAAGAGGTCTGGGGGATTTTAAATGTAACTGTTGTTCATTAGCACAATGTAGCAAGTATGGATGAGGGAATAGGAAAAAGGCACCCTTGTCCTAGAGAGCTCTCGGTTTCCTGTGGAAAGAACTTGGATTTTCTCTGAGTCATCTGAAACTAATCAGTTGGCATTTATTATCTCCTGATACAGCACCCCCAGCCTGGCTTTCTATACCAAAAAGGTATCCCAGTGGGGGAGACATACTGTAGGTGGCTGAAGAATCCTAATGTCAGCATGCCAGGAATAGCCCTACCCCCAAGGGGAATGCCTTTACCCCACCCCCCATTTCCAGACCTTTCAGGCCTTTCCCTGGGTATCCCGGCCTAGGCAGTCAGGCGCATTCCAGGACAGAGTTGACTACAACTCCTGTCAGCCAACAGGGCAGGCTCCAACTAGAACAAATTTGATTGATGTAAATAAGCATTCAAGTAAATTTGTCTGCATCTGAACCCTGTATTGATGGTGACTGGGAGTTGTCACCTCCCTGCAGGCCAGCAGCTTGGCCAGCCAGCCAGGACACTGGAGGCTAGCCAGCCCTGGTTGCGAGGTTAGTAATGGGAAGTGGGTTGGTGCAAGGAGAGGCGTCGCATACACACAGAGGAGCAGACAGACAAACTCTCTCACACATGCACACACACTCTCTCTCCCTCCCTCTCACACACACCTTGATGAGAACTCCAATGCCAGATTGCCAGATCTCCTCTAGTTTTGGGCCTAGATGGGAGGACAGAAAATGTAATGGGGGGAAGACCTGCTCTCTGCCTCAAATACACACTGTCCTCCAGACTGACACAAATAGAGATGGACTCCAATACTTCTTTTCACAGATATTCAGCAGGGAAAAATGTGAGTCTCTTTGTAGTGCAACCTATATATGAGGCACAGCCCTGTTGAACCTGAGTTGTGCAGGCAAGTCTGGCTGGGTGGCAATCGAATCTGCCTCTGTTCCTTTCAGCCACTCAGGACACAGAGTCTCTCTCATATTGGAAAGATGTACCGCTACAGTAAAGCGATCCACTCTAAAGCTATGGGGGGTGGGAGGAGAGAACCCTAGAGCTCATTGATTGTGAACCATAGATGTGGTAGAATTTTGCCTGTCATTTTCTGTCTGTCTGCAGCAAGAAACAGGCTTCTCTTACCATTGCAAAACCACGATACCTGGAAGAGCTGGAATGCTACCTAAGGAAAGAGCTGCAGTCTCTGGACCTGACTAAAGAGAATGCTCAGGAACTTAAGCTCCAGGTCTGATGGAAGGGAGACACTGGTGAATTCAAACATCAGTGCAGAGTGGGATGGATTTTTATTTTTTTTAAACTGGCCATTCATAGGTTCCTTAAAAGAAAAGCAGATGGAAAGAGAAGACCCTGTGGCCAGTGCTGAATGAGAACTGGCTTTGCTTGGCACTTTGAAGCAATGTGCACAAAGCGGTGTAACTGCGCTCTGATGATAACACTTAGCACCTCCTAGAATACTGCAGATTTTCTTGAGCAGCCACTACCTCATTTCTCCATTGGTTTTTGGAAATGTGAATGGGCCCCAGAATGCAACTCGTGGGCCAAATGCAATTGCTGAAGTTCCAGACTATGGCCTTCACGCATTGCCTTGCACTACTATGATACAAATAAACAGGTCCCACACTTGACCAGGACCCCATTCTCCCAGGCCAGGGTTCCAAGCATACAGCTCACGGGCCAGATCTGACCCCAAGACCCATTTCTCCAGCTTCATGCGAGATTGGGCATGGGACACTGAGTCCCCCTCCTCCTGCTGAGCCCCTTTGTAGAGCCTTGCTGACAAATGCGCACAGTGGAGAGGCTTCTTCCTTCTCTCTTCCCTGCCCCTGCTGAGCCCTGGCCTCAGAGGAGTGGCTGCTTCTCCCTGCCTCCCCTTCTGCAGATCAGATCACCCCAGGTTCAGGGAAGCAGCTCTTGCTCTACTCTCCCCACTCACCCAGTTTGGGGGTGTGGAGACAGAGTCAAATCCCCAAAGGGGCCACAAAAGAGGGGAAAGACCCCCAGTGGGGGTGAGGGGAAAGGGTTGGGTGGAGGGGAATAAAGAGAGGTAACTGAACAGAGGGAAGGAGGTTTCATAAATGAAAAATTTCTTTAAGTGACCCCCCCAACTGCTTCAGTAAAGGGGTCCACTCTGCAGTCAGTGAGACTGGGAAGCCCTTCCTGGTGACTGGTACTCCAGCCCAGGGACACCGACGGAAAGGTACTAATTTCCACTCCCTCCCAAACGAGTTTGACCCTCTTGTGCTGAGCACTGACCATAGAGGTAGGGAGAGACAATCCCTGACCAGCCTCCCTTAGTATCTAAATAGACAACACTGACAAAGGGGCAAAGCAATGTCTCTTTTCACTTATCTTTAGTACGGAGGCACACCCCATGGTGATTAGAGAGTTCAGCATGCAGTGGGGATGTGAGGAACTCTGAGGCACTGCCAGGAATGCCTTTCTTAGTTAAAATGAAATGAATAGAAGAAAATAGAAGTGGTTCATTACAGATATGTCTACAGGAATATAGTCCCTTTACCTGTTACTGCTGTAGGCTGTTCTGCTTGGCAGTAAATGTCTGTATTAAACAAGGGAAAAGTTATAGAAAAGACCAGATTACTTAGTTTCATGTCCAGGTCTAGCTCTATAGTGGCTTGGAATTTTAGATGGAATTTGGTGTCACTAGATGGCTCCTGTTCCAGGCTTTCAATGAATATCAAGCACTGGCACCAAATGTAAGGGATTTTGGAGATATTGGCAATAAACATCATGTTATAATTATCTTGAACTCTAAGGGCAAACCCTGATCAGTCACAACTGGCTCATATTCTGCAAATAACTTAGCTACCACACAGAACAAAACTTGCTCACCCCAAAACCTGACGTCCTATCAGCTCTGCTCAAACACTAAAGATCCCATGGCATTTTTCATATGATTGGGGATTTGCCCTGGGATACTTGGCCAAACTTTCCCATTGCCCCACTGTCAATATTTCCCATTCCTGTCTGTCATCCTCCCCCTCAGAAGTCGTTGCATTTCAATGGCAAAGCTGGAAGTATATTTTTTGTGACTTACTTTGGGATCCAATTCTCAATATGCAGCTAATGTAATAGTGTTTATTTATTAAGACTTTACAGTATTTTTAAAAGGATGTTGACAATTACATCATAATCTGTGCAGTCATTAAGACAGCAACAGTGATTGCCTCAACAGCTAGCCCAAAGTTCTGGATAAGGAAAATGAACAGAGTCCTTGATAGTGCTCCCTCTCTCTCTCTCTGTCTTCTGTTAGCCTTATAGAGAGATCTTTGAGTTCTTCATAGAGGACTTCAAAACCTACAAGCCCCTGCTGTCTGCCATAAAGAATGAGTATGAAGTTACATTGGGTAAGATCTTGGATTCTGTTCTGCTGGGAGTAACAGTCATTCTAGACAGGTGGCTTTACACAGTAGATTAGCTGTATCGGATAGTTACAGGATGAGCAGTAGAGGCAGGCTTCAATGCCAAAATAATAATAAATGGGCTCTTGTTAACTACCTCTTGTACTTATTGTGAACCGGAGAGTCTGTCTGTCTAATGATCTGTTGGTTCTGCCTCACTGATAGAGAATTTCCGCCCATCAATCTCCAGAATGGACACAAGCCAGGCAGCAGCAGTGCCTCAGCTCTGCCCCGGAAGGACCACTCTCATGGTGGAGTGGGCCGATGTTTTTAATGATGTGAATCCAATTGCATTGGAAACTAGGGTTGGGATAACACTTCTAGCAGGGCAGGCAAAGACTGAACTGACTGCTTCCAGGGAGCTCCTAGTGTACATCAGACTTGTCCAGTGCTCAGAGGTCACAGCAATGGACGCTTTATAAACACTACAGATGGATAGAAATAGACTAACCATCCACTCATCTCACACAGGCCACTGACCAGCTGTCAGATGGTAGAAGTTCCATCTCCATTGAAGCAGTGTCCTGGAGGTGAAACATTCTATGTCCCAATACCATTCCCCTGAACCAGCTAGTCCCAAAACCTTTCTTTGTGCAGCAGTATCCTGGATGGTGGCAGCAGGCTCTTAACTGGGGAAAGAAGTCAGTTTTAACTATGAATTTAAAACATTAAGACAATTTCCCCTTGAGCAGTTTGACCACTTCAATCTAGTGGTGATTTGTCTCCATGAGTTCCCTCCATGGTCTGGTTTCCATTCCCCACTCAGGCCAAACTGTGTTGCTTCTTAAACATCTAAATTTAGATGTTTATTTTACCCTTCCATGTAAGTTAGGGTGCAATGTTCCCCATAGAGTCTAGGGGAACCCAACAACATGTGTTTATAATACAACTATTTTTGGAAGCCAAGTGAATACACTGGCCTGCCTGGAGAATCTAGCTGCCATGGTAACAAATGGATTTGGAAGCTTTAAGAATAAAAACAAAAATGAAGCAGGGATATGTTGTTTTTTAAGTTTAGGGTGGGGATCCTGCCATCTCTCTCTGTTGTGAGGAGCTATCCATTTTTCCCTATTAAAGTTTTCCCCCTATCTGTGAGCCTCACAGAGTCACCATCCTTTCAACTAGAGAGGGCTGGAGGGGACTATAATCAAGTGAGTTCTCCACCTCACTCTGTGCAGCTCACACAATGGGTTATGACTCATTCCATTCCTAGGATTTGTCTTTATTCTTCATTTATGCAATACTGCACGTTATACATATAAACCTTAGCGTGAGCCCGTCTGAGCTGGGTTTCTCCCTGCAGAACTTCCTGTCCCTCTTCCACATTCTCTCTTGCTGCAGAAGGACTTGTAGTCTTATGCTCCTGAATCGGAGCTAATGAGTCAGCACCAGTCTGCTGTCAGAGTGAGTCAGTAGAATAGCTCTGTACCTGAAGTCTGACTCTTGATCACAGGAATTTGGCTGCAGCAAGTCAGAATCACTCTTCAATTGCTTGATGGTTTGTATGGACTGAACAAAAAGAGACACCTCCCTATCCCTAGGGATGAGCATGCTATCTCTATAGCACTTCATCTCCTATTGAAACTGAAACCAAGCCTCCAGTATGGCAACATACTTTGACCGTGTGTGCCACATTTTACATCATAGCCAGTTGGGCCTTATCTTGCTACCGGTAGTGTGAGTGACTCGGCAGCTGTCTCATTCCCTATTAGCTCTTGTGAGTAACCAGAGCACACTGGGCTTGTGCTAGTTGGTGCTCTGTCTCTTAGAAAACAACTTTCTGAAATAAAATCTCCTTGTGAACACGAAGACATTAAGCACAAGCCAGAAAATAAAGCTGTGGGAACGAGGCTTCACAGACCCCCACAGCTATTTGTACAATTCTTAGAAACATTTAGCGTTGCTGGAAACTCCATAAAGACAAGAGCTCAATGAGAGGGTCTGTCTTCACTGCAGAGTAAACTTGAGTTATCTACACTCCAGTTACTACTCTCAAGTTAGCCTCACTCAATTGAAAGTGGCCACACTGTAAAACAGCACTCGAGCTGTTGTGTCCCGACATTGGTGCCGCACTCACCGGTGTGTAGCACTGGGCTTTCTGGGGCCACATACCATGGTTTAAGCCAGTGCTCGCCAACCTTTTTACACCCAAGATCACTTTTGAATTTAAGGGCAACCCAGGATCTACCCCGCCCCTTCCACGAGGCCCTGCCCCTTCCCCAAAGCCCCACCCCACTCATTCCATCCTCCCTCCCCGTCACTTGCTCTCCCCCACCCTCACTTACTTTCACCGGGTTGGCGTAGGGGGTTGGGGTTCGGGAGGGGGTGCGGGCTCTGGGCTGGAGCTGAGGGGTTCACAGTGTGGGAGGGGGCTCTGGGCTGGGGTGCAGGAGGGGACTCTGGGCTGGGGCAGAGTGTTGGGGTGCAGGAAGGGGTACAGGGTGCTGGTTCTGGGAGGGGGGTCAGGGCACAGGGTTGGGGTGCAGGAGGGGGTACAGGGTGCTGGCTCCAGGAAGGGGCTCAGTGCTGGGGTTTGGGCTGCGGCCTCCCGCCGGGCAGCACTTACCGCTAAGGCAGGCTCCCTCCCTACCCTGGCCCCACGCCGCTCCTGGAAGGGGCCAACGCACCCTTGTGGCCCCTGGGGGGGGCGGGTGGCACATGGCTTCGCATGCTGCCCCGTCTGCAAGAACCGCCCCCGCAAGCTCCCATTGGCCACAGCTTCCCATTCCCAGCCAATGGGAGCTGCGGGGGCGGTTCTTGCAGGCTGGAGCAGTGCATGGAGGGAGACCCCTGCCCACGGGACCACGCTAGCTGCTTCCGGGATCAGTGTGGGGACATGGCAGGCAGGGAGCCTGTCTTAGCGGCAGCCCCGCTGTGCCACTGGAGATCACGATTGACTGGGAGATCCTCTAGGATCGACCAGTCGATCGCGATCAACCGGTTGGTGACCATTGGTTTAAGCTGAGCCACTCTGGATCCTTTCACAGTGAATCGTCTGTTCTTTCTGGACACATGGGGAGAGTTGGAGGAAGGAGGAGCACTTGAGTGGCTTTAGCCTGCAGCCACACAGCAGAGTGATCATCTTAGCAGCTGACAAGTTGGGCTCACTTGAGTTTTAGCTTATACCCCTGGTGGGCCAGCTCACTCGATTTAAAACCATCACCACCCTACTCGGGGTTTTGTGTGTGGACAAGACACAAGTGAAGGGCAACGCTCAAGTTATAAATTGAGTTAATTTTGTAGTGAAGACAAGCTCATAATCTTTTGAAAGGGCAACACTTTCCCAAGAGTGACTACTTGTCTCTGGAAAGTGACTACTTGTGCTGAAGTGTCTAGATTCCACAGGGAATTATGAAGGTTAGAAACAGCAGGTGCAATCTCCTAGTAAGCTCCCTGGTTACAGAGATTTTTTCAAAGCCAGAACGTAGCTGGGTGACTTCCACTACCTGTGTTGGAAAATGTGAGTAAAATAGCACGTGTCACCATAATGTCATGACTTAGGATGTTGTGAGGGATGTTGTGTTGTATCTCTAGTGTGCCGGTAACAGGAGTAAATGTATTCCTTTGGATTACTACAGAAACTGGACCTTTCACTTTTCCTTTCCAACAGTCTGTTATTTGAGCTCATCTGATGAGAACTGGCAATGGCTGGACTCAGCATATCCTAGGACCCTCCCTACACAGGGCTTTTCACCACAGTCTGCTTCGCTTGCACTAGCACAGCTCCACAAGTGGCAGCAATGGTGAGAACAGCAGTGTAGACTTGCTGTGGGTGATTTTAACAGCACCTTCTCTAGACCTGCCCTGAGCAGGTGGTGAAAGTCCTGGTGGCTGGTATACTCTGGTGCTCCCCACAGTGCTACTATGAGGGGAGCTGCCCCAGTGTACGTGCAACAGTGGGAAAACTTGACCAAAAAGAAAGACACCTCAGAGTAGTCACAGCCCTGGAGTGAAATCGCCTGTGCATCGTTTTTATTGATAGAAAAGTGGGATGAGAAATAGTGCCTCCTATTCTAGGACTGCATGCACTTTAAATTGTAAAATGCAGAACATCCTACAACGTCTGTGCGTAAATACAATGACAGGAGGGCTTTTGATGGAAGAGAGCAAGTCGGGCTATCTGGACCTCACCAGCAATTCTTTCCTTCCATTCACTCCTCTCTCCAAAATGGATGCTTGCTGGCTCAGCATAGCAGTTACTGTGGCAGAGCCCTTGCTGTGCTATCATTTGAGCTCAGTACACACGGCATCTTTGAGCAACTCCTTTAATCCTGGCAGCATTTGGTCTCATAAAAATAGGAAAGACAAGCAATCAAAACCCATGGCATCTTATTGTGTATTTGTAGCTGGAGTATCAGCAATAGAACAAGTGCTGTCACTATGTCTACCCCATAGGTGAGTTTAAGAAAAAAATTATTTCAGTGGAAGGTCCAAATTAGAGCAGAGCCCTTGGGTTCTGTCAGAGGAGTCAGAGAGCAGGGTGGGAAAGGCACGTGAGTCATCATGGGCAATCTCCTGGAGGAGCCAAAGGGAAGAGAGCCTGGTAAGAGGGAGGAGCATCCTCAAAAGGGAAGAGAAATCATGGTTGGGAGTGACCAGGTGTTCCTGACAATCACTCCTAGGGGAGCAGCACGCATGCGGCTGTGGATCTAGAGGCAGATGTCTCCACCAGGAGAAGAATGGAGGATTCAAGCTGTCTCTTTCTGGTAGTGGATGGGTAATGAGCTACCAGCTGACTCTACCCCACCCATCTGCCATTCCACTCTGGGAGATCTGTTAAAGTGAAACCTGGGGGGAGCTGGCCACATCTGAAGAAAATCATGGGTGCTCAAAAAAAGCCAGAGATCCTTTTTGCATTTAGTGTTTGGAACCAATATAAACAGCAGTGAATTAAGATCAGCAGCCCACATGGAGCTTATACCTATAGGAAGAGAGATCAGCAGAATACAGTCCCAAAAGCTAGAATTCCAAAGAAAGCCAGCCCTCAGCTGCTCACCATAGCAGGTGGAGGAAAAACTTGCTGGTTTTGTCCCAGGTTCCAGTCTTGAACAGTAGGTCTTAGATAGGGCTATGCAATTTGACTCGTCTGCCTATTGAATCCTTAATTATGAGAGCCCACCCTTTCCTCCTCTAGCTCACCTGAGGGAGAAGATCCGCTCCCTAGAGCCCTTGAAGGCAATGCTGGTGTCTGTGTCAGATGAGTGCACCCGGCAGATCGTGGCACTCCAGGAGGAGGAGAAAGCTGAAATAACGATGCTGAAGAAAGAGAAACTGTATCTGTTAAAGCTTATTGACAAGATGAAGGAGGAGAAGGGCTCCCTGCAGACTCAGGTAAAGTGGGATAATGATCAACCAGATGTTTCCCACCCCAGCCTTATGTATCTAGTCCCAGACAGCCCGATCCTGCTCCCACTGAATCAATGGGCGCAGCCCCAGGCTTCGTAAGGTGCTGATGATTTGGCGTGCTCAGCCTGATTCCGTGCTAATGCAGAGGTCTTCAGCTCAACGTTCCCTGCAGATGGCACGTTCCACTGTGCTAGGCTGTCAAAACTCTTCTGCGTTGTGGATGTAGGTTTGTCTTCCCTGGTGCTTAATTGGTAATGAAAGGGGTCAGGGCTCAAGCAATTTTTTTACTTTCATAACTAACGTAGCAAGTCCAGGGGTGCCAGGGCTATGAACTGTCAAGCCTAGAGGTGCAGTGTCTTCCCCAGCCATCATGTCAATGCTTTTCACTGGGTCTGTGGACACAATACATGGGATGGGCACATTACGGACACGTGACAAAGCCACACATGAGTTATTTAGATCCTCCCTCATGAGTGTTGAGAAAAATATTTATACCAGCCACATAAAAAAACCTATTAGAGTAATCTAAAAGAGATCTAAAAACTGTCTTGATGATAAACACCAATGTCTCATGGCCCTGTAGAGCTGCGTGACTACTGAGTCCAGCTCTAATTCTCCCTCTTCTAGTGGGATGAAGATCAGACCACAAGACATTAGATATAAAGCCATGACATTTTTATGTATAGAAAGGATGTCCCTGGCCTGGATTTTGGGCAGATGGATTTTCTGTGGGAAATCCCCATTTACGGGAGAAGGAGGAAATATTTAAAATGGCTGAAGTTCCTAAGAACCGTGGAATACTAGATGAGTCCCAGGGGAGGCGAGTTAGTGGGCAGAGAGCCAGTCAGCAGTGCATGGGAAATGCAATTGAGCTCATGGCTCCAAAGTGTGTCACATGACTCCCATTTCCATTTGGGTGTGTGGGTGTACCTGTATCTACCTGTCCATATTGTATCTATCATTCATTTTATTGTAGGTGATGCTGGTAGTGACACTTACAGCGAAGTCTGCCTAACATTTTCCATTGATAAGTTTTCAGTTGCTTATAATTTTGTCAAACAAACTGCTCAGGCTAGAATCTGAGGTGTCTGTCTGTCACAGGGGTGCTCTACTCACTGCTAGAGCACCTCCTTCTGGCCACAGCTGGGGATTTGCTCTGCAAGGTCAATGCCCCTTCCTGCAGTTGTACTCCAGCACTCTTATCCCTCAGGATTCATCTGTGCCCACTTTGTGGCTTGGTCCTCTGACCAAGTCCCTGTAGTCCTCCCCTCCCACTGTATCAACATCTCTCAGGACCCACTGTCCTAGGCAGTCTTCCCTTTCACTTCCCTCTTAATGATGCCACTTCTCCAGGGGCTGGTAGGGGGATCCAGGCATGCCCTCTACACGGGATTCCAGCCCAGGGACCTTACAACAAGCAGTGAAAGTCAGCACAGTCTTATCCCTGGGCTGTTTCCTACCTTGCCTTCTCTCACCTCAAGAGTGACTGCAGCATTCTCACTCTGCCACCCCCAGCTGTTCTCAGCTACTGAACTTTATACAGGCCCCTCCTGTTCCTGTCCCTGTCCAGCAGAGTCTTGTCTCTAATTAGTCTGATTTCAGAGTAGCAGCCGTGTTAGTCTGTATCAGCAAAAAGAACAGGAGTACTTGTGGCACCTTAGAGACTAACAAATTTATTTGAGCATAAGCTTTCGTGGGCTACAACCTACTTCATCGGATGCATGTAGTGGAAAATACAGTAGGAAGATATATATATACAGAGAACATGAAACAATGGGTGTTACTATACTGCTCCCGGGCTCCTCCTCCAGGTGCAGCCAAGGAGGTGAATTGGCCCATGTAGCTACCTTAACCCCTTCAGCCTTCTGTGAGGTGGACACCCCATGCCCCATCGCACTGCCTCATGTGGATTTTGTTTTAAGTTTCAGCAAGAACTGAGTGAAGCTGTTGTGACGAAGTGGGGATTTTCCCTTGTTATGTTGTATGTGAGCCTATGTGAGTCTTACTGTTTTGCTTGAATGCTGTGGGTGCCTCAGTTTCCCTGTGCATTGCACCAATGTCTAGGTGGTGGGAATACGGGGGTGTGACTTTTGCGGAGGCTGCTCCAGCTGCCTGCACGGATGCTTTGGCCGCCCCTTCAGAACCTGAGACCCAGGAGGGGGATGCGACCAGGTGACTCTTGGCCTGGGAAGCGAGACATAGGACAGAGGAGGAGCAACGGGCAGGGCAGGGGCCAGGCGGCTGGCAGCGTGTCAGTCTCTGCTGGCTTGTGACGTAGGGGAAGGATCAGAGCCCTGGCTCTGGGCTCCCCTCCCCCCAAGATGGACTTGGCTGAAAGTCACTGATTTCTGTGCTAACAAGTTCTGTTCTATGCTGTGTTCCTGTCGACTAATAAACCTTCTGTTTTACCCACTGGCTGAGAGTCACGTCTGACTGCGGAGTTGGGATGCAGGGCCCTCTGGCTTCCCCAGGAGCCCCGCCCGGGCAAACTCGCTGTGGGAAGCGCACGGTGTGGAAGGGGAGGCTGAATGCTCCATGGTCAGACCCAGGAAGGTCGAAGCTGTGTAAGCTTCTTGCCCTGGAGACAGTCTGCTCAGAGAGAGGCTCCCCGAGAGTCCTGGCTGGCTTCGTATGGAGCAGTTCCAGAGCATCGCCCGGGGACTCCGTGACAGCTGTTTCTAAAAAAGAAGTTAGGAGAAAATGGATATAGTTTTGACACTGTCAAAAGATGTATTCAGTTGTTTCTTTAAGGAGCTCTGGCACTTCCAGGGTTTGAAGCGGGAACTTGAAATGGGGCAGGGGTTGAGGAAGTGCCTTTTGCTGGCCTCATGAAAATCCACGCAGATTTAGCTGACCTATGACTACTGAGCATCACCATTTGCACCTACTTAGCTAAAATCTCCAACCATTCCATCCACACTGAGCATGCTCCAGCCACACAGTGCTTCCTAACATGCTGTCCGTCCACACTAAGCATGCTTCTTGCAGCCACAGAGCTAGAACTCCTGACTGGGGGATAGCGCAGCAGCAGCAGCTGCTGTCACCGCATTGGCCTAGGGGAAGGCAGGGGTTAGGCAAGTAAAGGTAAGTGTGGCAAGCACAGTTCCCTCTAAATGCAAAGGTTAAGCTCCCCCTCCTCTTCTTGGCTTGAAGGTGCAGCTCGCCACCCCATCCACCACTCCTTGGCTTGTGCAGTGAAAACTCGCTCCTATTTCAGTCTATTTTAACCACTGGGGGAAGGAGTTCTGGGCACCAGGCAGGGGCAGACCATGAGTTCCAGTCTCAGCTCCTCACTGACTGGTGCTTATGGTTCTGTGCACTTCACAGCCCTCCTTGATGAGCTGAGCCTCATGCCCCTGCATTGTACAGCTGGGTTAACGGAGAGGTTGCACAACGTCACTTCTGGCAGATCTGGGAATGGAAGCTGGGGCCAGATTCTCTGCAAGCCTCTCAGAGGTTCAGATTATGGGGGGATGGTGCGGGGGGGGCACGGGACAAAGGTGGTTTATTGTATATGTACAATATTACAACCAAAACAATGTAAAAGAATGCTATTAAGGTTGCAAAGACAGAACAATTAGTTTTCTCCTGGGCTTTTCAACGATGCTCATCTCTACAGTATCTGAGAACTTGAGTTTAGCCCAGCATCCTGTCCCCTGCAGGTGAACAAGCTGCGGAAGAATGTGGCCAAGGAATACATGCGCTACATTAACGAGTGTGATGCACGCAAGCTGCTGCTAGCAGACCTGAATGAAATGCGCAACCAGCAGTTGGAAATGTCGCTTCGCCAAGTCCAAGGTAGAGAAAGCAATTTTTTGTAAGAGCTTATCCTGCAGCAAGCCCCAAACCCAGAGCCACATAACCAGCATTGCATGGAAGTCTCAGCACTCACCCGCTACTTAGCGTAACAGGTATTCAGGGGCCAGATCCCGCAAGGTGCTGAGAGCCCTTTGTGCCTTTTGACTTCAGTGGAAGTTGCTGGTGCTCAAGGATCTTGTGATAGGCAGGCTGCAAGGTCGAGCCCTCGGAACAAGCGAACCTTCTGGAAGTTCAGGATCTTTAGCATTTGTGTTTACAAAACTGCTCTGAGTTTGTGCCCGTCAGGTTACTTGCCAGTGATAGTAATTCTTTGAGTAGGTGGCCCCTGCAGAGTCACGCTCTGGGACGCTTGCACCCCCAGAGCTGCTGGTTGGGAACTTGCTAGAAAGTAGTAGCTTGGTGTCCACATGAGCGCCCCATATCTGGATTTGAATGTTCAGACCCAAAGAGAGCACATCCCTGCTTCTGCTCTGTCCCTTCCCGCCAACCCAGAATCCAGCCTGGGACTTTGAACATGGGTAAGGAGGGTAGGGAATGTGGGTCCGCAAAGATAATTTACTCCAAGAACTACAGTTCCTGGTAAGTAGCCTTTCTTCTTGTTCTTTATTAGTACTGATTTTAGTATTGAATGTTTGCATTACAATAGCATCCAGAGTCACCAATGGGGATTGAAGCGCTATGCAAATACATATTTGCATAAATATATACATACGACCTTCTCATAAACAAACTAGGGAAATATAACCTAGGTGGAGCTACTATAAAGTGGGTGCATAACTGGTTGGAAAACCATTCCCAGAGAGTAGTTATCAGGGCTTCACAAGTCAAGCTGGAAGGGCAGATCGAGTGGGGTCCCACCCCTACCCTTGTGTATATGGTCATTACAGCACTGCCGAGTCTCCCAAATTCTGGCCCTGCTGTGCAAAGCTTCCAGCTACTCTCCAATCCCCTTCCTCCTCCTCCTTAATTCTGGAGGAGCAGCTCCACATCTGCTTCTCCTTCAGCCCAGCAATTAACTGTGCACCTCCTCAGCCCCACTGCAGATCTGTCCTCCCAGTCCCACGTTTGCTTCTCCGATAGCTCCTGGGTTCTTCAACCCACCTTCCCGCTCCCAGGCAGGGTGTTCCAGGAGGGGCAGAGGCACCATCCTGCCCCTGTTGCTCACAGGAGGGGAGGGGGGAAGAAGGGATGGAGCCACCCTGAGCTGCTGTGCTCTTTAGTTCCCTCTTCCCCCCCCCCACCCCCATCCCGTGAGTGGAGTGTCAGCTCCTGGGGAGAGAGTTCTGTCTGTCCCCTGCAGAAGCCCTGATTGGCTGCTCCTCCCCAGGAGGTGGGGCAGTGGGGAAGGTAGCCAGTCAGATGGGGTTTCCCCCCCCGAGGCAGGGCTGACATTCACAAGAGGACTGGAGATTTTCATGCCGTGAGCAGATGGGCTCCAGCCCCAGCCCGACTCATGTGACTCTTAAACTGTCAAAAGCTGGGAACACCAGGACTGCTGCACTGCCTCAGTGGCGACAGCACATCAGAACCTCTGGGGGCTTTAATAACACTCACCTGAGGACGTGCCTCCAGAGAGCCGGGCTCGCAGTCACAGCCCTCCATCTGACTGTGCATTGACGATTGTTGTTTAAAGAGGTCAAGGGTGAAGACTTGGTCAAGGTAACGCTGGCGTTGAAGATAGCTCGGCAGGACCTCACAAAAGCCCAGGTGGAGCTGAACACGATGAAAGCAGATTACGGAGACGTCGTACCCAGGAGAGACTTCGAATCGCAGGAGAAAAAATATTCTGATCTGTTTGAGAAGGTGATCATAAGGCTGTGTCTACCACACAAATACCATCCTGTATCTTGGGGTGCAGGCTGAAGTATGGACTCAGCAAATCCAGGAGGTGCTCACTCCAACCCTAACTTGTCCCATTGCACCTGGCTCTTGTCTGTAGGCCCAAGGAGATACGGTAGGGAGGAAATGGTAACGCAGAAGTGCCTGCCAGTTGACAGTTTGGATCTCAGCCTTAGCAATATTTCAATACATTGTTTAATTCCTCCCCGCAAATAAATGTCACATCCCCTTGATTGGGGCTTCCCATAGAACAATTAAAGAGCCACATCTGGACAGCTGTAACCTCTGGATTCAAAGCACTGCTGGTTTTGCTGTGGTGTATTAACAGTAATATACAGAGGTGGAGAGGTGTTGGTTAGCATAAATATCCTACTGTGTAGCCTGCTCTCTTACTGGTAATAAGAGAGTCAATTTTAGCTGCATGTAGTGCTGTAGAACACTGTATAAATCAGGTAATGAAGTTAGGGATATCTTACACCATAGCCCTCTCCATAGCTCTACTTACTGAAAGAAGCACTCAGCTGGCAGTTTCTGTGTCTGCCTGGTGGTGCTGCTGCATTTCCCACTGATATGAAATGGGGTCCTTAGCCTTCTGTGGCTCCAGGGTCACCATGCTGCTAGCCGACTGAAGACATTTCCCAAGCTGGATTGAGGGCTGGAATAGCCTCTGTTGTAGGTGGCTCGCTTTGTTTGCTTGCCTGCCTCCTTTTCAGAGCAAATAGTGTGAGCACTCGGCTTGCAGTGCACACAGGCAGGAGCAGCGCCTGCTCTCCTACAGTTCAGCAAAGGATATAATGAACAAAAATGAGCAACGTCCAAGGCTTAGCCCTGCTCCTGAGCTGTCATGGGCCAGAAGAGGTCATTGAGTCCAGCTCCTAGCTGGGCTAGACCCCAGAGCAAGGAATCACTCATGTCAATCTGTAGCAAGCCCACTGGTTGTTTCAGGATCATTCCTGCCATTGGTCAGGGTGCAAAGGAGAGATGGGGGCATAGAGGGGGTTTGGCTCAGAGTAACTCCTCTCCTCTGAAAGAAACAAAGAGCTGCCTGATAGACTGGGAAAAAGTTGATGTATTATCAAGGGGTCTAGTTTGGGGGTGCCCAAATTTGCTTTTTGAGCGCTGCCCAAATTTGCATTAAAGATGAACTGCAAAAAGCATATATATAGTGTGTGCACCTTTTTTGCTTCCCTCTGATGGGTTAAGGGGGCCTGGCAGGTTTCTGATCTTTTCTGCCTGGTTGTTACATTAGAAATACTAGGCCTTATGTATCTGTTTTTGCTGGAGCAAAGGCTCTCAGCCTTCAGTTACAGGGAAGCAGGTGTTGAATCTTTGAATCCCCGGAGTTTGAGTTCTAGATAACAGAAACAGAGTCATACACAATGAAGGTGTGAATAAAACTCCCTTTCCCTCCCTCTCAGAGGTTGGGTTTCAGTCATAATCTTGCTAGTGCTTCATCCTGCAGAAGGACTGGCAGCAAAAACAGGTCACTTCAGACCAGGTATTTCTCAAGTAACAAACAGATGCATGTCAAGCTGTCCTGCATTGGCTCAAGAGCACGGGTACCAACCTCAGAGCGCGGGTACCAACCTCAGAGCAGACTGGTAAGAATCAGGACACAAACCCCACCCTGGCTGTGAGTTCTAGACTTAGATTTCACCAACCAATTATGAAGTGTGAACTCCTCAGGCACTGTAACAGCCTTACTGTGGAGTCACAGACAGTCCCCCTGGGGTGCTCCGATCTGTCTTGCCCCAGGTCAGTTGCACCTGAGATCTCACACCAAAGACAAGACTGGTAGCCTATTCTATAATAAACTATCTACCGATTTATTAACAGGAAAAGGAAATAAGATTTATTTACATGGTTACAGCACCTAAACATAGATACATACAAATGAGTTACAATCTTAAGCTTCCAAAGTAACAGAAGCTTCTGTGATAAGCAAGTTCTTTAGGGCTAACCCAGGCTAAGCAGCTGGGGAACTTTTGCTTATGCTTAGTAATCCTGGTTCCCCGGAGTCCAAGTAGCATAAAGATACAGTTCCTCGTTCTTAGGGCTTTTTATTCCCTTCCCCATTTCAGCTTTGAGATGCAAACTCAACTGATGGGAGGAATTCACTTGCAAGACTCCTCTTTGTGCAGTGGGAAGAGAGCAAACAACAAAGTCTTATACCTTCTTTAATGTTCCTCTCTAGAAGTTAATGTCTCTCTGTCTGGTGATTTACACAGGTTTACAACACAAACACTCAACCATTCCCTTATCATATGTGATTCAGATGTTATAAGGTGAGATGAACGCAGGCAGCAACTCACAAGCATTCAGTAATGGCTAAACACTAAACTCACTTTTATCATTCTAATACCTGTTTTAACACAGGGGAGCCAGACTGATCCCAGTTAGATATTTGTCAGTGTTCAACTGAGGCATGGGGACTTTGGCATGAGCTGGCATCTGGTCTGCCTGCAGCACAGTGCCCCCAAGACCTTTTTCTTAAAGAACAACAACAACAACAAAAGTACCATTCAAGTACTTTTTACACCATAAGACAAAAAAAAACCTTTACAAAAATTCTTTGCAGTTCACCTTTAAAAAGCAGCAATTTCCCATCAGTGTGGCAGCTTTCAGGGGCTACAAGTCCCAGCAAAAGATGCTCTGCTTGAGCTGGGTGGCCAAGTGGAATATTGCATCCTGGGGCTCCACCTCCATTCTAAAGATGAGCAGCCGTACTCTAGAAAGCTGTGGACTGCCCCAAGCTCACCTATGCTGCTCTTTGGCCACCTCTGGTCTAAAATTCAGTCTGAAAAGGGATTGAATAACTGCGAGAAGTCCAGAGCCATCAGCACTGGTTTATCTCTGCCCCACTTTCCCTTATGTTAGATGGAAGTTCTGCAGAAGGATTTTGATGACCTCCAAAAGGAGTACGACACTCTGCTGGAAATCCACCAAGAGACCGTGGAAGAGCGAGACCGGTTCTACAACGAACTCCAGCAAGTTCAGCGCAGCTCCACCCCCCGGCCTGACTGGGCAAAATGTGCAGGTACCAGGCTCTCATTGATGATGATTTGCATTGGACGTCCCATCTCAAAGTGCTGTGAGTTTGTTAATCTTTGGGCACAGTGCAAAACCCCATTTCCTCCAATCAGGCTTTTATGGAGGAGGTGGGGCTGGCAGCTGGAGGGGCTCAGTGACTCTTGTTTTGTATTGTGTGTTTAATGTACGGGCTGAGCACCGATAGAGATCTGTACAAATCTAAAACTCCCACCAACATCGCACCCAGCTGGAGGACCTCCTGGGAGTGCTCTCCCTCCTTCAACAGCTCAGTTTGTTTCTGCTCTTACAGAGGTGATTTCTGGTGGGCCTGAGCGGTGGAGCTATCTGGAAGAGGGGAAGACCAGTGACCAGCTGGTGGATGTCCTTTTGGAGGAAATAGGAACAGGAGTGCTGAAGGAGAAGGACTTCTTCCCCGGGCTGGTATTTGTGTTTCATTCTTGGTTGCTTTGCTCTGGTGAGAGGACTTGGTAATACATATCTGACTGTTGGCAAAGTAGGGAAGAGCCTTTCCCATTCGGAATTACACAGCTGTTTTCATGGCTGCAATATTGATACATAAAGATGAGATTGTTAATCGTTTGCTGGAAACCTTAGGCCAAGGACAATCAGTTGCCCTCTTGCTAGAGGAGAACAAATCTCCAAGTTGAGATTTACCAGCAGCTACTGAAAGTGCGAAGTATTAGCTAAGGAATTGTTGCCCAGGAGTTACTGGGCGAGGGGTGTTCTCTTCCTTGCCAGACATTGCCTATTGCTTGTGACCTGTCATAGCCACACTTTGCCTCTGTGTCTTCCCTAGCCCCCAAACATACAGGTGACAAATGCTGCATTATATAAAGATCTTCTTGCTGATGCCTCCCTAACAGGCAGCTCAGTAAACCCCAGGTGTTGTGACTGTTTACAAGCAGTTGATCTGTCACATATGGATTCAGATTTCCTTTCGCCTGCCCTCATGAGTTGGTGACTCCTGCTCACAACATGTCTCTTCCTCCTTAGTTTTCTCCAGGAGCTTGAATGGTTTTATCCTCTCCTAGGGAGTTCTCTGCATCACTGCTGGAGGATGTCCCCCCATTTTTGTTACATTGAAGCCCTTGTCCCTCCCCCTCGTTGTGGCTAAGGTAGATCAGAAGGGACTCTTTCTTTAGCAGCTACTCAGTGCACTTGCTAAACTGCCCCCAGAACATGGACCAGTGATGCCAGGCGCTCCCATCAAACTGCATGTCAGAGATCAGGGAAATGTTACTCCTCCCTGGGAAATAGCCATTCACTAATATGGGCTGGAGGGTTACCCAGCCTGTGTGTGTCACCTGTATGACACACTCACCATCTGTGTCTGGGGAACATCACTCTGTACTGTGAGGCGTGCACAGAAGTTGTGTTCACAGCTGCGTGGGTGCAATGGGAGTCACGCGTGTAGCAAGGGTTTGATCTAGCCCACTGCAAGGGGGAAGAGGAGACGCGCCTAGTGCAGACTCCAACTGACTCATGTCCACGCTTGTGGCTTCATTGTGGCACCAGATCTACCTATGAAACACTGGGGATGAAAGAACCTGCCCCAGATGGCTCCCACCTTGTGAGCTTACCCAGAGACACGAACCTTTTCCATGGCTCCATATTCTATGGAAATAGCTTCTTTGCTACCTGAGGTGAATTCCGTTGTCTCCTGTATTATCTTTCTAGGGCAAAGGGGACAAGGTCCCTGTGTACCTGAGGTACGAAGGCCAGGTGAAGAACAAGAAGCTTAACAAAAAGGATGTGGTGAACATCCTGAAGGAGATCTGGAAAGAGAAAGTTTCAGCAGATCTGCAGGTTCTCTTTAGCCGATTTTTCCCCATAACTAAAACCCACTTGATTCCTTGCGGTCAGCTACTGGGACCGTCCTGGTGGCTGGAAGGGGTTGGAAGCCAGGGCTGCACCCAAGCCCCAGTTCGTGTCACTCTCTGACCCTGTCAACAGAGGATGCTGTAGGAGCAAGTCATTTAGCGGTCTTCCAGCCCCCCTTCCCCAGTGTCACTTCTAGGATGTACCTGCCTGCTGCTATCCTGATGAGTGATGGTGCTCCTGTGACCAGGACTCCAGCATGGCTAGGCAGTGCCTTGCTGTTATGCCAGCCATCCTGGCACAAGGTCCTAACAGACATAAACCACACACCCAAAGTACCGTGCAGCCTACTAACTAAGCTGAGCACCAGAGGACCTTAAGGCAGCTACGAGTGTCACTGTGGTCAGCAGGAAGAGTCAGGGAAGCGTCTAGCATGACACTGATAACAGTGCTCTGCAGGGTTCTACAGAGCAGAGATCAGGCCCCTTCCTTAGCCAGCAGGGTGGGGGGTGCTCCGCTCCCGGTGTGACTCTGGTGGGCTTGGGGAAAACCTGCCCACCCCTCCCTGGCCAGAATGCCATTGTCCAGATGTGCTGGCAGAGGGCAGGATGTGCAAATGTGTGGTTCCAACCCAGGACATGGAGGGCCCTACAAATATGGGGTGGGAGGAGGAGATGTAGTGCTCAGCCCAGTGGCCACTCTTCAGTTGGGAACATCTCCTGTTTAGGGGCAGGGAGTGATATCCACTGCTCAGATCCAGTTACTGTGCTTCATCCAGCTGTGAACACCCTCAGGAGAAGGAAGGTGGCCTGGGTCTTCTCTGGTGTTTGGAGCTCAGGAGCAGCTCTGAAGGGATCAGCCCTCTCCAGCCTCAGCCTGTTTTCTGGAGCAGCTGTCTTGTTTTTTGCAGAAAGGGAAGCAATCCAGCCTTCCAGAGTTCTTCCTTAGCTACCTCCAGAAGAGATATGGAGACTCCTCTGCCTTCGAATGGGCGTACACCATCTATGAAAACATCAAGCTGTACCGATCAAACGAAGCCATGAGCTTGTTCTATGACATACTGAGTGGGAAGGTGAGTGGCCCAGGAACCTGGTGTCCTACCCCTGCTTCCGTGAGTGTGAGAGCGAGGGAAATGGGGGACAGCCCTGTGGGGAGCTGAGCACCCGCACACCCCACTGCTCACAATGGGAGTGAGGGTACTCAGCACCTTGTGGACACTCTCAGGTACCGAGCACTGATCACATCACACCCTCCCACTGATGTCAGAGGGCCACAGTTTGCTCAGCTACATACTTACAACCCCCTTCGCTCCCCTGACATCTAGTCCTTTACACTCCCTGTACAATGCACAAAACGGCATGGCTCCCAGCTGCAGTGCTCCCATGGGCTGGGCAGCCAAACAGGGCTCATTCCCACCCTCCCTGGTCTACGGAGATGGAAAAGTCTCCTGTATTTCCTCGTGCCTCTGCCTGTACTCCTCCTACGCCACCAGTGCCCCGCAACATTATAGAGTTACCCTGCACACACCCTGCTCTGGATACTGCATAGAAACGGCAGCTCAGGAGTTGCATCCGTCCTGCTCAAGAGTGGGTGAGAGGCATGGATACCGTCAACCATGAGGGCAATGAAGGTCTCCATCCTCCGGCTAAGAAGCTGACTTGCATGCAGCTGTTCATTGCGCGTGGGGCTTTCACAGCAGAGATCCTGTCTGCTGCCCAATAAGGTGAGGGATTGCTTCAGCACCCTGCCTCGCTGTGTCGTACAACATGCTGGTTTTCTGGCTGTTGCGCTCCACCCCAGAGAGGGCTGCTCTTCACTGGTCCAGTATGTCATTGCACAGGAACTGCTTTGGAAGGATGGGTGTTCTATAATAAGCGATTAGAATACCAGCCTTGGGGAGGGGGGGCTTTTGGCTTGCTTAATTATTTGTAAATCACCGGAAATGAGGTGCTGCCTCTGGGTGGTGCCATCTTCCCCATTACTGCCCTGACTTTCCTTCTACTCTGGGAGTCTAGCCCCTGGGAGGTGCTGTCAGTGACCTGTGGACCCTTCCTGTTTCACAGGTGGATGAAGGACTATACCATGGCCAGAACCAGCTAATCGCCAACCTGCTGAAGGAGCTGATGGCCAGCGACAGCTCAAACAGCGGAACGCTCGTGACGGAACAGTTCAAGTAAGAGGTGCTGCGGCTGTCCGAGCCCTGTCATCCAGGGGAGAAGAGCTTAGAGCTTCATGGTGTTTAAGGCCAGCCAGCTCCATTCGATCACTCACTGTGACCTCCTGTATATCACCCGCCATTACATTTCACCCAGTTACCCCTACATTGAGCCCAATGACTCAGTTATGCCATAGTATTGTAGTCCCCAGGAGACTCACTGTTGTGTGCCACAGGCAGAGAACAGGAGAGACAGGTGCCCCTGTGATGGCAGGGAACGGACTAGTCAGAAGCAGAGTTGCGTTGCAATGCCAGTTTCATCAGCAGGTTTCACTGGTTCTCTCCCCTGCAGAGTGATCTGCCAGAGCTGTGCACGTGCCAGCAGAGAACACCAGTTCCATGGGCACCATCTGCATCTCCGGCCTGGGCTACATTTTGCCCTCAGATAACCCTGCACATGCCAGAGGCCTCAGCAGAAGTTATGAGTCTATCAGAGGGCAGAATGTCGCCACTCTGCTAACAGCTGTATTACAAGACTCAGGCTGAGACACCCTGTAACACTTGGGCACTGGCGAAATGGGTCCCGGTTTGGGGTCAGATTTTCTGAAGTGCTCAGGGCCAGGTTACCAGGTGCTCAGCACCCACGGTCTGGAGCAGATTTCCAAAAGCATTCGGCACCCACCCTGCAAAGCTCTGCTGGAGTCTGGCCATGTATTTTGGTGCCCAGAGGGGAGCCTAGGTGCTTTGGGAAATCTGGCACTGCCTACAAGGACAAAGCACATCTGAACATTCTGCTCTGGGGATCATTTTTGCTGATTCTTGCCCAGTTAAGCAACCGTTGTAGCAACTGGCAAGTGCCAGATTACAGTGGCTCCCTGGGAGATGCCATTCAAGTTGGGGCCACCTTTTCCCAAGAGCTCAGCACCCAGCACACACACACGCTGAGCTCTAGTGTAAACGTGGTCCGTGTTTTGATGCCTGCACAGGAGCTGAACTCGTCTGAAGACCCTGCCCTGGTTGCAAATGCTGAGCTCCTGAAAACCTGCTCCTGGAGTGCTGGCCTCTGGGGTGCTACACAGCTAACAGCGTGATGCACAGCCATGCACCCCTTGATTGGAGGGCCTGGTCACACTCCGAGTGTGGGTCCACGCACACCCGATTGTGCCACACAGCCCTGTGTTTCTGTGTTCCTCTCTTTCTCCATACAGCCTGGCACTGAGGGCAGCTTTTCCCTTGAAAAGTAGTGATCAGATCCAAGAACTAATCGATGCGAGCAGGTACAAGGCAGAAAGCACAGAGGACCTCATTGACTACAGATCCATATTCATGGAGGTAGGCTGCAGCTTCCTTACTCTTTCCTCGGGTTTAGGTTTGAATCCACATGCTAATGGAACTGCAGAATCTACAGCCTGAAAGCAGCCTGCAGAGGATGAAAATGCACCTCACGCTGAGTAAAGGAGACCTGCGGCACGGCTCACTCACCCTTGCACTGGTGTGGGGCATTGCCTCCAGCTCCAGCACCTCCTGCTGGCCACTTGTCTCTAGCCCCAAGTTGTCTGTGGCTCTGCCCTCCGCCAAGTCACTGAAGTTCAGACTCCTTCCAGGAGCTCATAAACAAATCCAATCCAAACTGAACAGTTCTCCTGTCCTCTTGGGCTACTGAAGTCTTTTCCTCTCTACTTCCCTGGCGGGAGCCTACACTGTCCCTGTTGTCTCTGTATATGCACCCTAACCCTGGGCTTCTCTCAGCCAGAGGGACCTGTCTCCTCTACCATGGCTTGCTCATATGAGCTCCTTCAGTCTACTTATTATGGCTTAGTTCTGCCCCCTCCAGCCAGGAGCCAATTAGCTCTTCACCCCCCCAGTGCACAGCAGGACTGATTGGGTGCATTTGCTAGCCTGGCAGGTGATGGGGGTTAAGCCCCATCCCAAGGCCTCAAAGCTTCTTCACCTTTGTTTTTTCCATTAGAAAGATAGGTCTTGCCTGCTCTGGAGGACTCTGGTGACTGGGGGTGGGATCCACAAAGGGACTTAGATGCCTTAACCCCACACGTAGGTGCCTAAGTCCTGGTTTTAGGCTTCACTGCAATATGCAAAACCCAGTGAGGAGCAGACTTAACCTTCCTTATGTTTCTGAGGTTAGAAAAGTATTTGTTGTAACAAACCCCTCACAGCTCTTCTGTCTCCATGTCAGCTGCTGGTTTCCTCACCTGCCGGGGGTATTATCAGCCAGCCACAACCAATTACTCTTCAGCCCTTGGTTCTGGGCTCCATTTTTTGTCCCAGTCACGACAAACCCACAAAAGCAAACCAAAACTTCCAGCTGGGGCTTCACCAGTCACCCCTCCTGGGGTTTCCCAGCTGGCATCTCCCTTCCCCAGGGAAACAGCCCCTTCCTGCTGCTTCTCCCTGCAGTCCTCCCTCAATGGAGCCGCTTGCTGGCTTCGATAATCACTTCCTCCCTTCCCGGCCGGCTCTGACAACTGACCAGGATGGACTGATCCCAGGTCTCTGGCCACCCTGTCACATGACATCAGAAGGGAGCAAAAATGGGCATGAGCCCAGTGTTCAGGAACATCGTTTGCAGGTATCGTGCACCATGTCTGGCTGAAGCCACAGCCTCTAACAGACATAGCTCTTAAATCCCAGCCCTTCGTGACTTGACTTAGGCCTGGTCTACACTGGAATTAGGGTGACATAAGGCAGCTAATGTTGCCCTAACTCTGAAAGCGGCTAGACAAAAACAGCTCCTAGCGCTGTAACACCAACGTAACAACTCCACCTCTGCGAGAGAGTGATGAAGTTAGGGTGAGTGAGCAGCAGGAGGTCAGCTCCTGCCTGTGCCAGTCTCCCCTCTCTCTACCCCAGTCTCTGGGCAGTGGGGCTAACCTCTGCTTCTCCAGGGGGTGGGGAGGCTCCGCTCATTAGCATGTGTAAAGTGCTGGAGGAGCCTCAGCTGCCAACAGCTGTGTGTATTAAGTGCTTGGTGCCAATGTAGTGAGGTGCATAGCACGCCGGCAGTATGTGCTCACTGCAGGCTTACCCCAACCCCACCGTTCCCATGTAGAACCCTCCTGGCCTGGGCTTGCGTTCCTGGCTGGGGGGAGAGACTACAATCCAGGTGGGCTCTGACCTGCCTACTTTGCAGTGAGGATGCAGCTGAAGCCCAGGTAGAAGAGCTCAGGTTTTGATGGTCCTCCAATGCTATCCCACAGTCCCTAAAGCCTGTAGTTTCTGCTCATTTCTCACTCACTGCCTATGCACTGGGAGTCCCCTGCCAGTCTCCTTACGCTTGGTCAGCATTTACCCCTCCATTCCACAGGCCCTGCTCCATGGCCCCAGTGCTCAGCTCCACTCAGTCCCGGAGCACTAGAGGTTGCCATCCCAGCGTGCTGCTAGCTGGCCAGAGGAGCACATCAACGCTCTGGCTGGCCTTGCGTAGGAAACCAGCAGGGAATGGGATTCTGGGCACTGCACCCAAAATCTTCGCTCTCTCCGAAAGCCGCTCCAGGCGGCTGGCAGAGATGGGGATCAGTGGATGCAGCAGCTGTCAGCCGCCGGAGCACTGGTTACACCCCCAGTCCTGCTGGCACAAAGGATGCTGCTTCCGTGCATTAAGAGCCCCCAGATCCAAGTCTTTAATACACACCCGGGGGGTAGCTGCCTCTGGCTTGCGGTGGAGCAGTGCACAAGAGCCAGGCTTTGCTGCTAGGAGCCCTGCTGTCTCTTTCAGGACGAGGAGGGCAACGCTGAGCCCTTCATTGCGAAGATCAGGAGCCAATATGCTAGCGAGAAGCAGGAGTATCTGAGAGAACTGAGGAACGAGCTAGGCCATGCGCCGTGAGTAGCTGGCTGTTCAGATCCCCTGTTTTCTGTTCCCCTCTTGGATTGCCAAGAAATCCTCTGGTGCAGCTGCCTGGCAGTGAGCTCAGGGTGCTGAGACAGGCAGGTGAATGGGGCACAGCAGGCAGGGGTGGAGAAGGAGCCAGTGTGGACAGTACAGTAACAGGGGCAAGCCAGCCGGAACACAGCCAAATGCTTTTGGGAGCTCTCCAAAGGCATTGGATGTGTAGCATGTGGTCACCACTGGGGCAGACCCCACTGTACAGACAGAACGGGCAGCTCCTGCTCCAAAGGGCGTACGGAGCCTAACAGACAAGGTGGACAGGTGGACAAGGCAACCCAGCGTACTGGGGCGGGCCACAGATCAAAGAGGGCGTGTGCAATTTCTAGCTGGCCAGCAGCAGCAATCATCATGCCACCTGCCGAGCCGCGGGATCGTTAAAAATTCAACCCTCTTCCTCACCTAGCAGCTGTTCAGCCAGTGCTCAGAGCAACCCTCAGCTTAGTGCTGCCAAAGGGAATGGGCCACCTTTCGGGAGAGTGCCTCCGACAGGCAGCCTTTCCCCCTGTAATTACCTCTGAGAGGAGCGAATAGCAGAGGGGAGGTAACCCACATAGCACTGAAAGCTGGGTGGGTTTCAGCTTATGGCCAGATGCACTTCACCTGCCCCCCGCAGCACTGCCCTTATAGACGGCCAGTGCCTCAGCCCAGGGAGCAGGGCTTCTGAGGGCTAGTACAGCGCTCAGCACCAGGGGCCTGATCCTGCTGGGGGCTGCTGGCTACTCCCACAATACGCACACATTTTACTCAGTCCCCAGATTGATTATTCCAGGCGGGGCTGGTAGCACCACCTGTTATTAAGGCTCCCTGACACATCCCGGTAGAAGACCCTGTTGTCAATTGCTTGTAACTTTAACCAGGTGGGTTGAAATTTTCCTTGCTGAGCGTCTGCCTCGGGCTGAATTGTTTTGGAAAGTTTCAGCCATTGCCGAGAACGAGGCTAGAGGACAAGACATTGTTTCGCTCGTGTTAAAAAATTCCATCCACCTCGTCCTTGAGATGCTCTAGTGCTTTGGAACAGGGACTTGAAACGTGGCAGGTGGGTGACTTGTGTCAGGGCGAGGCCTTTTACCAGCCTCCTGAAAACCTGCTGAGATTTGGCCAAGATATAAGCCTCTGTACAATTGCAGTGTGCACATGCTCAGTACAGCCTTAGATTCTAGCAGCTAAATTCCCTGAAGAGTCTGTCCACGCTGAGCATCCTCCAGCCCAGGGCTGAGCAGGACTTTCCCTGCAGGGGCAGCTCTGGGCTGCAGTGGCCCATCTTGAGTCCAGGTACCTGAACTGAGAGCAGGGAGCCGGACTCCTCCGCCAGCACCAAGGCAGTAGAAAGGAGGAAGCTGCACGATTTGAATGTAGAGGGGAGAGGAGCTGGACGTGTGGAGGGGGCAGGGTGAGTTGATCAGGACAAGGAACCAGCAGGAAGGGCGGGGGAGACTGGGGGATGGGGAAAGGGAAACTGGGACTGAGAGTTGAGTCAGAGGAGACTGGGATGGAAACTTGGGTGGGGGGAAGACAGAGATCGGATGAGGAGTCGGTCTCAGATTTCCACCCCACCTGATAACTTGTGGGGCAGAGGTGAGACTGATTTGATTAGAAGCTGAGGTGCAGGGGGAGAACTGGGAGAGGCTGAGCAAGGAGACTGGGTCAAGGAACCTGCGGGAGGGAGGAAAGACTAGAAGAGCCTGAAGGAGAAAACTGGGAGCCAGTGGGGCCATGAAAGCAGGGGTGGGGAGTGACTGGAGGCTAGGGTGCAGGAGACAGACCTTGGCCTGTTTGAGCAAGGAGCTGGAGGGTAGAGGGGGTACTGGGACTAGGAGGCTGGAGAGGAACTGGGATGAGAAAAGAGTGAGAAGTGGAGAGCGGGACTGGCTTGGTGAGGAGAATGCAGTGGGACAATGAGCAAGGGACCAGGTGTAGGGGACAGAGCAGAAAGGTCAAGCTAGGGGCGAGAGTGGGCAGAATAGTCTGTGCCCACTAGAGAGCACTCCCCTCGAGCCTGGAATGGGACCCAAGATGCCTGAGTCTCACCATTCCTCTGCTGTCAGCAAGTAGCTGTGAAATCAGCAGGCAAAGCATCCCATCCCATCCCTCTCTAGTGCTGCTCTCCGTAGAGGTTAACAATCGACTACTGCTGTCAGTTACGCAGCTGAAGTGGCAGAGATCTGGGCCATGGCTCTAAAGGTTCCAACCCTGCTGATGACCTACATGGTGTCAATATGTCGACACACGGTGGGATTTCTTTGCTTTTTGTAGTACCTAGAAATTACACAAACGCCATTGAAAGACCGTTATTAAGGTTGCAAAGTCAAGCAAGCACTCAAGAGTTAGGCAATGTCAGAAATAAAGGTACCGTGCAACCTTCGTTCAATCCCCCCTTCTGCATCTACGTGATGATACAGACTAATTACATGATCACATGCTGTTTTCTCCCCGTGACCTTGCTTGATTCAGTGCAGAGGATGGACCTGCTCTGGGGACGAATCAGGGCTGTGTAGTAAAAGAGGCTGGTGGCTATGGGACCCCAGGTTCGTTTGTTGCAGAAGCTGGCAGGTGTGCAGTGAATGAGGCAGGGGACTGCAGGAAGAGACAGGATGGTCTCCTGGTGAAGGCAGTTGAATGTTGCCCTGGAGAACTGAAGTCCAGCCCTGTCTCTGCCACAGAGGAGTTCCTGTGTGCTGCTGGGTCTGATTTCCAGAAGAGCTGAGCACTCCGATGCGACTGACATCGATGGGAGCTGTGTGCTGAACATAGCAAGTGCCATAGAAGGCCAAGTACTTTGAAAAAGTAGGTCCTAAGTGTCTCAAATTGGGCACCTAAAATTAGTGGACATTTGACCTTCATCTAAATTTAAATCTCTGTGCCCCAGCTCCCCCTCTGACAAGGGGGCAAATGCCACCCTCTCACCTCTCAGCTCGTTCTGAAAATCAGTAACTCTGAGGCTCTGCCACTGTAGAAATGAGCACCACAGAAATCCCATGAGAAAAGTAACGGCTCTGTCGTCGGAGCAGGGTTGAAGAGTGGCAGTCAGTAAAGTCCCGGGGCCACACACACTGAACAATGGAGAGAAAACAACATATTGAATAGCTGCTCATCCCCTGAGCACCGGCCGTCCTGTGCACAAAATGGAGACAGGACATAGCATGAGCTAGGAGTAGTTAGACGTCACGCTGTAGCCGCACAAGGCGGCTGGATTAAGGTCATGCAGTCAGCCATAATTCTGGCAATTCCTAATGTTTGAGAGCTTGACTTTGCAACACAGTAATACAGAACATAGGCTGCTGGAGTGGGCAGAGGGGGAATCCTTGGTCCCCAGGACATGGGCATAGATGCCCAATGCTGCATTAATCTACAAGGATTTCCTGGGTCAGATATCACAGTATTGTTTGGCTTGCTTTTGTACCCAGGGAGGTGAAAGTGGATGATCTGAAGACAGCCTTCTGTGCCATTGATCCTGCTATTGATGACCTCACGCTGGACGCCTACGTTTGCCTGGCATTCCAGGTCTCAAAAGAACAGTGGGATCAGACTGGCTCTCTGCCTGTGGACACAGTGGTTGAGAGGCTGCTGGCTGGAGACACAAAACGAATAGGTGCCCTTCCTGAAGAGATCTACGCAAGCCACTCCCTCTCCGAACGGGGAGAGGCAGGGGCCTACGCTTAGTTAAATGGCTCCTCTCACCCCTTATGTACTCGGCTAAATACTTGTGTCTAGCTTTACAAAAGGCTACTCGTAGGGGTACTGAGTTTTTTACAGGCTGACTGATCCTTAACACCAGAGGGGCTTGGTTGGTTTGTATCGTAGCAGTGCAGCCAGAGTTCCTGCAGCTCAGTGCCCCATGTAAAGAGTTTAATTTCAGCGCTCTCCGGGAGCAGGGGTCACAGTCCCAGCAGAGGCAGCTCATCCCTCCAAAGCAAGCTGGAGGCCGGGGACTGCTGGTCTCTAGAGATAGCAATGTCAGTTTTCACAATCACTCCACTACTCGCTTCGGCACAGCTGCTGAGACCTGCAAGCCCTCCTTAAAGGCCATGGTGGGGTGCAGGTACTCAACAGGCTGGAAAACTAAAGAGCAAGATTGGGGAGGTGATGCTGCTATAAGGTAGGGTGTGAATTCAAATGCTCCAGTAATACTGCTGTAACTCTGTGGGGACACTTATTCCAGTGGGAGAGTGCCTTTTTCAATTAGGTTCTGGCAGTTTGGAAGTGGTTTAAGCTAAACCCAAAAAAGTCCCTCTCGTCCCAAATTAAGTGTCCCCCGGGGACTTACACCAGTCTCTCACTGGAGAAGTGGCCCTGTGGACAAGCCCTAAGACGCCTGCCCCAGGGGAAAGGGCCACGGTGGTATTGGTAACTTTGCACAGCCATTCACTAATTCTTACCAGTGTTTGCCCACTCAGGGCTGTTCCTCTCAGAATTCCCTTAGCCCTCTGCTGCGATGGGCCCAATGTCAGGAATGAGGGTCAGGAAGCAGCTCTAAGTTGCTAGGTGGTGGCGGCGTAAACAAGCTCAGAGTCACCCTGCCAGAATGGTAACATCTGGCCTGCTCCCTTCCCCCTACCCCAGATTGGATGGGAGGGATGGGGAAAGCTGAACGGGCAGGAGAGCTCTAGCTGAGGTAACACACACCAATTGGGTGCAAGCATGAAGCAGAATGTCAGCAAGAACAGCCCCAAAACATTTGGGGTGCAGAGGCACCATAGCCCAGCTGGACTAGGGTAGTGGGTCTGCTGTATGCGTCTGCCAAGCTCTTACACCTGGAATACTGCATTGTGTCTGTGCACCTCCACACCAGGAAAAGTCTGCACCGAGCACGGAAAGCAACAATACAGCATAGTGTAGCTTGAAACCAAACTACTGAAGTGGGTGCACAGAAGTCCGGAAACCCCCTGACAGGAGAATAATGGGGAGTGTGGTGTGGGTGGGTGGAATTCATTGACTATCCAGGAGCATTTCGCTGAATTGTAATCAGTCTCTACCAGCTGTGGTGTGAGCTCCTAGTACTGGGCTAGGGAAGACATGGGGCACACCTGGTCGAGAGCAGTCCTACATTAACACCCCATGCAGTGTAATGGACAAGATCTGTTCATATTCATTTGTAACGTTAATAATTCTAGGTTTAAAATAGCTTCTGGATATTCCGAATGTAGATTTCCTCTCTCTTCTTCTCTCCAATTACAATCGGACAACTTTAAAGGTCATTCTGTGCCTAAAATCTGGAGTTTATTTAACCTTCAGGACATTGATAGAGCAACACAGATTCTTGGCTGGGACTTAGCCCTGGCGTACCCTCTCCCCATGGTACGAGACCCGTTCCTCATCCCGCATGCCAGTGCCATAAGCCCCTGCCCTCGGCTGAAAGTTGTTGGCCCTGCTTGTCCAGGAACCTGCAAGAGTTGGTCTGGCTGCGGAAGAGCCCACCCATTAGCTGGCAGCACAGCTGAGTGAGGAGCCAGGGGCAGCAGTCCTAAGGCCTGGTGACTACTAAGGTGCAACCATCTCTATTTACTAATGGTCTTGGGAAATGAAGGTTCTGCTTGTGTTTAGGAGAAGCTGGAAACACCAATTACTCAGCTGCTCTAGATCAGCGTTTTTCAAAGGGGGGGTCGTGACCCAGTACTGGGTCGCTCTAGTCAGCACCGCCGACCGGGACGTTAAAAGTCCTGTCGCAGTGCTGCCCAGCTACCTGTTTCGACACCACCTTGCGCCCCAGAAGCAGCCAGCAGCGGGTCAGGCTTCTATGCAGGGGGGCCACGGGGCTCTGCGCGCTGCCCCCGCCCCGAGCACCGGCTCTGCACTCCCATTGGCCGGTGGTGGGGGTGCGGAGCCTGCAGGTGAAAGCCACGCGGAGCCACTTGCGCGCCTCCGCTTAGGAGCTGGACCTGCTGCTGGCTGCTTCAGGCGCAGCGCAGTCCGTGGTGCCAGGCTGGGCGGGAAGCCTGCCTTAGCACCCCCGCTGTGCCATCGACCAGGAGCTGTCAGAGGTAAGTCCACACTCCAATCCCTTGCACCAGCCCTGAGCCCCCCCCCAAACCCAGAACCCCTTCCTGCACCCAAACCTCTCATCCCGAGCCCCACCCCAGAGCCTGCACCCCCAGGCAGGCCCTGACCCCTTCCTGCACCCCAACACCCATCCCTCCCCAAACCCAGAGTCCCCTCCTGCACCCCAAACACCTCATCCCTGGCCCCAGCCCAGAGCCTGCACCCCCAGAAAAGCCCTGACCTCCTCCTGCACCCCAACACCCTGCCCCAGCCCTGAGCCCCCTCCTGCACCCCAAACCCATCATCCCTGGCCCCAGCCCAGAGCCCTGACCCCCTCCCGCATCCCAACCCCCTGCCCCAGCCCTGAGCCCCTTTCCTGGTCCCCAGGAAAAAAGTTTGAAAACCACTGCTCTAGATGGATGCCCCACTGTATCTGCCAAGAGATCTGCTTGTCAGTACAGTACAAATGAAGATTCCACCTAAAACACCTTCTTATAGCAGCCAGCCAGTTCCTATGAAGAGCACGAGCACAGCGAAGGGGTGACCATGTAAGGGACTAGCAGTTCCTTGGAACACACAGCTGCAAAACACCCACCTTTTATTGACATTTACACATTCGGCGACAAAGCAGCTCATCTGCACGGGCGTGTGATGTGGATACAGCACAGGGAGCCGGAGCGCTCCACTGTTCATTGAGGAGATCCAGTGAGCGTCAGTGACAGGAGGCAGAACTCAGAGGGTCAATTCAAGAGAATAGCCTCCGCTGGCTATTCAACACCCTTAGGCCTGACTCAGGTTTCTAATGTACAACCGCCACTGGGAATCAGACAGGTACCACGAAGCAGCTTAAAGCCAGTCTCTGCTGCGGTGTGAAGTTCCCATGCACCTGAGGCACGCCGCAGGCAGCACACATCTATTTGTGAGGGATCACTTTATTTCCACTCATGGCAACTGGAATCAGTAGCTTCCTATGCTCCAGAGGAAGGTGGCGCTCTATCAGCACATGTAGAGGCATCTTGTCTGTCACCAGCCCTTGTCTTCAATTGAAGAGGAGAGGGGAAAGAGAAAAAACAGTGTGGTCCATTTAATAAGACTGTTTCTACCCTGACAAGATTTGTACCCAAAACCCCTTGGGGCTTTGCTCAAAGAGGACATTTTACACTGTTACTATCGGAAATACAGTTAGCACCGCACAGGCGCTGTGGGAAGGCCAGACACTGTCACACTTACACCCAACATGGGTGTGCCCCAGCGAGCAGAGTTCTTACCCAACCTGCTCTGTACATGCTCAGAAATACTTGGGGGTATCAGATCTACTAGCTAGTGTGACCAACAGGCTATGCACTTTTCTACGAGGAAGGCTGTTTGCAGAACTGGCCTGGGCACAGTGTCCTACTTGTAGAGGGCAGCAAGTGGCTGTCAATTCCCCCAGTCCAGGGGAGGGGGATGAAATTTTGTTCTCTCAGTTATGAGCCCAGAACAATTCCTGAACTGGAGCTGAGGCGGTGTACATCAGACATCAAACTATTCTGAAATGCAAACACAGGACTCCACATGCAGAGTTCCCACCACTGGCCAGGGACACCTGATGGGCCCCTCAGCCAGTTCACACTAATTCTAGCACACTTCTCAGCCAGGGGGACAGGAACGTCCAATCTAGGAGTCTGACCGATAAGCTCGGAAGAACCAATGTTAGTCCCATTTTAGACACAAATGCAATTGTAGCCGTGAATGAACTGGAATGGAGTGAGCACGGGGCTTTTCAAAGAGACAAAGGGATAATGATTTGGGTGGCTTCAGAGCTACCCCAGCTTTTTAGCTAGACAACAGCCTCAGAACATAGGAAGGGTTTGTCAAGGTTCTCCTAGGCTTTGGGCATGGCAAGGACCTTGCCAACAGCTTCAGCAGCCAGTGAATGCTCAAACTGTCAACAGCCAGCAAGCGTGCTCCTTGGCCCAGTATTCACAGGCTGCGAGGATTAAACTGAATCGCCAAGCAGCAGTCATTGGCGGGGGGCTGTCTGAGCCGCAGGTAAGCAGCATTACTCCCAGGGCAGATTTTAGTCATTTCCCAAAGAGACGTCAAACACCCTTGTCAAGAAGCTACAGAACTGGGCAAACCTGAAGAACAAACTGAGCGCTTCACAAATTCTACTCAGGCAGCTTCTGAGCGGAGCAATAGACTGTATGTAACTGTTATTTTAACATGAGCCACCAACAAAGCGCTGTGTTAGGAACAGAGACACAACAAGGCTGAGTGTTGGAATCCTTGGCTAGATACAATGGATGAACAAGCTTCTTCCTTTCCTGCAGGGCCTGGGCTTGCAGGGGCAGAATCTGGACACTCCTTGGATACCAATATTTAAAGAGAACACCGATATTACAAGTGAACTGCCCTAAATTCGGACTTAACTCTGAGGATCCCAGGCAGTGTCAGATGCAGGGAACACTGGAAACTGTCCTCCAGCTCCAGAAGGTGTTACAGCCAGGAGCATATACCAAGGGATGCCACAGGGGACTAAAAGCAGGAGAGGGGATCAGCACCTTGCTGGTCAAAGGGTTAGATCCGTGTTAAAGCCTGTTGGGAACTAGTTTCTAGTCTGACAACGGGCTCCCACCCCAGCCTGGGGCTCCAAGATGCCAGTTGTGGTTGTATCCTCTTCACCCACCCTCTCTCCCTAACCACTTGTCCGTGAGAGACGCTTCACCCCTTGGGAGCTTTTGAAATGCTCCCACGAGCAAACTTATTTGCTCTTCTCTTTCATGTGACCAACATAATAGAACAAACTCCACCCTACCTTCTCATGAGGAGCTCCAGGTCAGCTTCCTCCACAGTCTTCCTTCTAGCATGCATGGTGTAAGCCTCCAAGTCGTTACTGAGCTGCCTGAAGTACACCTCCACGCTAGAGGAGAGGAGAGGAGAGAAGAAGTCAGTCGGCAAAGCAGGGCTATCTACGCTGCAACTAATCCCAGCACAGGTCACTGCCTTCCAGGCACAGAGAGGTGTGAGGGGCCCACCCCAAGGACAGTCAGAAAGCTCCAGAGCTGTGGGGATTGGTAGATGGTAGACTATACCGCTGCACTGAGCTGGAACAGTTCTCCTGGATGTTCTGCACCACACAAAGCCCTGCCCTGCCCTTCACCACACTCACAGACATGTTCCACAGCCAGGTTCCTGCCAGCTGAAGAGGACTGGGGAGCCCCTCCGCACCACTACTAGCAAGACAGACACCCAAGTAACACAAACATGGCTGCTTTGCAGGGAGACCTCAGGCCCTAAACCAAAGGCTCCTGCCCAGCAGCATGGGGTGCTGAGCACTGCACCAGCCCCAAGAGCGCTTATGGACAGGCCAGGTCTGTGTGGAGAATGTAGTTTGCCCCCTCTCTCTCACTGCATGGCAGCCCCTTCCGCGGGCCTGTTTCCTGCCACGCCTTCCTCTACTTAGTTGGAAAGGGCTACAGGACAGCAGGTCTGTGGGCAGGTAACGGGGGCTGGGAGGAGAGGAGTTTGCTGCTACTCACCACTTCTCAACAACCTTAAATGCATCTCTGGCCACTGGCACTTTCACATAATGGCTAAAGATCTTCTTCACCAAGCTGCTGGGTAGTGCAGGCTCTCGCTTACTCCTGGGAGCCATCGCTGTTCTCTTTGCAGCCTGTTGAGCCCGGGGAGGCTTTGGGGGAAACCTGCCAGGGAAACGGAAAGCACTAAGCAAACCAAACATGCAGGCATAGTGGGTAGAGGAGCAGTGAGAGCACAAATAGAGTTCTGGCAGAGGACACACCTGAACACAAAGAAGGGCAGGTCTAGGCACAGTTCTCTCTGCTCCCTCGGCACGCTGGAAGAGCCAGAGAACTCGCCCCCTTTGCGAGACTCTCCTGCACTATTACAGCACCTTTGGGAGAGTCACTGCTAGGGCCAGGATTTCAGGGCTGGGTATGTACATCCGTGGGGCTGGTTTGCAGGCAGAGTCAGCAGAACTATGCAATGGGGGGGTGGGGGGGAGAGAAGAGAGACTACAAATGTGGAGAAACTGTTCTGGGGCCAAGTCACCATTTGTGCCTCCAATTCCACAGCAGCGTGTGAAGCTGGGAGCTCCTTAGGCCAGCTCTGCAGACTCAGATGAGAGCCTCTCAGGGTTCACTCAGCCACATTTCTGCCAATTGACAAAAGTTAACAGGTGGGGAGTGGATGGAGGAAGCAGGAAGACCAAGACCCAAAGGGAATCCTAGATCTTACACGATTGCCTTTGGAGTAGTTTGACCCTCTTCAGTAATGACAAACGGGGCATTTTTCTCCTAGATATTCCACCCCCAACACAGTTCATAAGATGCTTATTTTAAGTATCGTGATGCTCTTACACTGAGACATTGTCCTGTACCGCTCTGCAGAAGGAGCCTCAACTGTAACCTTCCACCGTGGAACAGAAGCCCCAATCCAAGTGTGTGTTATTAAAACTACCACCTAGCTCTTTTACTGCACTTCTCACCTGTAGAGCCCAAAGCACGTTACAGAGTTAGCCGGTATCATTGTTCCCGTTTTACAGAGGGGAAAAGGAGACATCGAGAGGGGAAGTGAGTGGCCAGGGTCACCCAGCAGCGTCAGAGCAGAGGGTAGAATCCAGGACTCTGGAGTCTCAGTCCAATCCTCCCAGAGACCCTGCACACAATGTCTCCATCTGACTCGCCCTTCACCCCATCTGCATGTTCTTTGGTCAGAGCTCTAGCAGGACTGTGCGAAAGGAGGGTATAGGCAGCTGGAAACAGATCAGCCCCGAGATGAATGAAGTATGTGCAGCTGCTGGAGTATGAAGATGGAAAAGGGATGCCTTGGTTCTATCGTATGTGATCTTGGCAAGTTACTGCCCCTCTGTGCCTCAGTATACCCATCTGTCAAATGGGGATATGGATGCCTGACTCGTGGGGGAGGTCAGGGGTTGAAATGCTTTGGGATTCCCTTTGACCACTACCACATGCGCCCATCTATGTGGGCACTAATGATACTTGCCAGGTCTGACCCTGAGCAGATCAGCAGTGACTACTGGGCTCTGGAAGTGAAGTTGATGGAGTCAGGGGCACAGGCAATATTTTTGTCCATCCCCTCGGTTGAGGGTAAGGGCCCAGGTAGGGACACGTGCATCCTGGAGATGAATGCATGGCTGCACAGATGGTGTAGATGGGAGGGCTTTGGCTACCTTGACCATGGAATGCTGTTTCGGGAAGGACGGCTGGGAAGAGTTGGGGTCCACCTGACCAAGAAGGAGAAGAGCATCTTTGGAAACCAACTGCCAGCCTAGTGGGGAGGGCTTTAAACTAGGATCCAAGGGGCAGGTACGTATAAAAAAAGGCAGCCTTAACAGAGGGCTAGATGTAGGGGAGGGAATGGAAAATTACAATGGTGTCAGAGGGGAAACATTGAGGGAATCTGCCTAACATCTTAGAGGTCTGTACACAAGCTAAGTTACGACTTAATTGGCATCACTGACTTGGGATAAATCTCATGACTGGAATATTGGTCTAGAGGGGTAAAGCTTGTTCAGGTACGAGAGGCAGGGAAAAAAGGGCAGAGATGTTGCATTATACATCAAGAATATAGACACTTGTTCTGAGGTCCAGAAGGAGGTGAGAAGCAGACCAGCTGAAAGCCTCTGGTGGCAATAAAGGGGGGGGGGATAACGGAGTGACATCACGATAGGGGTCTACTACAGACCACCAAATCAGGAGGAAGAAATGGATGAAGTATTTCTAAAACAAACAGAAATAAGCAAAACATAAGACCTGGTAGTAATGGGGGACTTTAACTTCCCAGACATCTGCTAGAAAAGTAATATAACAAAACACAAGTTCTTGGAATGTATTGGGGACAACTGGTTTCAGAAGGTGGAGGAAGTAACCAGGGGACAGCCCTTTTAGACGTGATTCTGACCAAGGGAGGAATTGGTTGCAAATCTGAAGGTGGAAGGCAGTTTGAGTGAAAATGACTGTGCAGGGCTAGGCTTATGATCAAAATGATCAATTTCATGATTCTAAAGAAAGGAAGGAGTGAGAGCAGCAGGGTAAGGACAATGGACTTCAAAAAAGCAGATTTCAGCAAACTCAGAGACCTGGTAGGTAAGGTCCCATGGGAACAAAACCTAAGGGGAAAGACCAGGGGAGCTGGCAGTTTCTCAAAGAGACAATATTAAAGGCACAACAAACTATCCCAGGGGTCGGCAACCTTTCAGAAGTGATGTGCCGAGTCTTCATTTAGTCACTCTAATGTAAGGTTTCGTGTGCCAGTAATACTTTTAACGTTTTTAGAAGGTCTCTTTCTATAAGTCTATAATATAGAACTAAACGATTGTTGTATGTAAAGTAAATAAGGTTTTTTAAATGTTTAAGAAGCTTCATTTAAAATTAAATTAAAATGCAGAGCCCCCTGGACCGGTGGCCAGGACCCGGGCAGTGTGAGTGCCACTGAAAAATCAGCTCGCATGCTGCCTTTGGCACGCGTGCCATAGGTTGCCTACCCCTGAACTATCCTGATGTGAAGGAAAGAAGAAGAAGAATAGTAAGAGGCCAATATGGCTCCATCAGGAGCTCTTTAATGACCTGAAAATCAAAAATGAATCCCACAATAAGTGGTGGCATGGACAAGTTGCTAAGATGGAGTACAAAGAATAGCACAAGCATGTGGGGACAAAATCAGAAAGGCCAAGGCACAAAGTGAGTTACACCTAGCAAGAGACATGAAAGGCAGTAAGAAATGGTTATTTAAATACATTAGGAGCCAAAGAAAGACAAAGGAAAGCATAGGTCCTCTTCTTGGCGGGCATGTTTAGTCTTGAGAAAAGAACACTGAGGAGGACCCAATAATAGTCTTCAATGATATTAAGGGCTGTTATAAAGAGGACAGTGATCAATTGATCCACGAAAGGTAGGACAAAAAGTAATCTGTAGCAAGGGAGATTTGGGAAAAGCTTTAACTCTCAGAGGAGTTAAACTCTGCAATAGGCTTCCCAGGGAGGTTGTGGAATCCCAACACTGGAGGTTTTTAAGAACAGATTGGACAAAACTGTTAGGGACGGTCTAGGTTTACTTGGTCCTGCCTCAGTGCAAGGGGCTGGACATGATGACCTCTCGAGGTCCCTTCCAATCCTACATTTCTATGATTCTGTGAAAGGCACTTTGCCCCCAATCCTGCAGATAATGGCCCTCCCAGTTCAGAGCAGCGTCCAACACGAGCATAGGTGCTGACTTTTGGTTTTGCTGGTGGGTGCCCTCCCGAGACCCCACCCCACTCCGCCCCCTCCCAAGGCCCCACCCCCGCTCTGCCCTCCTCCCATTCCGCCCCTTCCCCCCCGCTCGCTCCTCTCCACCCCCTCCTCCAAGCAC
Source organism: Terrapene triunguis (assembly GCF_002925995.2). Classification (NCBI taxonomy): domain Eukaryota; kingdom Metazoa; phylum Chordata; order Testudines; family Emydidae; genus Terrapene; species Terrapene triunguis. Next base: position 896,138 of record NW_020664516.1, on the reverse strand, counting down.
CTCTGCCAGTTTTGGAGTGAGGCTATTCACATTAGAGAAAAAGGGTGGGTGAGGTCATATCTTTTATTGGACCAGCTTCTGTTGGTGAGAGAGAGACAAGCTTTTGAGCTTTCACAGAATTCTTCTGCAGGAAGAAGAACTCTGTGAAAGCTCCAAAGCTTGTCTCTTTCTCTCACCAACAAAAGTTGCTCCAATAAAAGATATTACCTCACTCACCTTGTCTCTCTAATTTCCTGGGAACAACAGGGCTACACCAACACAGCGTACAAAAATGCAGGATTCACATGAACAGCACAGAGTGACCATCACACCAGGGCACTATTTTCAGGATTCATCTTAGCATAACGTCATCATCACACCAAGGAAGTAGCACTACCAGCACAATGAGATAAATACAGCCACGTGTGCACGCCAAAAATTCACAGTACAAGCCCACTGGGAGAGTAGTGTCAGTTTAGTGGGGATACACTCAGGGACTGAGTCCAAGGGTTCACCTAAACACAAGGGCACCTGCAAACAGCTGTACTAACAGCAGAATCGACACTGGCCCAATAGGAGGAGTTGCACGTCAGGGCACTAATTCTCAACCCCAGTGCAAGGCAATATGGGATCCAGGCACCAGGTCTTTAGTACCAGAATTTGTACTCCTGGGAGAGTGGGATGGAATGATCGAAGTTACAGGGGAAAAATCCCTCTGTGATCATCCTGGCTCAGTCCATCTCCCTGCCAATGCAGGGCTGATCCTTACTGCATGTTTTGTCTGTCCAGTCTCCTTTTAAAAGTCCCAAGCCTTGGAGTTTCTAGCTGTGACACTCTATACCAGGGGTTCTCAAACTGGGGGTTGGGACCCCTCAGGGGGTCGTGAGGTCATTACATGGGGGGTCGCGAGCCATCAACCTCCACCCCAAACCCCGCTTTGCCTCCAGCATTTATAATGGTGTTAAATATATAACCAGTGTTTTTAATTTATAAGGGTGGGGGATCGCACTCAGAGGCTTGCTATGTGAAAGGGGTCACCAGTACGAAAGTTTGAGAGACACTGCTCTATACCACGGGGGAGTGGCACGCTGTGCTCTGTAAGCCCCATATTCAGCATTTGTATATATTCTTTATAGTTCATATAAAGCATGCCAGGTAAGGTATCATGGGAAAGGTTCTGATTTGCTGAAACCCACTGTTCTGTCGAAATATGTATATCATTAAAGTGTATGAAATTATGAGATTGTGCTGTATGGTATTACTGAAATATGCTGCAAATTTGGGAGTAGCCCAGAAGGCAACTCCCCAGAAACAACAAGGCACTTGACCAAATGGCTGGGTGGATGTTATACAACCATCACCAGCCATTGTGCAGCAAGTGAATGACAATTAGCAATTCAATGACCATCACCAGAGAATTACTCAACCCTGGGACTCAGCAATGCCCCCCTCCCCCCAACATGATGCTTGGACTTGTGTTTTCCAGAGCACATGGACTAAACAGGAGATAGTTCCAGCCCAGGTTGTACCCCAGGGGTCACACACTAGCCCTTCCCTTGGGAGACGATTCCAGCCACATCCCAAGGCAGAGATTGCACTGCTAGGAAGGTTTCCCCTGATAGCTTGAGTTTCCCTCTCCCCTCCCGCCCCCCCGCTGCCCTATCCCTTCCCCCTTCCCCACTGCCTCTTCCCTTCCCCCGCTCCCACCCCAGGAAGAGGCAGTCACCCAGATGCCAGGGAGGGGGACCAAGCGCATTGCATGGACATGTGGTCACTGTCTCCAAGAGGCGGGGGGGCAATCAGGGGCAGCCTGACTACTGTGGAGTGTGGGTTCACACTTACTTGGAAGCAGCAGTTTTCAGGGTGCGTGGGGTTGACAGCAAGGGAGATGGTCTATACGCTTTAGCACGGACGAATGCAGGTGTCTTCATGGACAGCTCTGAGGAGAGAGAGCACGAGATACTTAAGCCCTGGATTTGAGAGGTTTGGAGTTCCTGCTGCAAATGCTCCCATAAGGGGGTGGGGATGCCACATTTTCCACAGTACAGACCACATTGTAAGTGTCTTGTAGCCTCTTTTCCTCTCAGTAGGGATGAGAAGAGTCCTCAGCAACTACAGCCGTGGTTCCACGCCGCGTCTCCTGGATTGCAGCTGCTTTTAGGGCGATACGGCTTCTCTCCTTTCTGAGAGATATGAATCAGTCTCCTCTTGCTTTCTCTCTCCCCGTGTGCCTGGCCAACTCTGCACCCCTAGGCTTGTATTCCATGGGCATGGAGAGAGGCGATTCCACAGGATATGGAGCTGGCTCTGCTACACTCAGTTCCCAAGGAGGCGCCCAACAGCCCAGAACTATTCCAGTTCCTCTGTGTTAAACCCCACCCTTCTCCCTGCACCAGGGACACGCCTAGGAATAAGTTCCTTCCCTTCCACTGGAAGGGGCAGAGTCTAGCAACATCACTCACATCCACAGAAAGGGCCGGCCAGCTGAAGCCCAGGTCATAGAAGGGCGATAGAAGTGAGAGTGAGACACCAAACCAGGATTCTGGAGGGCTGCGAGCCTGCCTCTATCAGAAGGGGCAGCAGCCACCAGGTGAGTTTCATCTGGGGCAGACCCTCTCATCTACCCTCTTCAGCTTCATTTTTGAACCTTCCATCTGCTTCTCCCCCACAAGTGGGAGCAGGAAGGAAAAAGCAAGTTAAGTGGAGAAATGAGGCAATGATTCCATGACTTCCTGTCTGAGGAGGGAATGGGGGAGCGGGTGGGACTCCTTGCTTCCTGGTTTCCTCTGCAGTCTGGGGAAAGCCTGAAGTTGTAGGATCAACGTGGTATTAGTTTAACCTAGTGATGGTTACAAACAGCTAGAATACTACAGTCTGTTGCAGAAAATGGGTGCTACTGCCACAGGCCTTGACCAGTAGTCATCTACTGAAGGGGAAAAGCTACTGAGCGCCCCACACACTGAATGCAATGCTAAGAGTCCCTCTGAGAATGGAGCAGTGCCACAGACTGGCATGGGTCCCTCGGGTCAGCCCTTTCTGAGCAGGCAATCCTGCATTTGGGGGGTGGGGTGCCGTACCTGGGGTGGCAAACTGCAGCACTACGCTAGGCTCTTCAGAGTGTCTTCAGGTGATTAGGAGGGTGATGCTTGGCTTTGATCTCTTTGTCCGACTTCTCTCCCCGCCTTTATCCAATGTTACACCCCTCTCCTCCCCCCGTAACTGTTCTCCCCTTGCAAACAGCATTCTAGAGAGCAGGCCCAATCAACACTACAAACAGAGCCACCTAAAGGGCCAGTGCACTTGGTAGCATGGTGAAGTACATCCACAACATTTCTTTTGACACTAGTGGCAACCCATTGGCCCCTCTGCACAACATGCGCTAGCGTGGGCATTCTGGTGCAGCCAGACTGACGTCTCTACACTGCTTCAGCTGCCAGTGACGAGAGCCGAGATCGGGGAGGGTTTTTTTTAGGATGCCTTCCCACAAATCCCCCACTCCATGGTGCACCCCATTCTGGGAGATTTTTGTACCAGTCAAGCAGGACACTGAAGCTTGTCTCAGGCAGAGACTTGTTGGGTGGAGAACCCAGCACTCTGAACTACGTCTTCAGCAAGAAAGCAGCCAGGAGTGCTCCTGAGAGACTGAGGAACCATCCGTGCTGTGTGAAGAGTCCTGAGGCAGATGCCCCTCTTGCTGTGTGTAATGCAGAATCAAGAGTGATAACGTCAGGTCACCATCTCTGCCCATATACTCTTGGACTGGCTCAGCCCTTTCAATAACCCCAACCACTTTGATCTCTGTGGAGCCTGCCCTGACATTACAGCACCAGTCTACCTATATGCGAGTTTCAGTCTCTGTACGCAGGAGAATTTTCATAGCTTTGTGCAAGTTGGCTACTGCCCCAAATTCCTGCTCCCTGGCTCACCCAGGGTGTTGGATGTTAGAAGCATTTCATTTTTGACTAGCACATGTAACTGGATGGAGCTGGACCAAGAGTATACGTCCTGAGCAACCTACAGCTAAGACTATCAGGGATCGATTTTTTAGGCCTTAGACAAGAACCCAGGGATTTGGCAACTCAAGCACTGGTTAATCTGACACCAAATAACTCTACCCTAAAGAATAAGTGACATTACTAGGAGGAGACAGGCCAATGATCAGGACTGAGCCTTTAACAAGTCCTTAGGGTTAGACTATCGGAGATAGCAATAGCACTGAAATATTCCCTTTTCATTCAAGAGAAATCACAGTAAGAATATTCTTCAGCAGCGAGATCTAGCTGGACATTATTCTACTGTGGAATCTAGTGGACAACATGGGTGGTAATATTGTTACCAAAACCCTTCCACAGTCTATCAACAGGCCCCAGGGGCAGCCCCTCCAACTGACTTCTACCACCAACATGAGTGCGTTCTTACCTTCGCTCTCGGGCTCCTCAGTTTCAGCTTCCTCCTCAGTCATCTCCTCTTCCTCGGAGTCACCCACCTCTCCTACTACAGCTCCACCATCCAGCTCAGCTTCTCGTTCGACAGCTTCCTTCATCAATTTCCTTCCAGATTGCTCCGGATACTGAGCGGCCATGGCGCTAGAATGCCTGCTCAAGCTGCGGGTTCTAGCGCTTCTGGGGCTCTCGACAACTAGGTAAGGGATAATAAACAAGCTTTACTCTAACAGGCCTTTCAGCCAAGGCTTGTCCTCACACGCATTAAGCCTCAGCCCCCATTTGAGACAGACAAATAGTCCCCAGGAACATGTCTGTCTTTAGTATGGAAAGCGCAGTGTAAGCCTATAGTGCTGGTTTTTAATAATTTAGTTGCTAGGTAAACTGAGGCACAGAGTTTAAGTTACTTGGCCAAGGTTAGATGGTTGGAAGTAGAACTAGTTCACTGCCCTAACTACTTCACAAGGCTACTGAAAATTTAGTCATCATAGTCCACTCGGCTTCCTCTCCGTTGAATTCTGAAGGAAGAGGGCCTACATTTTGCTCTGCCTAGCTTTCTGAAGGACACAGAACAGCCCTTGCCAATATGGAGAAGTAGAAATAAAACTCGAGGTTTTAGTTCAGATTGGCATTTGAGTCGCCTCTCAATGCCCGCCTCACTTACTAGGGACATTCTGACACCAGCAGGGCAGTGCAGCGAGAGGGCAGAGAGAATCTCAGTGTTGATTTCTAGATCAGTTCCCAGCCTGTTTCAATACCTCCCATCAGAAGAGCTGTTTGCAACTAGGGAAAGGCTGTTCCCATGTTCATTCCAGTTCAGATGTTAAAGCATCCTAAAGCATGAGAGAAGCAGGTTTACGTCTCCTACTTCTGGTGCCCATAATGCTGGTGTTAAGGGTTATTTTAGGAAGGGGATCTGGAATGCCAATGGGAATTAAAGAGAATTGTCAAATATACGCCAGTTTGTGCATGGCAAAAAGCGATCAAGCCTTACTGTGAACCTGAGCTGAGAGGAGCAGCTCTCTCCAAGCCTGACAGCTCCAAGTATTTCTTTAAACCTAAGTGAGGCTGAGATATTTCCTCCTTATCCGCTACCTGTGGAGATTTCAGTTCCCGAAGAGCAGCAACAAAAAGAACATTCACCACATCAGAACACCAAGTCAATAACCTTTACATGACCAGCTACAATCCAGTCAAAACAAATCTTTTATAACAGCAGGCTGGCCCAGAAAGCAAACCAAGAAATCCCACTTAGAATGGAAGTCAGGCCCTCTCATAGCTAACCTCTGACTGACAACATAGCTTCTACGGATCAGACACACAGAAGTAACAAGCGTTTTTCCTCAGATGAACAGCAAGCAGCGATACATAAGGGCATTTTCTCCAGGGGGAAAAAAACAATCAAAACAGGACATACATCTGAGTGGGCTTTAGAAAGAAGTTGCTGCAATCAGTTTTCTGAAGCAAAGTAACTACTGAGGGAAGAACACAGTATAGCTAAAAAGAATTGTCAATCGTGTTTAGAAATTTGTCAATGGAGAAAGCTTCTTTTATCTAAGTTTGGATCTCCTGCTGGGAAATATAATTAGAGGACAACACAATGTTGAGCCATTGGAATGCCTAGGAAAGCAAGGACTTTCCAAGGTTTTTTCCTTAAATTCCATCGCGTTCCAGGTTCAGTGCAACTCTGCACTCAACATTTTAATCACACCACTCTTGTAATTAATTTCCATCTTACCCTGCAGTTTCCCCCATATAATAATTAACAAACACTTGAGGGGAAGGAGGGTCTGTGGTTAAGGCACCAAACTGGGACTCGGGAGACAGGGGCTCTGGCACAAACTCCCTGGGTGACACTAGGCAAGTCATTCCATCTCGGTTTGGAGATCTTTCCGTTGTCCATCTACAGCTCTTCAGCAAGCTCTTCGAGGCAGGAACTCTCTCTTACTATGTATCTATATGTACAGCAACAAGCACAAAAGGGCCCGATCTCAGCTTGGGCCTCTAGGCACTACTGAAATACGAACAATTAAACAATCCTGTGGCACAAGATGAAGCAGTGAGGCCCAAACCCAATACCTTGAAGTGCTTTGTCTGGTGGTGGACACTTCTCACCAAATGATCACTCTATAGCCGACCTCTGAGTCCGCATTCTCAAAGGAAATCTGCACAACACCTTCAATGACAAGCCTGGGAGCTTAAATTCATAACTTTGCTAGACACTAAAAATCATGGACTGAACAGAGACACTAGATTTATGGCTTATTACAACAATCTATAACCCAGTAGCAGTCCCCCCAGCTGCCTTCCCCCCACTCCCTCTTTTCCTCCCTATGACTGGAGGGGTGTTATTGGGCCACTTCACCTTGAAATATGTGTTAATTACTTATGCTACACAAGCTCTTCCACTTCGTACTCAGCTGTGACACAGAGTCCGTTTCCCAGACCTGAAGAGGAGCTCTGTGTAAGCTTCTCTCTTTCACCAACAGAAGTTGGTCCAATAAAAGATACCAGCTCACCCACCTTCTCTCTCGATTATCCTAGGACCAACATGACAGATAAATGTCTATCAGGGATGGTCTAGACAGTATTTGGTCCTGCCATGCGGGCAGGGGACTGGACTCGATGACCTCTCGAGGTCCCTTCCAGTCCTAGAATCTATGAATCTATGACCTACCATACTGCTACATAAAGGAAGAGAATGTAAGTTTAAAGGAGCCACTGTGCGGAACACGGTCTGCAGGAGCTTGGTAGGCAGCAAATTCAGTGATATTGAACTAATAAACTGGCTACCCAGAATGCCTTCCCTGTTGTGCTCCCTACACGTACACAGAACAGATCTCTGCCTAAAGCTAAATAAAGTGCTAGCTAACCTTGTAGGCAAAGAAGAGACCTCAGCTCAAAACAAAGACTCTATATGAACAAGACAGACAGACACATCTGACCTGCGGTGGTGGGAGAGGGGTGTAGTTAGATGTTCACAATACATTACAAGCAGCTTCCCTGGACTCTTGGCACATTTGTGCATCACACCAGCACTAACAGCGGCAAACCCAGCCATCTTCCCAAAGCCAGGAAATAAAAACAGTCCTCCACCCCAATTATCAATCCCAGCCCTTTGGTGCACACTGCTCCTTTCCCAAAAGCCTGGGCAAAAAGATAGCGCATCTCTCTTGGCAACCCCTATTTCAGACCAACAGAAGAGAAGGCTTCATTCTAGAGAACAGCCTGCCTGTTGCCCCTCTGGTTTATCAACTGCCTGTGCTGATCTCAAGTATAGCAGTGTAGCCCAGCGACAGAGCAGGTCTTTGGCCTGGAATCTCTTTTTTCATGTAGGGCTTTATAGGTCAAAGCCAACACCTTAAGCACCACCCAGAAGTCCAACACATAGCCAACGCAAAACCCAGAGTGTTGGGGTTATGTGCTTCCCACAGGACACGCCGCTTAACATTCAGCTGGCGCATTCTGTACCAGCTTCGGTTTCCAGGTATGTGCTTGCCAGAGGCACCCTGCGTGAAAATGGAGCGAGATGAAAACAAGAGAAGAGACCCCACAGGATGCCCCCATTCCATGGGATAACTGCAATTCTGCTGAACTGTTGTAAAAGGAGTGCCCAACACAAAATCCTGGCCAGCTGGTCCTCTCTAACAAGGTGAAGCGAAGTTAGATATCTGGGACACCCAAACAAAGGAAATGGGCTTGGCTGGAACATGGCTTGCCCAGGAAGGAAGTTATCCACCTCTCTCCAGGGCTGTCTGTTCATATACATACAGTAGTTGTACAGACCTGCCAAGAGCATGTGAACAGAAAACGTATTCCACTGTCAGTCACTGTGTGTGAAACAAGAACAGGCAAATGAGCACGGCAGCCAGCCTTACCCTCCCTTTAGAGAGCCTGACCAGCCATGCCTTGGAGGTTACTTGGAAGAGATTATCTCCAGAACCTGCTGGGAGACAAAGTCATGTTTTGCCAACCAAGACTCCTGCTGCCCACTGGTTTGCACCGGAGCAGTGCACTCAGTTGCCTTCTGTCACTGCCCTGAAAGCGCTTCTTACCCTCACTGGCGGCCCCTTCCTGCTCAGCACTGTCATCCTCCATTTCCTGCTCCACATCAGCCACCTCTGCATCATCCAGCTTCTCAATTATATTGGCGACAGTTTCTCTCACTGATGGCCTGCTGGAGTTCACAGGCTGTAGAGCAGGCAGGGTATCCAAACGTCTGCTCAGACTCCTGGAGGCAGCTGGCGGTGAGGAGCTTGGTCTGTCAGAAGCTAGACATTCATAGAGTTAGGTTAACACAGAAGCTCTGTCCCAAATATATCTTTATAACATTTGTTGTGGCACTTGTGGCAAGTATGAAACATATCCAGACCCCAAGGGAAGAGTTTGCATGAGTTGCCCTCACTTGACTCAGGACAGTTCAGAGTTCACACTGTGCATGAGGAAGTGGGTTTGAAAGAGACCTTCACAGCTGGCTTTTCTCAGCCCCTGCTTCAGAGAGCCACTGGTGCATTAGCAGCATTAGCTATATTCTAGCAGCAGCAGAACTAGACTGCATCATCAGCCTTTGATATTAATGGAACACAAACACCAGCGCCCTTAGGACGTGCTCCCTTTCTTCTCCTCCTCTCATTCCCTTTGCTCAACCCAATCCTCACACACCTTTCCCTTAGATTCTCTCACACCTTCCTCTAGGCTGCCAGTTTGGTCCAAAGTTCCCTCCCTCTCTTCATTCATATCCATCCCCCAAACTAATTTCTCCCCCCAAGCTCACGAGCGACAACCCTCCAGAGTTGGAACATGATTGGCCTGTTTCTCCAGGATGCTGTGCTACAGGAAAAGACAGGGAACCTCTCTCTCCACAGCTGTTCGGTACAGCACCGTGTACTGGCTGTGCTTAAATACTGATCGAACCTCGAGGAAATGTCACATCTGGCCTCCTGACAAAAGTCGTCAGATAGGAACTGAGTGTAAAAAATGCCAGGATAGTCCCAGGGCTCTGAATTTTAATCACAATCCTGGGTGGTTTGCAGGAAGAGCTGTGCAAAGCTATTGACCATTTCAGATGGAGACCCTGATGCAGCAAGGCAGGAAGGTAAGCAGGAAAAGGATGCTGCTGGCCCCTCCTTGGCACTGCCTCAATCTCTGTAAAGGCAGCAGGTGCACTCACAGACGTGTCAGCCATCAGTGTTCGTTCCTGCCCATAATGGAGTTCCTACTCTCAGCCTCCCAGAAAGCCCAGGTGTTAAGCTGGCAGCTCTCTAGGTCCTTGACAGCTGGGATGATTTAGTTGGGGGTTGGTCCTGCTTTGAGCAAGGGGTGGGACTAGATGACTTCCTGAGGTCCCTTCCAGCCCTGATATTCTATGAATGAAACTGTGCCCACCTGTAAATATCCCAGAGTCAGGGCCAGGTTTAAATAAACAATTCATAGAACGTGTAACTGGGATGAAAATGGAAGAGATCAGACCAGCACAATGAATGTCCCAAATCTAAGCGTGGACTTGAACAATGGTCTATGCTCAGACCAATTTCAAACTAGACCCTCGGTACAGAGCTGGTCTAGAACAGGGTTTTCCTACCATGAACTAGAAACAAAAGCAGTAGATAAAATCCTGGACAGGGAAGACCCCTAACTTCCAGGTGAGGAGAGGAGAGGAGACTTTTTTCATACATTCATCAATTCCAAGGCCAGAAGGGATCATTGTGATCATCTACTCTGACCTTCTATACAGCAGAGGCCATAGAACATCCCCCAAAATAATTCCTAGAGCAGATCTTTTAGAAAAACATCCAATCTTGTTTGTTCTCCTGTCCCAGGCCCAGCCTGTATCCCCAGACACCCCTCCAACTCCAGCTTGCCTCCATAATTCTCCTTTGCTGTATTTTGGTGGGGAGACCCACTTGCCAGGGAGACCCCAATTCCTGCACTCTTCTGGAGACTGGCCAGGGATAAAGATAGGGTCAAGCAGGGCATTGCTTTCTCGCCAAATGACAAGGGAGGAGGTCTTCCTCCCACTGTGATGGTGGGGGGACCCCACAGCAGAAACAAAACTCACCAACCAGGGTTGGTCCTAAAGAAGCTTCTGCTCAGTGGGGGCAGGGATCCCCTGGCAGTGCCTGTACAAGAAAGTGGGAGAAAAGCCCATGCCAGCAGTGGTCTCCCAATGGTGGGAGAACTTGGGCTAGGCAGGGAAGGGGAGGAGAGATGGTGACAACTAAGGGTTTGTCTACACAGCCAAGAAAAACCTGCAGCTGGCCTGGACCAGCTGACTCAGACTTGCAGGTCTTGGGCTCCGGGGCTGTTTCATTGCTGTGTGACTGTCCCATCTCGCAGGGTCCTAGAGCCCAGGTTACAGCCCAAGCCAAAACGTCTACACAGCAATGAAACAGCCCCGCAGCCCAAGCCCCACGAGCCCAAGTTGGCTGGAACAGGCCGGCCCCGGCCATCTAGTTGTTGTGTAGACATAACAATGGGGAGGACAGGGGACTCTCTTCCCCTGGAGGGCTTTAGGCCACAGGGTAGGCCTGGCAAAGTGCCAGGCTCAGGTGTGATTAATGTATCCAGCAAGCTAGTTTACAATGGCCATTCTTTGATTATAGGGGAAGCAGCTTACACAGCAGGTCCCAGCTCAACTCTCTTTGGCTCCTACGGTATTCAACGCCAGCCACCCGCTCTTCTGCTCCAGGAAGTTGCTCTGCATAATTGCTCTCTCGGGTATGTTCTCGCTGCTCTGAGCTCAGGCTCACGGCCTGTCCCCGAGACTCAGTGGCCATCTGGTCAGTGTGTTCAGGATCCCGGGCCAAGTCCTTCTTCTGAAGTCTCTCTGTCATGCCCTCCTCGGCATCCACATCAGACAGCATGCCCTCCTCAGTAGCTGCATTAGAAGCCTTTCTCCCTTGCACTGGAATTTTTCCTTTCAAGAGCTTTTGTTCAGGAGCAGAAAACCCTGCTTGGCTTTGTTCACTGAGCTGCGGCTGAGCAAAGAGCTCCGTGTTGCTGAGGATGATTTCAGTATCACTCGTCCCCATGGTCATTCCAATCATGGATGTTGCTTGCGACTCCGCCAGATAATTTTGTGCTGGTTAGAAATTTTTAAAATAAGTTTAATCTGCGGAATCATTCAGGGCCCTAGGAAAGCAAAGACATTAGCAGGACATGCATACAGAGTCATTAACTCAAAACTCTTGCCCTGCCCTTGATGTCAATCCATAAGCCTTTATAGCAATTTAATGCCAGTCACAAGGACATGTGCTTTCTATGCCAACCCATAGCATTCTGGATAAGAACAGCAGAACAATGCAGACATCGCTCTCCAAACCCCAGGGCACCCAAAGAATTACTGGGAGACTTCATTCTGCCAGTAGCTACTGAAAAGTTCTCATGGAGTTCCCCATCTGCCACGGGCCCATATGAACAAGTCCTTCATGCACTTGGATTGCTTAGGGCCAAGAGCAATTAGAGGACAGAAAGGAGACTTGCAAAACCAATCTGCAAGTAGAACAAATCAGATCAGAGTTATAACAATCTCTAGCCTAGAGAGGGGAGAATTGTTGGTTCCACCCTCATGGGGGCTTTGAGGACAACACAATGGATGTGCAGAGCTGTTGTGGCATTGCCAGAGACTTCAGTGCAGTAGTGGTTCCTATTGGGAACTCTGACCAGGAAGACATCCATTAAAGCAGAAATCCCCAGGGAGGGCCAGGAGGTAAAAAAGCCCAGTGAGAGAGAGATGTTTGGAAGGACAAGAGAATTCAATAGTAGCTCAACAAGGCATCTTCTGCAGAATGATACAAGTATAGAGATCTGCTCAGTTCTGTTGTCAATAAAAGTCAGACAGTCTCTGCATTCTGGGGTCTTTGCCAGGTCTGCATTCCTCAGTCTGTCCCGAGCCCTGGCTAACTGTCTGCTGTGGAACAGTGGAGCTGCCCACCCATTTGGTAGTGCCAGCCATCAAGAGCACGTAACACCACTTTGCCAAGGACTGTGCTAGCTTCTGGGTGCCATTCAAGGTGTGGCTATTTATAAAGCTCTGAAATACTTTGGATTCTGGCCACCTCTTTCGTTCCACAAAAGCACACTAAGGCTTTGTCTACCCTTGGAGTTGGAGGTGTGATTTCCCGCTCAAGTCGACATACTTGTGCTTGCTCAGCTAAAACTACTAGTATAGCCACAATAGTTTGGGCTGCGACAGCATGAGCTAGCCACCCCAACTACAAACCCACCTGGACCCCATGGGTACCTACATAGGGTGGCTAACCTATGCCACTGCCTGTGCTACCACAGCTATACTGCTATTTCTAGTGTGCGAGCTCAAGAAGACCTAATGCGAGTAACATCTACTCAAGCTGCAAATCACACCCCTAGCTTCAAATGTAGACAGCCTGTGGCCACTAGCATTTTATCAGATAGATCATGAAGGCAGCTGGGGCACCCTTCCCAACAATCCCTAGATTTGAACATTCCTGGGCTGGAGACAGGTCCTGCTCAGTGGAGAGCCCCCAAATTATGGGATTTCCTTCCTCCACTGGTCTGACAGAGCCAGAGCACTCGGAGCACAATGCAAGTGTTACACTCCCAGAGCAGGGATGGTTTTAAAACTGGAGTTGATTAAACTTAGGATCCCCAACACACATCGCTTTCACAAGCCGCAGTGCTGCTGAGTCTGTCTAGAGCACACCCGGCTCTGACCTCTTTAACAGAGCCCCAGTTGGTACAGGGATGGGGTGCAGTGAAATACCTTGGGCGTTCCAGGCAGCTCATACAAAATTCACACTGACATTAAAATACTCTAACATCTGCACGTATTACCTCATGAGTGCTGCACCAGACTCACGTATAATGATGACTGCCCGATTGCGGGGAGCGAGTTTAGTGATGAGCCTACTTGCAGAGTGTCCTTTTCTTTACTTGGGCTTTTTCAAATGATGTATATCCACCTAGTGAGATCTTTATTTTTTATACCTTTATAGAAAAGGAAAATTAGCCTTGTGCCCTTTTTCTGTTTCTTTTTGAGGGAAGATGGAGAACTAATGGAACAACGATGTCCCAAGAGAGAAAGATTTTTACTCAAGACGGTTTAAAACTCTGGCTTTGTCAACACCTATTGAACTTCAATGACTAGTACACATTACGGAAAACAACATCTTTGCTAAAGATTTGACATCCTAAAAGGTGGGCAGCTCCAGTACCAGAGCTCTGAGAGCCCTAAAAGTCCCTCTGACAAAGCTAGGGGAGGGGGTGAGCTGACAGTCCTGAAATTTCTAAAAGTAAAAAACAAGCAGGAAAATGTTTACTGAAAACCCTTCCAGGCCTTCTTTCTCCAGCATGAAGCAGCAGAGAGGGAGCATGAGCCCTGTTTATTTCTTAAAACCCTGTGCAGGTGACAGTTAAGTTGACTAAAGGGTTTAACACACACTGACAGAGATCTTTAATTTGAAACACAGCAAAATTATTGTCTCAAATTGGCTACAAGATCGTCAAATTGCCATGTGGGTCCTCCTGCGCACTTCCCAGCCTACCCCATTACTCCGGAAGATCCCAGCTGCTGGGGCAGAGGACTACAAGGGCCTGTGCTCCCAGAGACCTCAGTTCCAGCAGCTGCATTTCACCGGTATAGTTTCATCGTGAGCAGAAAGGAGGTGAAACGATTGGTGGTACGTAACACTTCCCAGCAGCGAGGGAACACCATGGAGACACGATGACAGCAGGCTCAGTACAGAGCTGCTCTGTGGCTATGGCTAGATGTGACTGAAATCAGTCACTACACTTTAGTTCTCACCACCTCCTCCCTCAGTCCCAGGTCTCCTAAGGCCCAGTCTCACTAAGGAGATGCCAAACAGGAAGCATGGATTCAGAACCACCTCAGGCTCCTGACTCCTGTTTAGGCAGTGACGGCTGCTAATTAGCAGGATGTAAGTAGACTCAGACCAGTGATACTGAGAGAAGGAGGCTCAGGCACCAAGGACAGGTTGAGTCACCAGAATAGCTAGAAGGAGGTTTGTGCCCCTCTCAACTTCATGTTTAGGATCACTTCCATGTCACTGTAAATCCTAGAAATCCTGAAACCCTAGCAATCTGCTTCTCCACACAACACCCTCCCCACCCAAAACAGGAGAAATAACAGTCACAACACCCACTGTCTTTTATCTGCAACAAGTTCTGCTCCACGCCTCCTTCGAAAGCCTCCACATTGACAGTTTTGCGATTCTTTGGCCTGCGGATTAAGCCTCTTTTTTCAACAGACTCTGGTGGTACCGGGGTAGCAAGAGAGATCTGAAGAGACCTGAAAAGGGAGAAAGAGTGTAACACCGCTCCAGACCTACCGTTTCCCACTCCCATCCCAGATCACTTTTGCCACTAGCCAAAGAATGGGACTTTAAACATTGTGTTAACTTGAGGAGATTCTCTACAGGGTTAGGTCAACATAAGCGGCCTTGCGTTGACCTCGCCGTGCAAGTGTCTTCACTTAAATTTGGTTCCCACCAATGTAAGTGCCTCTATGCCGATTTAATAACACCACCTTCCTGAGCAGGGTAGAGTCACAGTCGATGTAATTAGATCAACCCAGCATGAGTGTAGACACTGCGTTGCTTATGTTGACTGTTATTGGCTTTCAGGAACCGTCCCACAATGCCCTATAATGACAATACAATCGATAAAGTGCTACTAGTGAGGACACACACTGCTGATCCAAGGAGCCAAGTGTACATGTACGTACATATGTGTACACACACACACGTGTGCTATAATAAGTGCGGTGGCTGTATGCCAACACAAGTTAGGTCAACATAATTTTGTAGGTTCATACCCTGCAGTTCTAGACCCTGCAGAGCAATGACAATGGTATTGAGTAACCTAACTACCTTCTTGTACTAAAGTATCGTTTTAGAATAATAGTTCAGAGAAGATGTATCTTGAAAACAATAAAGCATATTGCATGTATATCTAGTTCTTCCCTAAGGCTGAGTTCCCTGGATCTGTGGGGCGCAGATCCTTCAGACTCCTCCACAGAGCCTGTCCATACCAGCTTGTCAGCTTAGACAGCTGCATGCAAGTGAACCCCTCCCCACCCCCAAAAGGCTTTTTAACTCTTTAGTCATTTGCTCTCTAGTTCTCAGCACTGCAGAACAAGATTTGTAAACAGGAGACAAGACAGAGGCTCTTATAAGCTAACAGCTGCAACTCCCCCCCAATCATCTTTCTAGCACTATCTAGATACTCTTATCTGGGAAGCCAATGTTTTGTTTCCCTGCTTGTTCTTCTCACAGCTTTATTCAATTAGATCAACACAGTCATGCAGGAAAGTCTTATAATCGCAATGTAAGTTGTACAGTCTCTCTCGATAACTAGGTTACACATCAATATTCCTAGAGTCTCATCTGGCAGCTCCTGCAGTGTTCACAACATTATGTATCAGCTCCATTTCTGTCACAGTTGTGACTTTGCTTGCTGAGCAACCGAGTTCCCTACTCCTCTCCTCCTAATTCCTTTTGGTACTGGAGATCCCTCAAGAGGGGATTCAGTAGTTTGAGGTCTCTCTCTATGCCTCCAGCTAGTATGTGCCATACTGTCCAACGTCAAAAGGGTTAGCCAGCAGCAAGCACCTTCAGAAAAGGGCTCCACCAGAAAGGTATGGGATGCATTCTAAAACCAAAGTTGACATGAGCCCTTAGCGGACAGAGGGGGGAGTGTAGGAAATTCCCTGAGGTTTCATATTTTAAATTATTTGTGCCTTCCACAGCTGGTGCAGAACAAGTATTAAGAACAATTTTAACTGATCTCCAGCACACAACTCACCTCTTCCCCTTAACTGCATAAAAATAGTGGAAACACATTTGGGCAATTTAAATAATCTGACACCAGTCTGCTTTAGCAAAATAGTTTAACATACAATAGATTATCTAACATTAAGCTACATATTTCAGGTGAATCAGCATGATTGTGACATGTTTTACGGCTTCCAGTCTACAGAGAGCTGAATTGTTATGTACCTGAAAAAAGACTAAAACACTTAAGAAGCCTTAAACCTAGGAGGGAAGCCTTAAAAAGTAAAGAAACTTATAGATTCCCTCCTGCAAGATACAGGAAGAAAAAGGCTTCAGAACACATCTGGGAAAGCATTTAATATTGACATTCTGTTAGTGTCCACAGTGCTGTGGGCTGTCCACACACAAGGAAACAGGTTGTAAACTCTTCAGGGCAACGGCTAAGACAAGCAACATACAAAGCAGAGGAGAGGTACACATTATGAATGCTAAAATAAATACAAATAAATGCCAGATATACCCGACTGTCACTCAACCTTTCTTCAGGTATCACAGCTAAAGCGTGTCTTAAGGAGAGATCTGAAGGCAGGAAGGACAGGCTCGGCTCAAAGGGGAGGGAGCAAAGGCATGAGCAGCATGGAAGAAAACGCAGAGGTTGTGGGAGAAGCAAAGAAAAGGGCAGTCATGGATGGCATCCCTGGTGGAGCACCGGGCAATGCAATAAGAATGGCTAGGTAGGGGCAGCAGCATTGTGGAGAGGCTCGAAGGTGAGGACAAGCAGCTTGAACTACATGCAGTGGAAAAGAGGGAACTGATTGAGAGATCTGATGTGCACCAAGTAATGGACAAAGATGACCATAGCTACACTGTGCACGGATTTGAGGGGGACAACATTGGAGCAGAAGGCAAGAGGGGCCAGGGAAGAAGACACCACATCAATATGGGAACTGATGAGGATCCTAGATGAGGCTTAGCTGTAGGGACAGAGGAGGCCACATCACAGAAATGTAATGGAAGACCAACAGGATTTGGATCCAGCCTGAATGTGTGGGGCAATGAAGAGGGAGGACTCTAACCAGAACTGATTTAAAAGACCGCCTTGCATCCACAACCCCAGGATATCAGAGGGTATGCAATCAACTATCACCAACACCCGGTATCAAACTAGGGAACTGCTTTATCATTACTGTTCAACCTACAGGGTCCTATTGTATGTTGCTGTGACAGGGAAAAAAGTGGGCAGGGGGTGGTGGATATAGGTAGTTCTGCTTCCTGGTGCAGAACTGCCCAACAGAGAGACTGCTCAGAGCTGACTTACTGCAGCTGTGGAGTTCAAGAGAGCTCTTCTGAAGACCATGTACTGGCCCATCCTGCCTGCTCTTCCCAGCTAGAGAAGGTCTGATGAATCAGAGCAGTTGTAGTCATGCTAGTCAAAAGCAAAGGCCTTTGCGGTTTAACTCACCTTGTCAGAGAAGAGTTGTCCAACGCTGGCTGGGCTGAAAAAAGTTTGAGGCACATATTAGCTGAGTATGGCACAACCTGTACAGATATTACCAGTTTGAGGGAACAATCTTATCCATTCTCCACCTTCCAGGGCTGGTTACACTACGATTCCCCAAGAGCAAAGCTAGTATGTTACATCCACTGCCTCATATTTAAGGCACCATGAGTTGGGCAGAAATAACACAGAAAAATATTCAGTGGTTTTCCTGTATTTCACTAATTTTCAGTTTGTTTTAGGAAAATAAAATGACAGCTTCACGATTCCTATTCTGAATTGCAATGCTACTTATTAACATGTTAGTGGCTAGTTCTCTGAAAGGGCAATAGACTGTTGATACAAAAGACAGCTTAATGCAAGAGAAGTTACCTCATTCAGTAATATTAACCCCATTCATGTTATTAGTCACACTATATTGGAATTTTAGGCTCATCACAACCGCCCTTCTGTGATCCTGTCTCTTCCAGGTAATAAAGAGGCGTCTGGAGACTTTGGGAGCATATTTGAAATCTAAATACACCACAGTCCCAGGTAAAGTAGTTACTAAAAGCTGCCCCTTGTCCATGGAGCCACAGGAGAAAGAAGGCCAATTTGGCTTTTGGTAGAGCTGCAAACTGTGAACTTTTATAGATTCTAAGGCCACAAGACATCACTGTGATCATCTAGTCTGACCTCCTGTATAACACAGACCATAGGACTTCCCTGAACGGATTCCTGTTTGAACTACAGCACATTTTATAGAAAGACATCAAATCTTGATTTAAAGATTTCCAGTGATCGAGAATCCACCACAACCTTTGGTAAGTTGTTCCAATGATTAATTACCCTCACTGTTAAAAATTTACATCTTATTTCAAGTGTGAATTTCTCTAGCTTCAACTTCCAGCCATTGTCTAGTAGAGTGAAGAGCGCTCTGTTATCAAACTGCTGTTCCCCACGTAGGTACTTATAGATTGTAATCAAGTTGACTCTTAACCTTCTCTTTGTTAAGCTAAAATTTAGAATTCAAAGTGGAAGAATACCAACTTGGAAAGCCATCCTGAGAGTCACAAATGGAGGAGCTGCTCAGGGAGGAGCCAGTTACTTTTAACTTGGGTGGTTTTAGTAGCTCAACAATGTTTATTTTTAATCTAAAGAGATGGCCTTTGGCCCACCTCCAGAGTGCCCCTTTTGTACTTGCAACACACACCGCTTCCTGGTGCAGAACTGCTGAACAGAGAAGCTGCTCAGAGCTGACCTACTGCAGCTGTGGAGTTCAAGAAAGCTCTTTTGAAGCTCCCTGAAAACCTTGGAGTACAGAGTCAAGCAAGGAGTTCCCCGATTCTGCCTTACCAAGGTTTCGAGGAAGTCGCTCATCTGCTCCTCTCTCAAAGTCAGAAATGCTGAACTTCTTTTTCTTCCTACTCATGTGTAATGCAGTGATAACTGTGCCCTCAGGAACAAAGTCCGGCAGATGCATTTCCAGGCTACCAAAACAAACAAGCCAAGGTTTTAGTGCAGGCCAACATTCTAGTGTTATCATCCAGGTACGCTCAGCTCCCCAAGACTTGCTCCGGGCTGTAGCAGCAGTAACATTCATTTCTGTTTCCTACCTTTTGGAGCAGCAGAAATGAGGAACTAAGCAAAGATGGGCTCAGCAAATACAAGAAGGTGCCACTCATTTGTCTTACCAGCCAAAGCAGATTTCAAGGAGGAGAGCAAAAAAGATCCAAACACATTTTCAATTAAGGGTTCTGTGAACTTGAGGCAAAAATGAAGGATCAGATCAGACTCAACCCAGTTTCACAATTCTCCCCCCATAAGAACAAGAGACAGCAATGAACACTTATCGCTGCACTGCTTGGTAAATAGGAAGGCGTCATCAAGAAACATCATAAAGGATGCTTGAATATAGGAGAACAGGAGAAAGATGCTTCTCTAGTCAGGGACTTGGGCCAGGAGCAGAAAGCTAGCAGGAAAGAAGATGTAAAAAAATTGCCCTATTTTACCCCTCCATGCTGGCAAGAGCCTTCTCATGTGAGAGCAAAGCTTGACTCGAACCTGCAAAGGGGCACAGAAGCTTGAAGGGAGATGTTAGAGTGGGAAAGGGAGCAAGGTGAAGCTGAGCTGGGGGAGGGGCAATGCGGTGATGGTGGAGAGGATCTCAGGGGATGGAAACAGTTCAAATCCCAACACTGCTGAGGCAGCAAGATCTTCAGCAATCTTATTCCAGTACATTGCCCATCCCCACTATGTTACAGCGTGTTGGATCCGCAGAGCTTCATAGCTACAGGACAATAGAATGCTCCTTTCGGCCCTGCTGCACCCCCTTCTCAGCCCTTTGCACCTAGGCCAGAAGTGAATCTGTTTTTCACTGCTTTTGTTACAAGTTTAAGGCAAGCATTAATTAATTATTATTATTATTAAAGGACACCTGCAAAGGAGAAAAAAATGGGCTGATGTCCTTTTTTGCTTCTTTATGACAGGAAAAAAACCTGAAAGACTGGTTAGAAAAGAAGTGTCTGCTTGTTTTTCACAACTGCTCTGGAAGGCTGTAGGGCAACTGGAAAAACAGTAACAAGTGCCAAGAAAACGAAAGCTGAGCAATGGACAGAAGGGATTTTTTAGCCAGACAACTTAAAACTTTGTTTACAACTATTTAATCTCAATGAATAGTTAATATTTTGACAAAGGAAGTCTCTTATAGACTCATAGACTTTAAGGTCAGAAGGGACCATTATGGTCATCTAGTCTGACCTCCCGCATGATGCAGGCCACAAAAGCTGACCCACCCAATTTCCCTTATCTCAGCTGTTGAAGTCTCCAGATCGTGATTTAAAGACTTCAAGTCGCAGAGAATCCTCCAGCTTGGGACCCCTCCCCCATGCTGCGGAGGAAGGCGAAAAACCTCCAGGGCCTCTGCCAATCTACCCTGGAGGAAAATTCCTTCCCGACCCCAAATATGGCGATCAGTAGAACCCCGAGCATACAGGCAAGATTCTCCAGCGGGACCCACATTTTACCAGCGATGGCACGTTATTGCCTAATTGACTAAAATCACGTTATCCCATCAAACCATTCCCTCCATAAACTTATCTAGCCTAATCTTGAAGCCAGAGAGGTCTTTCGCCCCCACCATTTCCCTTGGAAGGCTGTTCCAGAATTTCACCCCTCTGACGGTTAGAAACCTTCGTCTAATTTCAAGCCTAAACTTCCCCACGGACAGTTTATATCCATTCGTTCTCGTGTCCACATTAGTACTGAGCTGAAATAATTCCTCTCCCTCACTGGTATTTATCCCTTTGATATATTTAAAGAGAGCAATCATATCCCCCCTCAGCCTTCTTTTGGTTAGGCTAAACAAACCGAGCTCCTCGAGTCTCCTTTCATAGGGAAGGTTTTCCATTCCTCGGATCAGCCTAGTGGCCCTTCTCTGTACCCGTTCCAGTTAAAGATCCAACAACTCCTTCCCTTTGGTTAAGATACAAGAGCTGACAATAGACATTGTCTGAGACTTCCAAGAACTCCACCATCAAAACCAGGGAAAGAAAAGCCTTCTCATGGTTTCTTTCTCCATCATAAAGAAAGAAAAAGGTGCACAGACCCACTTGCTCAAAAATAACCTACCTTAAAGGTGACCTGCAGAGTATTTGTCATTGCAAGAAAATTCAGATTTATAGAAAAAATGGAAACAGTTACTGGGTCATTATTTTGAGCAAAATATTCTTTACTCTGCAGTAACAATTAATGACAGCTCTGTGTAAGCTCAAAAGCTGGTCTATCTCATCAACAGAAGTTGGTCCAAAAAAAAAAAAAAAAAAAAAATTACCTCCTTCACCATGTCTCTTTAAAAACCTTAAGTCACTCCTCCATTTTCCACTACACTGGGCATACAGTCAAGTTTACAAAAGTAGATGGAGGAACTTTGCTAAGTAGGTTCAAGACCATGACTGATTGTGGGGGAAAAACACCCTAGAAGTCACGATTTGCTTAATCAGTATAGTAAGTAATCTTCTCAGACTGCATTTAGCATCAGTGCCCAGATACAATGGTCTTGTTACTATATAGTTACAATGTCAGAAGCAATGCCATGTCTAGCAGTTACTTATTGAAGAGTTCATTTCAGCCTGCATCCTGCAATCACAAGCCTAAATATGTTTATTTTAGGAGAATAGTTAGTAGTTCCTAGAACTGCACCTGCCGAACTCCCCTGCCAATTTGTGGTTTTGCAATCACATTTTCATTTTTTAAACAGTTTCTTTCCCTGTTTTGTGAATAACCCACACAAACGGGGGAAATGAATATACAAGGGAAACAATGAAAGTGATTAAACACAAAATGCTGACACATGAATTTTCTCCCTTATCAACCAGTTGCAGGGATCTTAGCTGTTTCCTGTAACAATAGTATGTAAAAAGTTTTCAGACAGAAGTGAAATTTGTAAGATGATTGTATCCTTTTCATTCTCAACAGGAACAGTCTTAACAGTTTGTATGATGGTTGGGTATTTTTTATTTGTTAAGAGGAGTATCTAGAGCTGAAAAAGGCATTTTTATTTATATGTAAATAATTTTTTTTGGTGAATAAATTAATGTCTAAGTTAGAAGTATAAAATTACACCTAATGTTAAGATGAGGCATCTGGATAAGCAGACAGCTAATAGTCTGAACATGTTTTGGCCTCATACCAGCTAACCAAGGAGAAAACACAAACAAAACAATAAAAAGAGGTGGTTTAGGTCTCCTGATTCTCTTTCAAGTAGTCATCTGCATTTAAAACCTTCATCTACCACATGCCATTGCCAGGCACGAGGTGGTCTTTTAGAACTCCCTGCCCTTTGCAGGATGAGCACCTCCTGAGCCAATCTGGCCCAAAGTGAAAATGCAACTTGCAAGGAGATTTTTTTTTTTTTTTTTTTTGGCCAGTCTATGTGAAACCTTCATGATCACTACTGACATGTTCTAAGCAAATTCCCAGACACAAACCAACTAAGTAATAAGGAAATGAAAAAATAAAGCAGGTCAATAAGTTATACTGTACTGGGATGGGACAGCCCCTTTTCTCCCATATCTTTTCTACCTTTATTCTAAAGAATCACATCTCCAGGGATTTAAGGCTAATGTATTAAAGACATTTACACCAATATTTTTGAAGCGTTTGTGCAGTACATTGAAACTCTGGCCATTTAAATCAGATCAGGTCAAGAAACCGCAGTTCCCCCACCACCACCACTAACAGAAGCTGGACCTCTGTCCATACTTAACAAGTTGACAGGAAACTACTTACCCACTGGAAATTCTCTCAGATGGAGGCTGTGATCCAGGCTCTTCAGGTTCTTTGGTCTCACTCATTTTAGGAACCAGAGGGGAAACTTGTGGCTCTGTCAACAGAGAGTACTTCGTTTCCACAAATTAAACTAGTAAGGAAGTTAATATGGCAGTGCAATGACGGGTACCCCACTGCTTCGTCAGGTTAACTTCTTCCTATTTCTAAACTAGGATGAAATATTTATTCACTGCCTAGGATGCCACAGTGGAGGCAAGATAGTAGATGCCAATCAGTTCTCCCCAAGTGAGACCTGCATACTCCATGGCAAGCTCACAATTAATTTTGCAGCAAGGCTTTCTACTGGCTAGGTTTCATTAGGATTAGTAGTGTTAAAAAAAACAAAAACATGCAGGCAGCAGCTGACAAGCCATATTCTAGTGCACCTGATCCAAAGTTGACAGTAGTGGAAAATTTGTAGGGCTGTCGATTAATTCCAGTTAACTCATGCGATTAAAAAATTAATCACAGTTAAACAATAGAATACCAATTGAAGTTTATTACATATTTTGGATGTTTTTCTACATTTTCAAATATTTGATTTCAATTTCCAACACAGAATACAAAGTGTACAGTGCTCACTTTATACTATTATTTTTATTACTAATATTTCCACTGTAAAAATGATAAACAAATAGTATTTTTCAATTCACCTAATACAAGTACTGAAGTGAAGTGCAACTTAAAAATGTCGATTTTTTTGTGTTACATAACTGCACTCAAAAACAAAACAATGTAAAACTTTAGAGCCTACAAGTCCACTCAGTCCTGCTTCTTGTTCAGCCAATCGCTAAGACAAACAAGTTTGTTTACATTTACAGGAGATAATGCTGCCCGCTTCTTATTTACAACGTCACCTGAAAATGAGAACAGGTGTTCACATGGCACACTTGTAGCCGACATTGCTAGGTATTTACATGCCAGGTATGTTAAACATTCGTATGCCCCTTCATGCATCAGCCACCATTCCAGAGGACATGTTTGCATGCTGATGACGCTCGTTAAAAAAAAAAATAATGCGTTAATTAAATTTGTGACTGAACTCCTTGGGGGAGAATTGTATGTCTCCTGCTCAGTTTTACCTGCATTCCGTCATATATTTCATATTATGGCAGTCTCAGATGACGACAGCACACGTTGTTCGATTTAAGAACACTTTCACTGCAGATTTGACAAAATGCAAAGAAGGTACCAATGTGAGATTTCTGAGGATAGATACAGCACTCAATCCAAGGTTTAAGAATCTGAAGTGCCTTCCAAAATCTGAGAGGGACGAGGTGTGGAGCATGTTTTCAGAAGTCTTAAGAGCACAGTCCGATGTGAAAACTACAGAACCCGAACCACCAAAAAAGAAAATCAACCGTCTGCTGGTGGCATCTGACTCAGATGATGAAAATGAACATGCATCAGTCTGCACTGCTTTGGATCGTTATCACGCAGAACCCATCATCAGCATGGAAGCATGTTCTCTGGAATGGTGGGCAAAGCATGAAGGGAATCTTTAGCACATCAGACCCATAAATACCTTGCAACACCGGCTACAAGAGTGCCATGCAATCACCTGTTCTCACTTTCAGGTGACGTAAACAAGAAGCAGGCAACATTATCTCCTGTAAATGTAAACAAACTTGTTTGTCTGAGTGATTGGCTGAACAAGAAGAAAGATTGAGTTAACTTGTAGGCTCTAAAGTTTTACATTGTTTTATTTTTGAGTGCAGTTTTTTTGTGTACGTAATTCTACGTTTGTAAGTTCAACTTTCATAATAAAGAGATTGCACTACAGTACTTGTATTAGGTGAACTGAAAAATACTGTTTCTTTTGTTTCTTTTTTACAGTGCAAATTTTTGTAATAAAAATACGAAGTGAGTACTGTACACTTTGTATTTTGTGTTGTAATTGAAATCAATATATTTGAAAATGTAGAAAACATCCCAAAATATTTAAATCAATGGTATACTATTATTGTTTAATTGGGTGATTCATCACCATTAATTATGTTAATTGCTTGACAGCCTTAATTTTTTTTTAGAAAATTCTAGTGTAGCCGTAAAGGCTAAGGCAACACTTCTATGCGTGTCCAGCGGTTCTAATACTAGAAGATAGAGTGGCAGAAATTCTCTGCCATGTTTGCAAAGGCGAAACATACACTATCTTGAAAGTGAATACTTCTTGCATGACACTTTCAGCTGCAATACACTGATACCTACCTTTTTGTATAAGGGAATCACAAAATGGTCTGAATTCCTCCTCTGCACAACAGAGTAATCAAAGATTACAAACCAACTCCCACTCCCCAGATCCTTTAAAGAATTGTTTCACTGCTGTCTGCCTTCCTGGAGAAGGATTTTCCACTTACGGGTCTGGATGATTCTTCTGAGCACCACCCTTGGCGTATCATTATCAAGGTCAGGGAGAATAGTTGGTGTCTTCTTTGGCAGGGGGGTTTTGTCAGAAATGCTTTGCCTCCTTGGATCAGATAAGTGCTAGAGGAGAAATCAAAGACGGCCAATTCAAGCTCTCATTTTCACCAACAAACCTGAACCTTAGAAGCAAAAGTGTTAAGGACATATCTTCCGGTGAAATTTAATCTAGGTCAGTGGTCTCCAAAGTGGGATGCGCACAAGAGGATCCTTGGGGGTGCGCAGCAAGAGGAGCATTTTTTTTTTTTTTTTTTGTCAGTTTGGGCGGGGGTCCGGGCGGCTTTTTTTATTTTTTTTTTTTTGCTTTGCTTCGGCAAAAATGGTAGACCCGGCGTAGCAGGGGGTGCATGCTCAAAAATTTTTTACTGATAGGGTGCGCGATCAAAAAAGTTTGGAGACCACTGATCTAGGTAAAGCCTCCAACCACATAGTTGTATGGAGTATTTTCCTCAGATCAGAGATCCTAGTATCTATCTCTTTGGTTCCCAAAAAATACTGTCCTCCATTTGCTCTTTAGCAGCATTTGCATTTCACTTTAGGACTGAAGACAGTCCATCATCATGGTAAATCACTTAAGAGACATAAACAGACATTATGCACGGCTCTAATTATGAATGGGCGTCCCCATTTCATGAGCCACCTCCCCCCCCATCCCCATCCCCCAAAAAGCCATATCTGAAAAATAAAAAAGCACAACCAAGCTGAACAGCTAAATGAGACCAAAAATGTTGTTCTCCGATCCACATGATGGATTCAAGTATTTTGTTCTCCTTAGCTGTGTGAAATTGGGAAGATCCAGGCACGTAGAACTTACTTTTTTTTGTTGAGTTCCTGCCTCTCCAGCATTTACTAGTTAATAATTTACAAAAACCATTGTTTCCTTCTGCTCTCCCATTTGTTTGCAGTACTCAGCTGTTGTCTCTTGCCTTAGACACTGTAAACTGCAGGGATCATCTCTTTACGTTTGTACAGGGCCTACCACAGTGGGACCCTGATTTCAATGTGCTAGCACAGTGGAAATCACATTATTAATAAGAAGGGCAGAATATTTGAGAGCAGATCTGCAGAGCAGAGACTGAAGAACTCTGCTCTTACCAAAGAAAGTGATGCAGCAGCAGCAGCATCATAAAGTAGTTGAGTTTTTATTGCTGGAAAAAGAGTATTGCACAATCAGAACTGTGCTTCTATCAGATAATGTATCTTGGAAAGAGAAAAACTGCTTAGCTGGTGTGACTGATCAGTCTCCTACTGAAAAAAACAGAAGAGAGCTGAAAACCCTGTTTCAAATCACCTGTACTCATTTAAACCATTTAACAACTTGTATTAAAAACCAGACAGTCCACCACCTGGATGCTGCCTCAGGCAGGCAAACAGACTGATGTCTTACAGCTCCAGTGTGTGAACTCAGTTATGTTCCATTGCACAGCTGGCTACAAGGGAGCATTATGATCACCTAGTCTGACCTCCTGTTTAACACAGGCATAGAACTTCCCAGAATTAATTCCTGCTTGAACTAGAGCAGATCCTGTAGAAAGAGATTAAATCTTAATTTAAAAAGTTTCCAATAGTGGAGAATCCACCACTATCCTTGGTAAGTTGTTCCAATAATTAATTACCCTCACAGTTAAAAATCTGCACTTTATTTCAAGTCTGAATTTGTCTAACTTCCTGTAACTTTCACTCTATGCTTCCAGACATTGTCTTTGTCTGGGAAACTGAAGATTACTTTATCACCACATTTTTGATTTCTATGTAGGTACTTATAGGTTCAGAGTCCAGACAATCCAAAGTGATATCAAAACATCAGAGGAGCAAATGGTACCTTTCTCCCCACGGAGTGCCGGACCCTCTCTTTCATTTTATGGCGCAGGGCCATGGAGGGAGATGCTGCCCTGGAGTCCTGACTGACTCTGGTAGAGCTCCTGGTCCTGGGGGAAGCCCTGGTGTCAGGCATGCTGCAAAAACACAAAGCCAAGCACACTCTGTTCAGTTACAGGGTGGGGACAGACCCACGACGGGGTATCATGGAAGCGCTGCCCCAAAGGGGCTCGGGGGGAGACTGATGCTGGCTCTACAAGCTGCAATAGACAAGGGGAGTAAAAAGCTGGACAGAGCCTCACACAGCAGGGGGGTCTTTGTCACCGGGCCCAGGTGCCCCCTCAGAACACCTCCTCCCACCCCCAGGGCTGGGTTTGGGGGCGGAGCTCCCCTCGTAAGCACTAGTGGTCCCCCCCGCCCCCCCCCCCACCCGCCCCGGCGGCCGTGGTCCCCCCCCCCCCCCCCCCCCCCCGGGGGCACTGGTGGTCCCCTCCGGACACCCCCCATGGCTGGCCCCACCCCCCTGGGGATGGCGGCCCCGATACCTACTTGCCGGGTTCCTCACACCCCACGGGGAGGTGCGAAGCTCTGAGTTCGGTTCCGTCCGCGCGAGCCCAGCCCTGCCCAACGGCACCGGGCAGCTCTCCCTCCCGCCTACCGATTCAAGGGAAACCTCGCGAGAACTCCCGACCAGGCCCACCGCGCGGTGCCTGCTGGGCGTGGTAGTTCCTGCCGCCACGCGGTGCATGCTGGGAGTGGTAGTTCTAGCCCTGCAGTAGGGCAGGCTCTCTAACTTTTAGCCTGCCCTCCCGCCACAATGTGACTGGGGAGATGGGTGCAAGCTGCTTCAAGCATGGACACCTGCCCCCTCCAAGCTGAGTGATTAGGCAGAGCAGTGGAATCACCCACCTGCTTTGGGGTGACCCAGCCTTCTTTGGCCTAGCCTCTCCTGCTGTTCGCGTCCGTAGTTTGGATCTCTCCATTTGTGTTTGGGGGACCCACAACAGCACCACTCAGGGCCAGCTTTAGGCCGATTCCCCCGAATTGGGCCCCGCGCCTGCACCTAAGAGGGCCCCACGCCCTACAGAAGAGCGCCTAATTTAGGCGCCTTTTTAATTTTTACTCACCCGGCAGTGGTCCAGGTCTTCGGCGGCACTTCGGCAGCGGGTCCTTCAGTGCCGTGGAAGACCCAGAGCGAGTGAAGGACCTGCTGCCGAAGTGCCGCCGAAGACCCGGACCACCGCCAGGTATTCAAATCTTTCTAAAGCCGGCCCTGGCACCACTACTGAAAGTGCTGACATCTCA
Source organism: Terrapene triunguis (assembly GCF_002925995.2). Classification (NCBI taxonomy): domain Eukaryota; kingdom Metazoa; phylum Chordata; order Testudines; family Emydidae; genus Terrapene; species Terrapene triunguis. The sequence goes on along the minus strand of NW_020664516.1, from coordinate 867,600 downwards.
GGGGCTCTGAGCCCTACTTCTGCACTTTACACCTGTCTACACTGACTTTCAGACTGTCCCCACACGGATCTCCTATGTCAGTAAGTTTGCACGGGTGGCACTTAGAAAACAAATTTGTTTTCTTGTAAATAGAATATATTTGATCTGAGAGAGACAATCACACTCATGCCATTTTTACAAGTTCACTTTGAAGAGTAGAAACAAAAGGTATGGTAAATCATTGAGGAAGCGGGAGGGAAGTTAATCCACAGGGGTCACCATACATCCCAGCCCAGGCATCTTATGTTAGGACATGGGGATCATCCTAGGTCCAGAGTTTCTCAAAGTTTTGGAAGCTGAGCCTTATTTAAAAAAATTAAACCGACTCCTTTGTACTCCTCCTCTGGAACTCCACCGTGTGTTGTTAAAGGTCTACACAGTTTAAGGTATATATCTTCCCCACCTAGTCCTTCATTTGCTCCACTTTAGATAATGCCAGTGTGAATCTTCATAATATGACATTTCCTGTCTTTTATAACATGCTTTATATAACAGTGAAATAAAGCAGTGCAATTGTTTAAAAAAGAGACATTTAAAGCACATTGGCATCTGAGTTAGTACTCTTTGAACTGAATCAACCTCTCAGACACCTTCACTGCTTCCTCACTCACTTCAATATTCATTACACAATTGGCCATTTTGTTTATTACAATGTCTTATGGACTTGCCCCTGCCAGCCTTACGGAATGTGTCTGTCTTTGTCCTCCTCAGTCCAGCACCATTCTCCTCTCCTTCCTTTTACATAGTAGTAACAATGGATGTTCTTCAGCTTTTTTTTGCAATTTCTCATGTGTAGACTAATATCCCTCCCTCTGCTCCCATTGATTTTCCCATACTTTTTGGCTCTACTTTTCAAAGTTTACTTGTAAAAATGGCATGAGATTTATTCTCTCTCCGGGATAAAACATATTCAATTTATAAGAAAATAGATTTTTTTTTCTAACGGCCACCCAGACAAACTTACTCTGAGGTCATGAAGTCAAGGAAGTTTATTTGTGGCTTGTGCATCATCATTGCACAGTAAATATTCCGCTGGCCAAATTCTGCATTAATGACAGCTATCTAATCCCACGGTATGAAAATTCTGCCTGCAGTTATACCTTATACTACTATGCTTGCAAACTGGGCACAGGTTGTCTTGCAATGATGTTATTTAATATTCTTGTTCACAAAGTGTGAGCCACAAAAGAGTGCAACTCTTTTCCATAGTTGTGCTAGCTCTGCAAGGTTCACTTACGTTACTAAAGTAAGCAGATGTAACTCAGCAAACAGAGCACAGGTCTGTTTAGAAACGACAGAACGGGAATAATGGGTGCAAATGATAAAGAACTATTTTGAAGAGCACAGGCTTGTCTGCATTTTCCTATGCTTTATACTGAGACTATGAAACACTTAGTAGTTTGTTTGTATAACTTCTGTGTTGCTTTGTCAGAGATATATGTGCCAACAGATCCAAGAAGCATGGTACTTCCAGAGAAATGTAGTTCTGTTTGGGCAAGGTGCACTTTCTGGGAAACAATTTTATACATGCAGCAAAGAGTCCTGTGGCACCTTATAGACTAACAGACGTATTGGAGCATGAGCTTTCGTGGGTGAATACCCACTTAGACATGCATCCGACGAAGTGGGTATTCACCCACGAAAGCTCATGCACCAATACGTCTGTTAGTCTATAAGGTGCCACAGGATCCTTTGCTGCTTTTACACTGGGGGGGGAGGGGGTCGATCCAAGATATGCAACTTCAGCTACGCGAAGTATCTTGGATCGAATTACCTAGGGTCCAGACAGCGCGGGATCGATGGCCGCGGCTCCCCCGTTGACTGCGCTACCGCCGCTCGCTCTGGTGGAGTTTCGGAGTCGACGGTGAGCGCGTTCGGGGATCGATATATCGTGTCTTAACGAGATGCGATATATCGATCCCGGATAAATCGATTGCTACTGGTTGATACGGCGGGTAGTGAAGACATACCCTAACACGGCTACCCCTCTGAATCTTATACATAGGTGTGGTGGGAAGCATAGATCTGAACGGACAAGGTATATTGTGGGACTGGGTTGCCCACTGTCTTTATCCCTGTTGAGCTCTGGGGAATGCTGCCCCATCCCTGGGAGCAGGATGCTTGGGGGAAGGTGAGGGGGTTTATAGTGCTACCGTGAGCTAGACTGGCTGGGGCATGAAGAACAAGTGCATTGTGGGTTGTGTAGTTCAGCTGCCTGCCTAGCTCCCGCCCAGGAAGGGTCAGAGCTGCAGTGCACTGTGGGTTTTTGTAGATACAGACTAACACGGCTACCCCCTGATACTTGAGTGCATTGTGGGTTATGAACAGAAGTCCTTCGATGCAGTACAGCAGGTACAAGTTGCATAGAAGTCTGGTGTGTTGTGAGTGCCGTACGTCCAATTTGTTCTGGGATGTTTACGTCCCAGGAATAATCTATCCTATCACTGCAGTATCTGAGTGGCTCACAACGTTTATTTAGCATTCACAGCGGGTGCAACATCATCTCCGTTTTACCAATGGGAAACTGAGGCACAGAGAGCTTGGCTGGCATGGCGTCACACAGGGACTCTCAGCAGCGCAGGGACCTGAACTCAGGGCTCCTAAGTTCCAGGCTAGTGCCCCAACCACTGGGCCTGCCTTTCTCTCCAGCACATATGCCCCCGCGACACCAGCATTTATCTCCTGTACTGCCACAGGTCTCACCTCAGCGGGCGCGACCCGGGATGGCCGCAGTGCACTGTGGGGCAGGGAGTTTCTGGTCTGTGGGGGCCCGGGGCATTGTGGAGCGGGCAGTCCCGGCCGGGCCCCTCACGGTGGACCGTGGGGCGGGCAGTTCGGCGCAATCCAGGCGCGCTGCATTGTGGGGCGGGCAGTCCTGAACTG
>NW_020664516.1:746148-774678 GCF_002925995.2 Terrapene triunguis | reverse complement strand
AGTTCTACTTTCTTTTCAGTTACTTATGAATTTGACATTGTTTTCCTTCTATGCTACTCAGCAATGCTACCTTCTGCTCCCTCCCTCCCCCCCATATGATCTGGTAGGTCTGGTCTAAACTTACTAAAAGTTATGCCAGTAAATTTTTTTTTAAGCTGTGAGTTGTGTTTTTTGTTGTTGACATAGTTATGCCAGTAAAAGCCCTAGTGTAGACGCAGTTATACCAGTATAGCTTATTTTGTTTTGCCAAACTAGAATAAGCTATATTGGTATAACTATATCCACCCTGGGGACTACACTAGCCCAGTTAAAGCGGCAAATCTTAAGTGTAGATAAGACCTAAGGTTCCTGTTACTTTACGTGTGTGCATCATAGAGCCCTGTGCCTCCTATTGGCTATCTGGTTTGTGTCACAGAAAAAAGGCAAAAGGAGCTGAGCATTGGGCGCCAGGGGAGTGGAGAATAAGAGAATTGGGGACAAAAATGGCAAGAGCCTCATATTTGGGGAGTTCAGAGCAAGGCAAAATCTGGCATTTTTAGACTTCGGGTATTGTTGCAATATTTGCGTAGTCCAGTTACTGCTACACTGCTACACTCTCCAGAGGTCCTGTACTCATGGAGATTGGAGTAATTTAGCTGAAGCTGGATGAATGGCTGTATCATGGACAGAAATAACAGGTTCAGGTCTTCTTGAACTAGGGCCAAATGTGTATTTTCTGACTGACTGACAGATCGTGCGCACACACTTGCGTTTTCTTCGTTTCTAGTGTGATCTGAGAAGGAAGCTGCTTCCCCTGATACAAGTAGCGAACTTCAATATCTGTTGCTATTTTTTGTAAACAATTGCAAAAAAATGTAGGGTAAGAGCAATGTATTTGCATGTTCTCAAATGGAGCAGAAATTCTCTTAACCTATTCTGATAATCTGGTCTGACCTCCTGCATAACTTTGGCTGTAGTATTTTACCCAGTCACTCCTGCATCAAATCCATAATGTATGGCTGAATTCTATGCGATATACATGTGGATTTGTGGGATATATATCATATTAGATTGGAATATCCCGTTGGAACAAAACAATTACATATGTGGGAAGAAATAGAGAGAGTGGTTGCAGAACTGCTACTTGAAAGTTAAATATATCACTACAACAACCTGCTCCTTCTGGGATAGTATGTACCTCGGATTCCTCCAGTTCTGGGACGAGTTACTCTCCAGCAGCAATTCCTTGTGTTCTTTTTGTAAAGACTTACTTACTTAGTCTTAAAAATATGGAGCATAAAAGGAATTTGACGTATTGGAGTTAAGGGGGTGGACGTGAGGAAAGGCGATGATTCTCCGTATCATTGATGGAAGTAAACTTGGTACAGTTAAGATGGTTAGTCTTGGGATGTGGAATTCATTTCTCACCTGACTCCCAGTTAATATTCCTTATTATACACTCCTAAAAGGATGAGCACTTTGAATGTTCTATTAAATCTGTTCACTTCCTTGGAAAAACACAAGTGATAAAAATAAGGTTAACATTTGCAGTCCTCTCTGCTGGAATGTGTTTGTGTTTCTGTGATACTGCTAGTAGGTTCCTTTGGTAGTGTAATGGTTTGTAGTGCAGGCTTTTACTAGGACTTTGCAGTATGTATTACCACAATTGACATGTTTGCTAAACGACTTTGCTAACAGCATTGTGAGTGTGATTTTTGTTTTCAGCAGTTTTAAGCCCTCAAATACTGCAGTTGAACAGGCAGTTGACGTAACTGCATGCAAATTGGGCAAACAAAAAAAATTTGCATACTGCTGCACTTAAATTTCTGAAATGTGGGACCGTTGTGTGTAAAATAAAAAATGTGCCATTTTGTAAGCAAAGGATAGTGGAGGAGAAAGCGTGCTTTAGGTGCCATGAGGAAGGCTTCAGTGATGGCAAAGCATGTATACCGTTAAGCTTGGGATCTCTGGAGAAAGTACTGTGGTGCTGGTGCGAAAGCGATGGGTTTATAACACAATATATGTATATTATGGTAACACCCAGAGGTCTGAATAATTATCCGGGTCCTGTCTTACTAGGTATTGCACAAAAACATATGAAGACAGGATTCAATGGCTGCAAACCAAAATGAAGTTACTAAGTCAATTTCTCCACCTACTAGCTTTGACAGTGCTCAGTTAAATAGTAGTATCTCCACAACTAGATAATAGGATAAGTTTACATGTGACTTTTTTTTTTTAATAATGCTAAACTTGAGCTGCAGTTCCCAGTGTCGAGAGAGAATTTGGTGTTTAGGCAGATTTCCTTTTTAACATCTTTTGTAGTAGCCATCAAGACTGTACAACTATGAAGAAAATTCTTGGTTTTAGTAAAATTTAAATGAATAGTGACTGATTTTATCTACACATTGCTGAGCCTCGAAAGGATAAAAGTAATCCTCACCCAATAATAAGCCTAGCTGGCTGCTTAGTAATGATTTTGGGGGGCGGGGGAGGAGGCTAGGAGAAGGACATGAAGACTGAGGGCGGGACCTGATAAATCTTCAAATATGTTAAGGGCTGTTCTCCATGTCCACTGAAGAAAAGTCTCTACATGTACTCAGTTTACACCTTGAAGTATAAGAATTAATTACATATCCATCTTCGCTTCCATAGTTACAGATGTTAATAACTAGTTTTCCAATCATCTTTTTAACTATCATACTACTTGTCTTGACAACCTTCTGCAAGAGTGAATTGCACAGACTGATTACAAATACCTAGGCTTTGCAGAATTCAATCTTTATATTTTTAGAATTTTGACAGCTAAGATCAATGCTTATTTTTAAGCGTTTTTTGTATTTATCGATTTACATTTTCACATTGTGGGAAATTATGGGGATATCAGACAATAATAATGTGACAAACATTGAGGTTCAAAAAGTTAAAGCTTTATAATTGTTAAAACACAAATTGCCAACATCCCAGGTAAATATCTTTAAATCAAACTCTTAAGTTCTCAAGCAACATTTTTCTTATTCTGCCCATCTGAAAATTTCGAGTAGTATTGATGGAAATATTTTTGTCGGTTTGTGTGTGAAATTGATGTTTACTTGCTTTACCAATATAAATCTAATCCTTCCCAAGCCTACATACACCATATTAAGTATCTTTTGGGGATCTAAACGTGTTATCTCTTAGTTTGTCTGTGAAGTGAAGGAAGAACTTCCATAATTTCCTGAAGATGACAAGTCTGAGGTCCTCATGGTCAAATGTTAACTCCATAGGTCCTTGAAAATGATTTATATTTTTTTAAACTGCTTTTAAGTCAAACAGTAGCTATATAGCCTTGTGGCTCAGGCTACATCTATACTACAGCCAGGATCGATGCTCTGAGATCGATTTAGCGGGTCTAGTGAAGACCTGCCAAGTCGACAGCAGATCGCTCTCCAGTCAACCCCTGTACTCTACCCCTGACGAGAAGAGTAAAGTAAGTCGATGGGAGAGTTTCTCCCGTCGACCCCCCGCGGTGTAGACCCCGCGGTAAGTCAACCTAAGGTACGTCGACTTCAGCTACATTATTCACGTAGCTGGAGTTGTGTAGCATAGGTCGACTTACCGTGGTAGTGAGACGTAGCCTAAGGCTCATTGAAAATGAGCAAGTAGCCACACTCTTTCCACAGACAGTAACATTTCTAAGCCACTTAGCTGCTCATGACCATATGTTGGAAAAGCATCTAGGACGGGGTGGGCAAACTTTTTGGCCTGAGGACCATATCTGGGTATAGAAATTGTATGGCGGGCCATGAATGCTCATGAAATTGGGGTTGGGGTGTGGGAGGGGGTGAGGGCTATGGCAGGGGGTGTAGGCTCCGGGGTGGGGCCAGAAATGCGGAGTTCAGGGTGCTGGGAGGGGCCTCCAGGCTGGGGCAGGGGATTGGGACATGGGAGGGGTGAGGGCTCTGGCTGGGGGTGCAGGCTCTGGAGTGGGGCTGAGGGGTTTGGGGTGCAGGAGGGGGCTCTGGGCTGGGACTGAGGGGTTTGGAGGGCGGGGGGGATCAGGGCTGGGGCCCGGGGGGTGGTGGTCAGGGGTGCAGGCTCCAGGCAGTGCTTACCTCAAGCAGCTGCTGGAAGCAGTGGCATGGTCCCCCCTCCGGCTCCTATGCAGAGGCGCGGCCTGGCGGCTCTGCACGGTGCCCCGTCCGCAGGTGTCACCCCCACAGCTCCTATTGGGCGTGCAGTTCCCAACCAATGGAGCTGTGGGGGTGGCACTTGGGATGGGCGCAGCGTGTGGAGCGGAGCCCCCTGGCTGCCCCTATGTGTAAGAGCCGGACGGGGGCCATGCCGCTGCTTCCGGGAGCCGTGCAGAGCGGCCCCCAAACCTGCTCCCCGGCTGGAGTGCTGGAGCAGGGCAAGCTCCAGACCCCGCTCCCCAGCAGGAGCTCGAGGGCCGGATTAAAATGGCTGGCGGGCCGGCGGGCTGGATGCGGCCCGCGGGCCGTAGTTTGCCCACCCCTGATCTAGGAAGACTTTCTCTATGCCGGTGTCAAGACTGCAGCTAGCAGCTCCTATCTATATTGTCTTCTAATGCATGTGGCTTACTGGCAGCCACGTATCTGCCAGTAGTCCGTAAGCAAAAAATGTCACCTACTGATTTCTGAATCAAGCCCACTACTTGTGGTTAACCTTGAGCGTATTTTTTCGAAAGAGACATCAGTCTCTGTTTAAAGGCTACAAGTGAGAGAGAATCCACCATGCCCATAGGTCAGTTATTTCAGTGGTTCCTTACCCTCCCTATTAAAATATTCATCCAATTTTTATTCTGTATTTGTCTAGCTTCAGCTTTCAGCCACTGCATTTCATTGTCTTTGCTGGAGTAAAGAACCAGAAATCTCCTCCCTGTCTACTTTTAGACTATGATCAAATCGTCTCTTAACCTTCTCCTGGACAAACTAAATAGATGGCATAGCTAAAGTTTCTTGCTATAAGGTAGGTTCTCTGGACCTCAGATAATTCTTGTACCTCTCTTCTGAACCCTTTCTAATTTTTCATTCAATTCATTTTTTGCCTTCCCCTAACCAAGTGCTTAATTCTCTTTCCTCCTAATGCTGCCATTTTACATCCTGCCCCCAACTGAGCATTTCATTCTCAGCTGCCCCCATACAACAAACCTCAGCATTTAATTTTCTACATCTTAACTTTCAGAAGGCTTTTCCCACTTACTCCTGCAGCTCTGTGTGTGTGTATATGTGTGTATATATGTATATAATATATATATACACACACACACACACACACACACACACACACACACACACACACACACACACACACACACACACACACACACACCAGTACATACCCCCTATCCTATATATATAGATATAGGATAGGGGGTATGTATTGGTGGGTTTTTGTTCCTGCACCTTGCTCTTCAGGCCAAGGGGGTTGAGGTTGGTACCTGTGGGAACAGCCTTTTTTCTTTCCTCCCCACCGCAGGCTTGGGACTCAGAGCAGGATCACTCTGCATTCCTGCCAGCTACAGCGCACCTAAACAATCCTGTTCAGCAACTGTGATTGGTTGCCCTTCTTGAGGAGGCAGGGGAATGGGGGGAAAGGAACCAATCAAAGGGGGTTTCCTTATAGAATACGGGTTTTCCCGGCCCATAGAAAGGCCTGAAATGGCAGAGGGAGTATACCTGCAGCTAACCCTTAGAACTTCCAGGACGTTATTTTTGTTGGAATGCTGTGCTGCTAAGGTTGAAGTTAGTACTATTTTTATTTAAGTAATTTTGTTAATAAGTATGTGTGCATAATGGAAAGTTCCTCCATTCTTAAAGAATGTTTGCTTTGGGGCAAGATATAGAAAACCTAAAATAGTCCTTTCCTAGTTGCAGTGTTTTCATCTGCGGTTACTCTGGCTTGTCTTAAAGCAGTTCAGTGAATAGAACTCTGTGTAGCTTGTTGAGGAAATGGTGCTGCCTAATTTTCTAGGAATTACCTCTCTCAATTCTTCACTTGCTGCTACTCCTAATAAGCAGGTTTGTAGTAGTGACTTAGAATGCAGTGGCCAGAGTATCCCATTTTAGGCTGTCTATTTCCTCTTCATTGTCCTCCTCAATCAAAGGATTTACTAAAATTTTGCTCTGACATGTATGACTTCATGTGGCTTTGGTGACTGAATCTGATGATTCTGCACTGGGCAAGTTTTGCAGTTGACTATCCCTGGATTCCATCTGAATGGTCAACTCTAAAGCTCTTACAGGGTCTGGTATTCATTAACAATTGAAGTTAAGTACTTCCACATTGAAATGCTAAGCAAAGCTAGCATTTAAATATAAACAGACAATACTGTAGGATTTTTATTGCTGAAGAGCTACTCTAGCATACTCTAAAAAGCTAAAAATAACCATTAAATATTCTGAGGTTCTCTACATTTCCTGCAGGAAAGAGACTGTAGAGTCTGGTTTTGGGTGTGCTTCAGTATGCAGGTAAAACAGTGTTACTGGTCAGAATGTACAAACTAGTCTCTCCTCAAACCCCAAAGATTCCTCCTTATGCTAACTCTTAAACTCTTGCAGGCTCTGGAATTACCCATATGTAAGAGAATGTTTATCTGTTTCTTCCCCAAACCGGAAGAAGAGCTCTGTGTAGCTTGAAAGCTTGTACCTTCCACCATCAGAAGTTTAGTCCAATAAAAGATATTACCTCACCCACTTTGTCTTTTTCCCAAGTGACAAGTCTGAATACAATGTTAGTCACACTGCATGAGCAGAAAGAAGGGCTCAGTGTATATAATGTAACATGCTGGTTGCTAGGACCAATGTATGGTAAATGAGACTAGATGTGTCACTCAAGTTTGGGGGATTTACCAGAGGAGAGACTGCTGAATGATTTTTTGTTTGTTACAAGAGGCAGTGTGACTGAAAAGCTGTTCCTCGGGCCCTCTATCTGAAACCTTCTAGAATAGGAGCTACTGCTCTCTTAAGAGCTCAGGGTAATGTCTTGATTCGTACTGACCCTTTCTTTGCTGGAAGCTACCACTTAGCTTCAGGAAGAGAACATACCACAGCTAGCCTGTAATGTATAGGTTCTGTCCAGCAGGAGAACAGTTAAGATATCCTAACACCCCGCCTGCCTGTGCTGTTGTAAGCAAAGTCTTGTAGAGCTGGCATGTCCTTCTCAAAGAATGCTCTGCTGGCAGCTTCTGCTTTCATACATGGCTGGGGCTCCAACTTGAGCACTGCAGACTGCTTTGTGGCAGTTTGAAATGGAGAAGGCAGGGAGTCCCCAAGCCATGGAGAGTTCTATAGGTTAAATCCAAAACCTTCAACTTCGCTCAGAAGCTAAATGGATAACGGGTCCCAGGGCACTGCTGCTTTGCTCCCAGAGAGAGACGGTTTACAAATGGGCTGCTGTATTTTTCACTGCCTGCAGTTTCTGGCTAGAGTAAAGGGGTAGCCCTGTGCAGATTACACTATCGCAGGGGTAGGCAACCTATGGCACGCGTGCCGAAGGCGGCACACGAGCTGATTTTCAGTGGCACTCACACTGCCCGGGTCCTGGCCACCGGTCCTGGGAGCTCTGCATTTTAATTTAATTTGAAATGAAGCTTCTTAAACATTTTAAAAACCTTATTTACTTTACATACAACAATAGTTTAGTTCTATATTATAGACTTATAGAAGGAGCCTTCTAAAAACGTTAAATGTATAACTGGCACGTGAAACCTTAAATCAGAGTGAATAAATGAAGACTCGGCACATCACTTCTGAAAGGTTGCCGACCCCTGCACTATCGCATAGTTTTGAGGGTATAAAAGTTTGGATTACGTTAGCCAGGTCTACATCTGAAAGAAATGAACTCTGGGCTGAACAGCAGTGGGGGTGGGGAGCTGTACCCAACAGCAGCCATAGGTCAAATAGTACCCCTAGATTGCAGACTCCAGTTACTAAAGGCTGACCCTCAAAAGGACAGGTTTCAGAGCAGTAGCCGTGTTAGTCTGTATCAGCAAAAAGAACGAGGAGTACTTGTGGCACCTTCATCGGATGCATGGAGTGGAAAATACAGTAGAAAATGGATGCAGTGGAAAATACATTTTTTCATGTTCTCTGTGTATATATATCTTCCTATTGTATTTTCCACTGCATGAATCCGAAGAAGTGGGTTTTAGCTCTCAAAAGCTTATGCCCAAATAAATGTGTTAGTCTCTAAGGTGCCACAAGTACTCCTCGTTCAAAAGGACAGATAATGCTTGCCACTTCTTGTGTTTTTCTTCCAACCTTCTGCTGTTCCCTCTCTGTTCTCCAGACTGAGTATTAGCCACCTACCCCTCAGCCATGCCCCAATCTACTAAATGTTAGGTGAGATGTTCGACAGCAGGAAAGAGGGAGCTGGGTGTCATTGACATTTTGAAAACACTACTGCTCATGCCTCTTCCCTAGCCCTTCTAGTGTTTCCATATGCTTGTTAACCTGCAGAGCACCACAGAAGAGAATCCTCAGGTCAGAACAAATAATGCCCAAACCAGCCTTGGGGTGTTTGAAAATCCCTGCCAGCTGGGAATGCTTTTCTCACTGTATTTGGCCTTCACCACCCGAGAAAGACATGCATCCAAAGCATAGGCTCTGGCCAATGGGAGCCGGGTAGCCCCCCCTGCACTCCCCAACCCCCTGCACTAGCCTCCTCCCATACACCCAAACTGCTGCTGCTGACCCAGGGGCTGCCTGGCTTGGGCAGCCCCTGAGCCAGCACCAGCCGCTGCAAAAGTCACGGAGATCATGGAAAGTCACGGAATCCATGACCTCCGTGACAGACTCGCAGCCTTCGTTATAAGGAATAGCTGGTATCGATTTTTCAAGAAGAAGTCATACCAAACCAACCTAATTTCCTTCTTTAGCAGGTTTAGTGGCCTAGTGCAGGGGTTCTCAAACTGGGGGTCGCGAGCTTATTACATGGGGGGGTCGCGAGCCATCAACCTCCACCCCAAACCCCGCTTTGCATCCAGCATTTATAATGGTGTTAAATATATAAAAAAGTGTTTATAATTTATAAGGGGGGGTTGCACTCAAAGGCTTGCTATGTGAAAGGGGTCACCAGTAAAAAAGTTTGAGCCACTGGCCTAGTGGATGGGGGGTGTGACGGGTTGGATCACAGAGACCCCCTTGACACTGCCATCTGATGTGCTGAGACTACCTCTGAGCCCATTTTCCCTGGCAGCTTGAGACTTCAGTACCCTGTCTTGTTGAGCCAGACATGCTAGCCTGCTACAAACACAGACCCAGGTCTGAACCACATCCCCCAAAAGCTGCAGACTTAACTGAAGACAGCTTAGAAAGTGCTCCTGTCTCTAGCACCCAGACACTCAGCTCCCAATGGGATCCAAACCCCAAATAAATCCATTTTACTCTGTATAAAGCTTATACAAGGTAAACTCATAAATTGTTCACCCTTTATAACACAGAGAGAGATGCACAGCTGTTTGCTCCCCCAGGAATTAATTACTGACTCTGGGTCAATTAATAAGCAAAAAGTGATTTTATTAAGTATAAAAAGTAGGATTTAAGTGGTTCCAAGTAAAAACAGACAGAACAAAGTAAATTACCAAGCAAAATAAAACAAAAACACGCAAGTCTAAGCCTAATACAGTAGAAAACTGATTACAGATAAAATCTTACCCTCAGAGATGTTCCAATGAGCTTCTTTCACAGTCTGGGCCCAATCCTTTCCCCGGTACTGTTCTTGTTAACTCAGGTGGTAGCTAGGGGATTTCTCATGACTGTAGCTCCCTTTGTACTGTTCCACCTCTTTATATACCTTTGGCACAAGGCAGGAATCTTTTGTCTCTTTGGGTCCCTTCCTTCTAAATCAGGGATCTCAAACTCAAATGACCACGAGGGTCACATGAGGACTAGTACATTGGCCCGAGGGCAGCATCACTGATGCCCCCGCCCCCACTTCACTCCTTCCATGAGGCCCTGCCTCTTCCCACCCCTTCCCTGCCCCCATTCCAGCCCCTTCCCCCAAGTCCCCACCCTAGCTCCGCCCCCTCCCTGTCCCAACCCCTTCCCCAAATCCCCGCCCCGCCTCTTCTTCGCCTCCTCCCCTGAGCGTGTCTCCCCTCTCCTCCCCCCTCCCTCCTAAAAAGCGCAGCGAAACAGCTGTTTGGCAGCGGGAAGCACCTGGAGGTAGGCAGAGGAGCAGGGACGCGGCACACTGGGGGGGGGAGGGGAGCTTGGCAGCCGTAGGAAATAACTTGGGGGGGGCACAGCCCGCGGCCACATGTTTGAGATCCCTGTTCTAAATGGAAAGGCATCATTTTAAGATGGATTCCAGTACCAGGTGACATGGTCACATGTCCTGTGCGACCCCAAGCATAGATTTTTTTTAAGAAGTAGTCGTGCCAAATGAACCTAATTTCCTCCTTTGGCAGGTTTACTGGCCTAGTGGATGGGGGGAAGCAATAGATGTGGTATATTTTGATTTTAGTAAGGCTTTTGATGCAGTCCCGCATGACATTTTCATAAGCAAATTAGGGAAATGTGGTCTAGATTAAAATACTATAAGGTGGGTGCACAATTGGTTGAAAGACTAATCAAAAAGAAGGTTTGCTGTCAGACTGGGAGGGTATATCTAGTAGGGTTTCACAGGGGTCTGTCCTGGGTCCAATACTAGTCAATATTTTCATTATAATTTAGATAATGGAGTGGAGAGTATGCTTATAAAATTTGCAGTTGACACCAAATGGGTTGGGGTTGCAAGCACTTTGGAGGACAGGATTAGAATTCAGAATGACCTGTCAAATTGGAGAATTGGTCTGAAATCAACAAAAATAAATTTAAAGACAAGTGCAAAGTACTACACTGAGACTTTTTTTACACTAGCACTTTTGTTGGCAAAATTTTTGTCGGTCAGGGTTTTGAAAAAACATGCTCCTGACCAACATAAGTTTCACCGACCAAAAATGCCGGTGTGGACAGCACTATTTTGGTGGGAGATGCTCTCCCGCCGATATAGCTACTGCTTCTTGTTGGGGTGGTTTATTTATGCTGGTGGGAGAGCTCTCTCCCTCCGACATAGAGGAGCTATACAGGAGACCTTACAGCGGTGTAGCTGCAGTGGTACAGCTGTAAGATCCGTAGTGTAGACACAGCTTTAGGAAGGAAAAATCCTTCCTGAGGATTTTTCACAGCTACAAAATGTCGAATAAGTGGCTAGGCAGTAGAACTGCTGAAAAGGATCTGGGTTAGGGCGGTCAATTAATCACGTGAGTTAACTGCGATTAAGGCAAAAAAATTAATCATGATTAAAAAAATTAATCGCGATTAATCGCACTGTTAAACAATAGAATTCCAATTGAAATTTATTAAATATTTTCGGATGTTTTTCTACCTATTCAAATATATTGATTTCTATTATAACACAGAACACAAAGTGTACAGTGCTCACTTTATATTATTATTTTCGATTACAAATTTGCACTGTAAAAATGATGAACAAAAAGTTTTTTTCAATTCACCTCATACAAGTACTGTAGTGCAATCTCTTTATCATGAAAGTGCAACTTATAAATGTAGATTTTTTTTAAACATAACTGCTCTCAAAAACAAAACAATGTAAAACTTTAGAGCCTACAAGTCCACTCAGTCCTACATCTTGTTCAGCCAATTGCTAAGACAGACGAGTTTGTTTACATTTACAGGAGATAATGCTGCCTGCTTCTTGTTTACAATGTCACCTGAACGTGAGAACAGGTGTTCACATGACACTTTTGTAGCCGGCGTTGTTGCAAGATATTTACGTGCCAGATATGCTAAACATTCGGATGCCCCTTCATGCTTCGGCCACCATTCCAGAGGACATGCTTCCATGCTGATGATGCTCGTTAAAAAATAATGAGTTAATTAAATTTGTGACTGAACTCCTTGCGGGAGAACTGTATGTCTTTGTCTCTGTTTTACCCACATTCTGCCATATATTTCATGTTATAGCAGTCTCGGATGATGACCTAGCACATGTTTGTTTTAAGAACACTTTCACAGCAGATTTGACAAAATGCAAAGAAGATACCAATGTATCTAAAAATAGATACAGTACTCGACTCAAGGTTTAAGAATCAGAAGTGCCTTCCAAAATTTGAGAGGGAGGAGGTGTGGAGCATGCTTTCATCTGTCTTAAAAGAGCAACACTCAGATGCGGAAACTACAGAACCCAAACCATCAAAAAAGAAAATCAACCTTCTGCTGGTGGCATCTGACTAATACTTAGATTTACAAAGCCAGCATAAAATAGCTTCTTTCATACCTTACTGGTTACTCAGAAGTCCAAACACCACAGTTCCCTTAAAGCAGTAGTTCTCAAACTTTTGTACTGGTGACCCCTTTCACATAGCAAGCCTCTGAGTGCGACCCCCCCCCCCTTCAATATATAAAAAAGTGTTTTTAATTTATAACACCATTATAAATGCTGAATACAAAGCAGGATTTGGGGTGGAGGCTGACAGCTTGTGACCCCCCATGTAATAACCTCACAACCCCTTGAGGTGTCCTGACCCCCAGTTTGAGAACCCCTGCCTTAAAGTGATCCAGCCTCAGGCCTCCATCCAGATACTCACGTCAGAGATGATGAAAATTTCTGTAAATCTTATTTCATCCTATACAAGAAAAGGTTCTACCAATCCCGAAGGATCGGACACATTACCTCCCAGGTTAATGCATGTTTCAGATCTTACCCAAATACACGCTACAGCCAATTCTTTTAACTAAACTAAAATTTATTAAAAAACAAAAGAGAGAGTATGGTTAAAAGTTCAATATACATACAGACATGAGATCAATTAGTTGAGGTTCAGATTCACAGCAGAGATGGTGAGCTTTGTAGTTGCAAAGAGTTCCTGTAGAGTTCAGATCGTAGGTCATAGTCCAATGCCCAAATCTCACATTCAGGGCGTACCAGCATATTCAGGGCGTACTAAGTCTTGCGACTCAAAATTCCCCTGATGAAGTCTAAGTAGATCTGAGATGACAGAATCAGGACCCAAGGATCTTTTATACAATTTCATGTCCTCTTTGACAAGTTGGGAGTTCCTCTGGGAACAAAAGGTCATTAGGATGACTTTGAAGGAGGTCCATCACCGGTACTTAGCTATACGGATTAACATAAGGCCATTTGCTTGTTCCTCCACCATTCACAGTACATTTCAAAGAGGGATGAATACGAGATATCCCATATTTATAATTCATTTAAATGATAGGATGTTCTTTTGACGTCTGAATTATCAGAATATAGCATAGACAGGGACTGTTGACTACTTTGTCGACCCGACTCATACATATGTAAATACACAAAAACACAAACATTATCTTCCCATGTGTCTTTTGAGGGTTTTTTATTTTGCAGGATGTTTAATCCTTTCTAGCCATGCGTCACACAAGCAGAACCCATCATCAGAATGGACGCATATCCTATGGAATGGTGGTTGAAGATGAAGGGACATATGAATCTTTAACACATCTGGCATGTAAATATCTTGCGACGCCGGCTACAAAAGTGCCATGCAAACGCCTGTTCTCACTTTCAGGTGACATTGTAAACAAGAAGCGGGCAGGATTATCTCCTGCAAATTGTAAACAAGTTTGTCTGTCTGAGTGATTGGCTGAAAGTAGGACTGAGTGGACTTGTAGGCTCTAAAGTTTTACTTTGTTTTATTTTTCAATGCAGTTATTTTTTGTGCATAATTCTACATTTGTAAGTTGCACTTTCATGATAGCGATTGCACTACAGTACTTGTATGAGGTGAATTGAAATACGATTTCTTTTGTTTTTTACAGTGCAAATATTTGTAATCAAAAATAAATATAAAGTGGGCGCTATACACTTTGTATTCTGTGTTGTAATTGAAATCAATATATTTGAAGATGTAGAAAACATTGAAAATATTAAAATAAATGATATTCCATTGTTTAACTACACAATTAATTGCACGATTAATTTTTTTAATTGCTTGACAGCCCTAATCTAGGTGTTATAGTGGATTACAGATTGAATGTGTGTCAATGTGATTCAGTTGTGGAAAGGGCTAATGTTGTTCTGGGATGTACTAACAGGAATGTAGTATGTAAGACACAGGAGGAAATTGTGCTCTGCTCTGGTGAGGCTACAGCAGGAGTACTGTGTCCAGTTAAGGCACCACATGTTAGGAAAGATGTGGACAGATTGGAGAGAGTCTGGAGGAGAGCAACACAAGTATTAAAAGGTTTAGAAAACCTGACCTATGAGGAAAGGTTTGTGTGAGGGGTTTTTTTGTTTGTTTTTTTTAAGGGTATATTTAGTCTTGAGAAAAGAGTCTGGGGGGAGACTTGATAAGTCTTTAAATATGTTAAAGGCTGTGAGAAAGAGGACTGTGATCAATTGTTCTCCATGTCCATTCTAGGTAGGACAAGAAGGGATGGGTTTAATCTTCAGCAAGGGAGATTTAGGTTAGATACTAGGAAAACATTTTCTAACTACATAGTTAAGTTCTGGGATAGGCTTTCAAGGGAGATTATGGAATCACCATCATTGGAGGTTTTAAAGAACCGGTTGGATAAACACCTGTCAGGGATGAACTAGGTTTACTTGATCCTGCCTCAGCTCAGGGACTGGATTTGATGACCTCTTAAGATCCCTTTCAGTGTTACATTCCTATGATTTTATGACATATTCACCAATTTCACCTTTTTTGTGTGTATATTTTTGTGCATCTGTAGTTGGTCAAATATTAGTACAAATAATGTCAAATATTTGACAATTTGAGTTGCTCAAGTACTAAGTTTAAAAAAGAATGTAACAAAACAATATACCACACTGTTCCGTTTCAGGTATGTATCGTGCGTATAGGCGTAAAGTCCAGTCCCCACCATAGTCACAGTAGCTTCTCCATAGTAAAGGTTGCAGGGACTGTCCCATTTTAAGTCTAGATTAAAAACAAACCATTTCATTTCTTTTTGGGGTGGGACTTTCCAGCCAAGATTTGTAAAACTTCAAGAGCAATGGCGTCCATCTGGAGCTGTTGGAAGAGGCTATGTGTGCACGGGGAGAGTGGGGATTGCAAGTTTCTTAGCTAGGAGCAAAAAGAGGTTACAGCAGTGTTTGTAAATGGCTTGCCCTTAAATCGCTACTGCTGGTGCAATGGATTCTTGAAGCGAAATGCATGTGACGTATGAGAGAAGATTTAATTTAGAAATAGCCAATGTTCAGATTAGCTAACCTTTTTAGCTGCAGCAGAATGTGCTAGTGGATGTGTGCCAGGTGCCAATGCATCTCTTAATGTTAATACCTGCTACTAGCTTTACATTGCAGTGATTTTAAACAGGCAGCTGTCGGCTTATTTGGGAATCATACAAATTCATATGCCAACTGAAAGCTTAGATCTCTAGTTATGGTTCATGTGGCAGGTCCCACTCCTCTCTCTGTCCCTTGCTTCTGGGCCCCCCTCCCTTCCCTGGGGCTGTGTGCGCAGACACACCTGGGCAGCAGCCTGCACTGTCAGGGCAGTGAGTGGGAACCAGCCCCCAAACTTCCCCACAGCCTCCTGAGGATCCCTTATTCCTGCCTCCTGGGTGCAGTGTGGGACGGGATCTGCGATCCCCAGGGAGTGCTGGGGATGCACTTCACCGCTTAGCAGCAGCCAGGCAGAAGTGTGTCTGTTCTTCCTCTGAAACCTACATTTTATGTCAAATATCAAAACAAACAGACAAAAATAAATAAAAAACCAACCAAACAAAAACGCCTTCACTGAACATCCCATTCTAAATATTAAGACTTGCAAAGTTTCATTTTAATAGCTTGACAGCCCTGGAGACTGATGTCCTAATTATCCTCGGAACAGGTGCACATGGGCATTTTCCTGCCAATGTGCCTCAGTCTAAAAGTGGAGAGCCCAATTCTCAGATGGTAGTTCGGTATAAAGCCTTCTCACATGGCAATCATTCTACTGGGATAGCAGTTTATGTACTCATCTGTTCTTTATGGGCACCTGAGTCCTATCAGTAGCACCGTCACAATTAGGAAATGGTGGGCAGTAGAGTTTTCCCAAAGTGCAACACATTTGTAGGGCTAGAGCAGGGGTCGACAAGCTTTGGGAAGTGGTGTGCCATTAATTTAAGGTTTCGCTCATCCCGCTGCTGGTCTGGGGTTCCGTAATCCAGGCCGGCAGCGGGCTGAGCGGGCCTGGCAGCCAGGACCCCGGCTGGCAGCAGCGTGCCACTAAAAATCAGCCTGCGTGCCGCAGGTTGCTGACCCCTGGGCTAGAGTGTCAACCTGGGACGGACGGACAGGCACTAAGCACTCTGGGATAGGGTTACTTTGACTTGGGTCTGTGCACTGCAGTGTGGATACTAGAGTCCTGGGTTCGAGCATGGATCAGAAAATCCTTAACCTAGGGTTAAAATGCAGTGTAGACATTCAAGCCCAGAGTTCCTGGACACAGGTCAGCTGACTCAAATTCCACTAACCCTGGGCTTACATTACTGTGTAGATATTCCCTAAAGCTCATTCTCAATTTAGGAAAAAGAAAATGTAGCTTTTCCTTCTTGGGAGGGATTCTCAGAGGTTTTGTTCCTCAGCTCTCTCTAAGAGAGAAGTAGGTCACTTGAATTTTAGAATTACTATTCAGTTTGAAGATTTTTCTACTATTCATGCATTTAACTTCTTCTTTTGTTTGTCACTCTGGTTCTCCTCTTTCAAACCCAGTTACTGATGTACGTTTTGGCCTCCAGCTTAAATAGCACTGAAGATAAATTTTCCAGATGCTGCAGTAAATGAGCCAAATTGTCTCTAGAGTATAACAGAGTTCTAGCGTAATTTTAGACTGTCATTAGAATAAGAAATGAGAATCTGCTTGCATCAAAAAGTTTGGCTTAAGGTTTGATCATAGCTTTGACTACTTTAATGGTATCAATTCTAACTCCATGGATGGATGGATGTTAAGCTTTATGCACATCACAACCTCCTGGGCCTGTTTCTGAAAATGCTCCTTCACTTTTCCTAAACCATGTGAACTGGGGCTGTGTTGTGGATGCTGCCAAAGAACTAGGCTGAACAAGACACTAACTTTTTTGTTTTGTTTTGTTTTTTTAAAATATTGAGTTTTCTAGCAGTGTGCCTTAAATATGTATTTTTAAGCTTTAGTTATTTTAAGAAATTTTTGTCGTGTTCTGTTCATCTAGTGATTTTTAGAAAGGTTTTCTGTGCAGCTCTGAGCACAACAACATTAAACACCTCTCGTCCCCCAAATCCTTAGCCCAGTGACTGAACGGTGAGGTTTTTGCATGGATATTAGATAGCAAAGCCAGGCAAAGTTGATCGTAATAGTGAACACTGTGTGGGGAGCCCAGTGCAAGAAGGAGACAGTCAAGAGGTTCTGCTCATGTGGGCAGTGGAACACAGCATAGACTTAACGAGAGCTCAAGGTCATCCAGAAGTGCCTGGAAACTTTGCCATGATTGATTCTTCCACAGACACACGCAGACTATGACAAACATTTCTCAGTGGCTTGTTTGAACAAGCAGAGCAGCATCAGGTCTTGTCTCTGCATAGAGAAATCAGATGACTCCTATCTTGGGCAGAGAAGAACTTACTCTTGCTCTGTCTTTTCTGTTGAGGGGAAGCTCTTCGTTGAAACAAACTGGCTAAGCGGGCTGAGCCTTGGCCAGGGAGAGTGGAGCTTTGACCCCATCATAGAGCTGTTTAGCGTGGGCTCTTGTTACCCCCAGCAATGAATCCTGTGCATCCAGTCAAACCACAAAATGAACAGGTATTCCTCCAAAAGGGTGCGTGCACGGTGGCAGTAGGTGGATAGCACATTGTTGGTGTCAGGGACTGGGATGTGGGTGATCATTCTTAGTGGTTGGAGCACATGTCAGAACCATCGTCAGAGGCCAGAGCTGAAGTCAGGAATCAGAGCTGAGATTCAGAACCAGGGTACCTAGAGTGAGGCAAGGCAGGAGCAGGGCTTTGGAGCAAGGCTGGAAATAAGCAGGGCCAGAAGATATCACAGCCATGGGTGAATGATGAACTGCTGCTACTAGTAGGCTTAAGACCCAGTCTGCTGACTCTTACAACCAATCAAGCGGCGTAGCCAGTTAGGCCAGCTGCACTCGTTAGGTTGCTTGGAGTTTGGCTCTACTGCAGGCCTTGAATACATGGTGAACAATTGATCAACATCCTCTTTATAACCATGTTTTACATACTTTAAAACTGTTAGTGCCCCCCCCCCCCCCCCCGCTCATTTGAGTAAACATGCCCAGTTCTTTCAACCTTTCCTCATAGGTCATGTTTTGTAAACCTCATTTTTGTTGCTCTCCTCTGGACTCTCTCCAGTTTTGTCAACATCTTTCTTAAGGAATGGTGGCTGAAACTGGATGTCGTACTCCATTTGAGGCTTCACCAGTGCTAATTAGAGTGGAACAATTACCTCCCGTATCTTACTTACAACACTCCTGTTAGCACATCCTGCTAGTACTACTAGACATACATGATGAAGACCTACCACTAGAGCTTGATGTTGATTTAGGAGATGTTACAGTGGAAGAAGTTTGAAAAGCCATCAGTAAACTCAAAAATGAGAGAGCAGATGGAAAGGATAATATTACTGGAAAGATGCTTAGAGCAAGTGATGAAATAGCCCTCCAGACTTTCTTTGGTTTTGCTTGGAATGAAGAAAAAGAATCCAACTCAGTGGAAGAGAGGCCTTATATAAAATTGCCAACAGCAGTAACTGAAGAGGAATCACATTACTCTCAGTGCCTGTGAAAATCACGTGCCGCATCCCGAAAAGTATCAAGAAACAAATTTACCTTCAACCTAGAGAGGAACAAGCAGGTTTTAAACTATTGGGGTCATGTGCAGATCATATTGATATGTCGGAGAACAATATGGAACAACGTATGGAGAAACAAGCACCTCTTGTAATAAAATTTATAGATTGCCAGAAGGTGTTTGACAGCGTACAGAGATGCAGTCTTTGGAGAATTATGGCATTCTATGGAATACCAGCAAAATAATTAGAATAGTCAAGGATCTACATGATAATGCCATATGTGCAGTCAGATGGTGACATCAGCCAATGGTTTTCAGTGACAGCTGGAGTAAGGCAAGGATGTACTATGTCCCCACTATTGTTTGCACCGGTCATTGACTATGTCATGAGGAAGGTAACCACAGAAGGCAACTGACAAATTTTATGGACAAATTATAAAGCACAATTGGATGACCTTGTTTTTGCTAATGACATTGTCTTGCTTAAACATATTGCTTAATGGAAGAACAAGACACAGCTTTTGGCAGATACAGCAAAATAAATTGGTTTGTTCATCAACAAGGGGAAGACAAAATATATGGCTATCAATGTTCCAAAAGTAACCATGAGACTGGACGAACTAATGCTAAATAAGTAAATCATGTTACCTATCCGGGAAGAGAGAGATACAATAGTGACGCCATGCTAGATGTCAAGTTATGAATATCAAAAGCAGCAAACAACTTTCATAAATTTGAAAAGATTTGGAAAAGTAGCATGATTGAGACACACACACACAAAACAACAATTAACACTAGCCTCCTGCCTGTCCTCCTTTGTGGAGCAGAGTCCTGGAAATTGATTGATAAGGAGATCAACTCATTCCAAAGTAATTGCCTTCCGAGAGAGAACTTCTTGCAACATCAGAAATTGTAAGTAGAGCAAACAAATCTAAAGCATCGAATAGAGTAAGAAGATAACAATGGACCCTTCTTCTGCTCCTTGTAAACCAAAACTGCAAACTGTTCTGGGAATGTGCTTCACTTCAGACTTGTGCTGCGTGCACATCTACATTGAATGCTATTTTGATGCTGACTAACACACTAACTTGATTTAGTTTAACCCTTGTGTGGACACCCTTAAATCCATTTTAAAATGGCTTGCATTGATGTAGTGTCACTTAGTAAGGAATCAATTTAATTTAAGAGAGACAGGGTGGTTGAGGTAATATCTTTTATTGGACCAACTTCTGTTGGTGAGAGAGACAAGCTTTTGAGCTACACGGAGCTCATTGGGTCTGGGAAAGGTACTCTGAGTGTTACAGCTAAATACAAAGTCAAACAGATACTTTAGCATAAGCAGTTAGCACATATTCTAAGGCAGTGTTTCTCAACCTTTTTGATATCAGAGACCGGCTTGCTGCCTTCCTAATCCGTATCAGAGAGATCTCCAGGACCGGCGCTGGTCCACAGACTAGTCATTGAGAAATACTGTTGTAAAGGACATTCAAGGAGAAGTGGCCTGTCAATGCCCCTGCAGTCATACGACAAAAAGAGGGGGTTAATGGATTACAGATTGTTGTAATAAACCATAAATCCAGTATCTTTACTAAGACCATGATTTTTAGTGTTCAGTGAAGTTACGAATTTAAGCTCCCAGGCTCATCTTTTGAAAGTGTTGTGGAGGTTGCCTTTGAGGCTGAGGACTGAGCAGTCGAGCCCCGCAAATCTGCAGCTATCCGCATCCACAGATATCTGTTGACCATGTTTGTGGCTCGGATGCGGATACAAATTTTGTATCCCCGCAGGGCTTTACTGATAGGTCAGATATAGAGTGATCACTTTGTGAAAAGTTTACACCCAAGAATGATAGGGTGTGTTTGTCTTTTATCATTTTCCTTTGTGAGTTCATTAAAAAACATAGTGATTGTCTATCTGGTTTCACCTGCATAGTTGTTGTTGGGGCATTTAATGCACTGGGTAAGGTATACCCCACGTTGTGATGGGCACGTGTAGGACCCATGGATCTTGAAAGGTGTGTTGGGGTGTTGATCATTGTAGCAGTAGAGATACGTCTGCAGGTTTTGCATCTGTTGTTCTGGCAGGGTCTGGTGCTGCTTTGAGTTGGTCTGTCCAGGTCTGTGAGAAGCTTGCTTCTGATGATGATCTTGGAGAGATTGGGGGGTTGTTTGAAAGCCAGAAGAGGGGTTTCAGGAAACACTTCTTTCCGGATAGGGTCCCCATCAAGCATGGGTTGTAGTTTGCTGATACCCCGATGGGTTCTAGTGTGGAGTGGTAGGTGACAACTAGGGGTATATGGTCAGAGGGAGCTTTATTTCTGTACTGAAGCAGATGCTTTCAGGGTATTTGGGTGGCCCGTTCCATGATGCAATCTACTTCTCTGGTGGAGTGTCTTTGTTTGGTGAAGGAGGTTTTAAGTGTGTTAAGGTGTATATCCTGGACTTTCTCCTTGGAGCACATTCTGTGGCATCTTGAGTGCCTGGCCCCTAGATAACAGAATTCTCTCTGGAACACTCCCACGCTGGCATCAACTTCCTGGACGCCACAATCAGCTTTGACAATGGAACTCTACAGACAACTATATACAAGAAACCCACAGATCACCGCACCTACCTTCTTAGATCCAGTAACCACCCCAACACACCAAGACAGCTGTTATCTACAGCCAGATACTCTGAAACCACAGTATGTGCTCTGAGGAGGAAGCCTGGGATATACACCTTATCATACTTTAAAACTGCCTTCACCAAACAGCTACTTATGCTAAACTTGTATGCTAAACTATCTGTTTGATCTTGTATTTAGCTGTACTACTCAGAGTACTTTTCCCAGACCTAAGGAAGAGCTCTGTGTAGCTCAGAAGCTTGTGTCTCTGACCAACAGAAGTTGGTCCAATAAAAGGTATTACCTCACCCACCTTGTCTCTCTAATGTCCTGGGACAGACACAGTTACAGTACACTGCATACAGTAATTTAATTTAAATCATTCTGTGCCAGGTTTAGTTTAGTATAGGTATCCATGCAGAAATCTTGCACTAACTTAGCTAAATTGGTTTTTAAACCTGTTCTAGTTAAACTGATGCAACTGTGTGTAGACAAGACCTTACTGGACTAAAGACAGATGAAAAATACATCTAGATTTTCCTAATGTGACTCTTGTATGCAAGCAATTGGTGTAGTTCCCACAAGGATGCGGTATGATTGCAAATGGAAGGATAGTTGGCTTTGAGACCATCTCTAGGATGTGGTTCACTCTACAAAAAAAGTTGGATTTGAAACACTGTTTAGATCTAAGGATATATATTGAAAACAGCCTTCACTTGGCAAATGAAGAACAGCATTTATTTCTGAAGACTAGGTGGAAGGTGTGAACACTGAACAGTGGCTAACTAGATACTGGAATTTGCCTACTACAGCTGAGCCTGCTGCCCTTAATATACACCCAGAGCTACCTTCACTGTCAAGATGTCTGCTTCCTGTTTTATTGTATCTAATACCTCCATTTTTAGAGGCATACACATCTCTGCAATTGGATTCTCCCTACCCTGCAGTTTTCTCTTAAACTCTTTAGTTGCTAAACTAGGGGCTCTCTCTAGTTGTCAGCAGTGTCCATCAGGGTATTAATGATCAATGGTGATGCGCTGGCTCAGAATTAAACGGCAGCATTAGTGGGGGATTTCTGGCTGCCCGTGGGGGGAAGAAGCTTTAAAGAAGATGAGGGTCGTTAATGTGAATGAGTTCTTTGTGTTTGACAGAGGTACTGTTATATCTGGCTCTTGCTGGCACTAATGTGAGGAAGGAGACAGCTACTGAGCAAACTTCCTGCATAGGGTTCGTAGTTCACCTTAATGCTGCCCTGCAGTGACTCCTGCTCTTCCAGGTCTGGACCTCTGGGCAGACTTTGGTAGCCACACTGAATTGTGTAGGAGTCTCATGATGTGGGTGAATGGTCACTGAGTATTTAGGAAAACCCAAGACTGGACATCTGGGTGCAGATTTGAACAGGATTGTAGACGTGAAAGGTTCTTATGCTGTGCCACTGAGACCACTAAAACTCACACCTGGCGAATATTCAGAACTCTTGCTTGAGTGAGTTTAGCCTGGTAGCTTGTTGACATAAGAGTTCATTAGGCGCTCCAGCTGGGCAGCATTTCTATATCTGGGCCCAGATGTTGAGTTCAGGTTTGAACCCAGGCCTGGAGTTCAGACTGTGTCGTGTATATTTGTAAAGCACCATCCACAATGGAGCCACAGTGTGATCGGCTTCTAGGTGCTACCACAATAGAACTGTTCAAGTATTGATATTGGGCAGTTAGGTTGTACAGTGATTCGAGCTCCTCCTTGCCTATATCTGGTGCTGTCCAAGTAGAGAGTAAAGACCCACTGGCAAGTAGGAAAAGAGTTGTATTATTTCAGAGATTTTTGTACCATAAAAGTTACTGTCCTGAAGATAAAAATTTCAAGGTAATCTATGTTGATCCTTTGAGGTAGGCAAAATTAACAAGGGACACCCCCCCACATACATCCCCTGTGAGGAACAAGGAGGTGCTAGAAAAGAGAAGATCGGAGAGAACTCTTCACTTTTAGTGTGCAGTGATTTGTCATTATATCAGATGAGGAAATTGCATTCTCCTCTTTTCAGATGACTTATTGGAACAACACATTCATAGAGTATGGAACATGTGCCTATTCCTAAGCCCTAATAAAGCAACTTAATACTTTTTCAGAAAGTCTTATTTTTTTTCTTTTGGGGACTAATGATGAATGAGACTTGTAGGAAGGATAGAAGACTCATCTGGTCTTTTACATTCATACAAACACAAAATCCTCCTACTACACCCTTGCAATATTTAAGAATAATCCTCCATGCAGGGACCCACAAACTTTTCACCCTTTTAGACTGAGAAAGTACACCGCTACCCCGATGTAACGCGACCCGATAGAATGCGGTAAAGCAGTGCTCTGGGCGGGTGGGGCTGCGCACTCCTGTGGATCAAAGCAAGTTTGATATAACGCGGTTTCACCTATAACGCGGTAAGATTTTTTGGCTCCCGAGGACAGCGTTATATCGAGGTAGAGGTGTATCTACATTTGCCTTAATTCATAATTAAAATGAATGTTTTACCCCGTCAGCTCATTGCCAGAAAATGTCAGCTAGATCCGTCCTGAGCATTCTAGATCTGGGACTACTCTCTCATGTAAGGTCAGGTGGGTTATCTATCCCGTAGTGCCCTGCAACGTTTTCTTAAGTTTACCTCCATTAGAACAGCCAAAGAACATTCTGCCAATACTTTCACAGGCGATTATCTGAGCCTACCTCTCCCTGTCGAGATCTCAAACATAGTGGTGCTGCTTTTGTGGATTCTAGTTTTTCTTATACTTGCTAACGCATGGAGAACCCAGGATCGGTGATCAAGGCTAGGTATGCGGGCACCACAAGAAGCTGCTCCAGGTGCTAGCCTTTGTCATTCTATTCACAGATCTGGAAGGTACACTTGAGCTTAATACTCAGTTTGTAACTTGCCAAAACAAGATGGCAGACTCATTGATTCTGTAACTGGCAAAAAAAAAAAAAAGTTTCTGCTCCCACCTTTGACTAATAAGTCTCCATACTGTATGCCAGGGGATACCAGCCCTAATCCATCCTGGGAGACTGCACCGGATGGGGTAATTTCTGGGGAAAATAGTTTCCCCTGTTATACTAACTATAAAGCAGTGACTACCACCTGCTGGTATCCTTACCAGTACTTCTAGGTCATGGCTGTAACTTCAGGTTTCTCCTCCCTATTTTTTAATAGTGAGCTTTGGTGCTGGGCCCCAGTGCATAATTGCTGCCCTCCTTCCTCTCATTCAGTTGTGCGTGCTCTAACAGAGTTTAGATTGGTCCAAATCTGGTACTGCAAGAGCAGACCAGACTCCACTGAGGGCTAGTTTGCCTAGTTGAATGGGAAGTGGTGGGTACTGACTGGCCCAAAGGAGATATTTAATGTAGAAAACAGCTGCCCTGAAATACTGGGGATCACCGCCTTGTGGTTATTGGTAGAGGTGTAGCTACAGAGAGGGTGACTGTAGCTTTGCTCTTTGGGACACCAGAGGAAGCAATTTATTCCCCAGTGGCCATCACCGAGTGGCACAATCAAAGGCTCCATTCTCCATTGCCACTGTGCCAGAGAAGTGCAGAAGCTCCTTAAATACAGCTGTGTGTGACATCTGCAGTCATGCTCTAGATGGCTGCTATATTGCAGCAGCATAGATCTGGTAGTCTAAAAGCCCCGTGAGAGTTATGTTCTTGGCTGGCTGTTCACTGTAAGGCTGTAGTCTAAGACTGATTTAACTCTGTTATTTACATATTAACATAGCGTTTGGCTGCTCTTTCGTGTCAGAAGGGGTGACTTGACTACAGTCTTTAAGTATCTACATGGGTAACAAATATTTAATAATGGGTGCTTCAGTGTAGGAGAGAAAGCTATAACAAACATACATGACCCAATGGCTGGAAGTTGAAACTAGACAAATGCGGACTGGAAATAAGGTGTACCTTTTTAATGGTGCGAAGCATTAACCATTGACAGTTTACCAAGGGTCGTGGTGGATTCTCCAGCACTGACCACTTTTAAATCAAGATGGGATGTTTTCTAAAAGATCTGCTGAAGGAATTACTTTGGGTCAGGTCTCTGGCTTGTGCTCTACAGGAGGTCAGTCTAGATGATCACAATGGTCCATTCTAGCCTTGGAATCTATGAACTGTTCTTTCTGACTTTCTTTTACAGTCACTGGCTCTGGCGGAGGATTCAGAATGGGAGACAAGCCTATTTGGGAGCAGATTGGATCCAGTTTTGTACAACATTACTACCATATATTTGATACAGACAGGACCCAGTTAGGATCCCTGTATGTAAGTACCTAATGAAGGGGGGTGAGGGCCCTCTACCACTTCTTAAATCTGCCTCTCTCCTGTGGGAGGAGGGTTCTCATAACCCTTATCAGATTTCATTGATGTTTATCTTAAACTCTTGCACTGGAAAAGCTGATGTTTTTTTCCCCCCAAATCCAAAATGTTAGTCATCTCAGTCACACTTCCTGGATTATTTATTCCCTGCCCCTCTCGCGTCTAGCTCTTCTTCTTAGCATTGCCTGCCTGCTTCGTGCAGCTGCGCTCATAATAGCACCATCTGTTGGTAGGTTGTGACGGCACCATAGGTTGTCCCATGATGAAACCTCTGTGTAAAAGCCACATGCTTGTTTTGTTTTGCTAGTTAGTGGGGTAAACTGAATTAGGTAAGTTTGGGAACTCAAAGATGGAACTGAACTGGGGATATCAGGGTCAGCATCTATAAACCCAAGAATATGCTGGGAGCAGGACAGCAGCTGTTTTTGTTATGGGAAAGGTAAATGTGCACTCCATGATCTCAAGACTGTGCCACAGCCAGCATTATGCCTAGGGCCCTACCGAATTCACGCTCCATTTTGGTCAATTTCGTGGTCATATGATTTTAAAAATTGTAAATGTCATGATTTCAGCTATTTAAATCGAAAATTTCACGGTGTTGTAATTGTAGGGGACCCAAAAAGGAATTGTGGGGGGATTGCAAGGTTATAGTGTGGGTGGAGTTTGAAGTACGGCTACCCTTACTTCTGTGCTGCTGCTGGTGGCAGCGCTACCTTAAGAGCTGGGCAGCTGGAGAGCAGTGGCTACTAGCTGGGAGCCCAGCTCTGAAGGCAGAGCCGTCTCCAGCAGTAACGCAGAAGTAAGGATGGCATGGGATGGTATTGCCACTCTTACTTCTGCACTGATTCTGGTGGGGCGTTGCTGAGCTGGGCCCTCAGTCAGCAGCCACCACTCTCCCGCCACCCAGCTCTGAAGGCAGCAGCGCAGAAGTAATGGTGGCAGTACTGCAACCCCCCCTAAAATAACCTTGCAACCTCCCTGCAACTCCCTTTTGGGTCAGGACCCCCAATTTGAGAAACGCTGGTCTCCCCTTTGAAATCTGTATAGTATAGATAAAAGCACACGAGACCAGATTTCACGGTCCGTGATTCAATTTTCATGGCCGTGAATTTGGTAGGGCCCTAATTATGCCTGAACAGCCTATCCGTGTTCATTTTCCATTCAAGCACAGAGTGGAGCCATGTCTGAGGTCTAGCTACTCTCTACTCGGTTTTGCCTTCTGTGACTCTCTTTGCCTATAGGCTGGTGCCAGGGAAACTCCCTGTACACCAGGTGGTGAACAGTGGCATAGGGAAATTGTTGTACCTCACATCCAGGCTTTCCATTCCCACTGTGGGCTTTCCTTTTGCTGGGTGCATAGGAAGCAAGCTTAGACCTCGCAATCAGATGGAGCTTGGGAAGTCCCAGCTGTGCCTGGTAGCTGCAGCATGTGGTTCTCAGGCTTCATAGAATCATAGACTATCAGGGTTGGAAGGGACCTCAGGAGGTCATCTAGTCCAACCCCCTGCTCAAAGCAGGACCAATTCCCAACTAAATCATCCCATGCTGTATTTCGCTTCCGAGCACAAGAATTGAAAATTTTACTCCTGACTTGCTCCAAATTATTTTGTGGGGGTCCCCAGATTAAACCCCTCTGGAGCTGTCCAGCTCCCATCTCCACCATAGCCACTCCTCAGCCAAAGCGTTAGCGGGGTGGAGAAAACTACTGAAGTAACAAAGGCGGCGAGACTAGGACGTGTATGCTCTGGTGCTCCCCCTTCAACTGTGCATTGGTGGAAGCCCCTTCACCCAGCAACAGGACCCAGGTTGCAACTTCCTCCTGCAAGCAGGCCAGAGTGGCTATTTCAGAGCAGGCCCAATGGAGGTGGCACTGGTAGGGCTTTGAGGGCACCACTTCCACCATGAGCAGTGCCTGCCCCATGCCCTTCACAATGCAGGTATCAGCAGGCATGGTGGATGCCCCAGCTCCTGCATCCTCTGTATAGCAGTTCCACAGAAGATGCATCTATTTTTCCAGAGGATGCACGAGAATTCAGCAGTCTGTCCGAGCTACCACTGCTTCTTGCTCTGCTCCTCTGGCCCCTACTTCAGCTCCCATATCCACTGTCTGCAGGGACCCCCTTACCACAACTTTTCCTGTAGTGATATGTTCACAGACAGTGTCCACAAGGGACCTTTAGCAGAGCTTTTTCAGCAGTTACATCTTCCTTATGGATCCCTACAGAACATGGGCCCTTAATCACCGAACATTTACGCTTGGTCCTTTTTCCACAAGCAAGGACAGCCAGAATCTTCAGTAGCCAATAGTTTGTCTTCCTCAGATCTCCTGAACTGGGCTCAGCACTTAGAGGATTGCTCAACAGCTCCTCCACCAGCTCTGCACAGCCAGGGCACGCACTGCTATGACAAGTCCTTCTCATGTGTCCTCTGACAAAAGAAGAACCAAGCCCAAACACATATTTCTCAGGAAATACCCAGAGCCGTCAGACCATGCCAAAAAAGCCAGACTCTTTCCTTTCTCCAGAAATGAAGCAAAGACCAGAAAGGCATCTGAGTCAGTCTGCCCTGTGACCACTTAAAGCAACAGGCGTTTAAAAAAAGTAGACTGAGGCTTTGGTCAGACAGGAACCAAAATGAAGGAGATGGTATTCTGAATCATCATGCCCTCTATGCTGACTCTCAAAGGGCATCAGGAATCTGCGGCTAGAAACGGATTTCATTTTGCTTCTAGTCTGCTTGAGGTCTGGGTTCACACACAACAGAGCCACTCGGGGGGGGGTGTGTGTGTGTGTGTGTGTGTGTGTGTGTGTGTGTGTGTGTGTGTG
>NW_020664516.1:716373-746138 GCF_002925995.2 Terrapene triunguis | reverse complement strand
TGTGTGTGTGTGTGTGTGTGTGTGTGTGTGTGTGTGTGTGTGTGTGTACGTGCGCGCATTTAAAAAAAATTATTCACTGAACTTCTGAACAAAGTGTGTGCTATAGACTTTAAGGCCAGAAGGGACCATTATGATCATCTAATCTGACCTGCACATTGCAGGCCACAGAACCTCGCACTCCCACTCCCACCTCTGCCCGAGTTACTGATGTCCTCACATTATGATTTACGGACTTCCAAGTTACAGAGAACCCGCCATTTACACTAGTTTAAACCTGCAAGTGACCTGTGACCCATGCTGCAGAGGAAGGTGAAAAACCCCCAGGCTCTCTGCCGATCTGACCCGAGGGAAAATTCCTTCCTGACCCTAAATATGGCGATCAGTTAGACCCTGAGCATGTGGACAAGACCCAGCAGCCAGACACCTGGGAAAGAATTCTCTGTAATAACTCAGAGCCCTCCCCATCTAGTGTCCCGTTACCAGCCATCGGAGATATTTGCTGCTAGCAGTCACAGATCGGCCACATGCCATTGTAGGCAGTTTTATCATACCATCCCCTCCATAAACTTATCAAGCTCAGTCTTGAAGCCAGTTAAGTTTTTTGCCCCCACTGTTTCCCTTGGCAGGCTGTTCCAGAACTTCACTCCTTTGATTATTAGAAACCTTTGTCTAATTTCAAGCCTAAACTATAGTAACTTGATGGGGGCATGGGACAATGGATGTACAGGTCATCCCCTGAAGCACTTAACAGGCGATCACTTCATCACCCGGACAATTGGGTGGCTAGTGTGGTGTTGGCCATATTTTGAAAGAACAATAAAAAATAGTCTTGTTTGAGCATAAGCCCTCTGAGGCCAGTGTGAGCTGCTTGGTCCTGACTGAATTAGTCCTAAGTGGCAGCTCAACAAGGTACAGGACATGTTTTAAGTACCAATGGATATTGCCGATCTTAGTTATATGAAAGCAGTTTGTTATAGTGATTATGACACTGAAGGGAAAGGACAAGTGTTTCACCAACTTAAATATGAACCACTAGAATAAACAGCTTGGAAGCAACAAAGTGATGTAGTATACTGTGCGGAGTATAGCAGGTCAGATAAAATCATTAAAATCAAAAAAATTACATCTGTTTTTTATTTACATTTACTTAAGTTACTTTCTTCTCATTTTAGTCTTAAACAACTGAAGTGGCTATTCTGTACTCAATTCTGTAGAATTTGACTTTACACAGAGTTTTCTGTTAGGTTTCACACTTAATGTTCATCAGCACCAAAAAAGACCACCCCCAGGCCATCTTTCTCATCTTTTGTTTTGAGAACACCACAAACTAGAACACAAAATTGACAAGGTAATAGGTGGTGCTGTGCTTGTAAGCAGTACCATCTTCTGATGTACTGAACAGTCACAAGTCAGAAAGGTTGAAATGCTGCTCCACCAGCGTTTGCAGTGACTCGATGTCTCATGGATGAAGTGTTTGAACAGAAGACTGAGGTTTTAGAAACTGAGCATGTGAGTGTCCAAATAGAATCATAGAAATGTGATGCTGAAAGGAACATTGAGAGAACATCAAGTCCAGCTCCCTGCACGGAGGCAGGGCCAAGTAAACATAGGCCATCTCTAACAGGTGTTTGTCCAACCTGTTCTTAAAAACCTCTGGGGATGGGGATTCCAAAACTTTTCTTGGAAGCCTGTTCCAGAGCTCAGCTACCCTTTCAGGTAGAAATTTTTTCCTCATATCTAACCTAAATCTCCCTTGCTGCAAATTAAACCCATTACTTCTTATCCTACCTTCAGTGAAGATGGAGAACAATTGATCAGTCCTCTTTATAACCGCGCTTAACATATGTGAAGACTGTTATCAGGTCCCCCCTCAGTCTTCTTTTTTCAAGACTAAACAGGCCCAGTTGTTTTGACCTTTCCTCATAGGTCACGTCACCTTTTATCATTTTTGTTGCTCTCCTCTGGACTCTGTCCAGTTTATCCACATCTTTCCTAAAGTGTGGTACTCAGAATTGGACACACTATTCCAGTTAAGGCCCCACCAGTGCTGAGTAGAGTAGGGCAATTACCTCCCATGTCTTACATATGACATTCCTAGTAATACACCCCAGAATATTAGCCTTTTTTGCAGTTGCATCACATTGTTGACTATATTCAATTTGTTCTCCACTATCATCCCCAGATCCTTTTCAGATGGAGCCATATAATGTTTACAAGGAACTGATTGTGTATTATGATTATTGATGAGGCACAAGTTGTTTACTTGTATGACAAGCATTGATATCTCAGCTCATTGACATTTGCATGAGTATTTGACTTCAGCCGCTAGTGATAGTCAAAAGGTCTGCATGGATATAAGTGCCATCTGACTAGTCTTATGACAGCCAATATGGCTAAGATGAGGAAATCTCTGCCAATAACATGGTTGATCTGCACATATGCTAAATTTACTGTCAAGAGACTTTGAAGGAGAGAATATCAGGTCATATTGACTGTGCACTTTCTTTGTCATGCCTCCTGAAGTAAGGTGGAGCACTTCTTCAAAGTGGCCAGTTAATGAAAATCTGCTAACAGTATAGACAGGATGTTGAGTTTTTGCCAGAAGGTGACAAATACTGGTGTGAAGAGGGGTGCTGAGGCCTGGCTTTAGATGTGGATGTCAATAACAGTAGCCCTCAGTTCTGTAGCGAGGAATTCATGTTCAATTGCTGAAACTGTTGAAGTCCTGAAGACTGAATAAATTTACTGACTACAATTGTGGTGCATGTTCTGAAAGCATTATGATGGTGCATTAATGCCATGTCACTTTGTAAAATATGTTTGATACCTGCATGTGCCAGTTTCCACTCACAACAGGGCAATTGGCACTTAATGGGTTTCTGCTGACAGTATCTGCTGTAGCAGGCTACTGTTGTCTTTATTTCAGAAAGTTACTTTCTCCAGTGAAATACTGAAAAATGTAACAGCTGTTCAGAGATGGAAATCTCAAGTAAAGAGCCTGGCTGAAAACAAAGAAAGACGACATTGAAAGAAGAGTTGCAACTGTTAACAGCTCCAGTTTCTTCTACTGGTGTTGAATTACCTGTTTTCATCACTCAGCTTAGTGCAATCAGATATTTGCTGGAGAACAGATAGGTCTTCAAAGCTGACTTTCCTTATTTCCTTATTGAGCATTTAAATTCTGAAAGCCTTAAAAGCACCTTCAGTCAGTTTGAATAATGGGACTCTAAGGTAACTAAATAACAATTTTGGATCCTGGATTGTAATTTTAAAATGTTGCATTATGAAATTAATAATGATAAAACTGTGTGTGTGTGTGTGTGTGTGTTCACAGAAAGCTTTCACAAATTTGAACTTTGTTTTGAAATGCTAAACAATTTTTCTGTGTTAAAATTGCAAGCTTTTTGTAGACACACTGATATTGTACTATTATGGATTTATAAGAAGTTTTGAATAAATATAGTTTTAATGTTCCAGTTTCTTGTGGGCTTCAGAAATCCTACCATTAATGACACTGAAAACTGCTTTAAAAAACTGCACTTATAATTCAGTTGATTATAAAAATAAAAATTGCAATAGTGCAAATTTTTCAATTAGGTTTTGGCTTTGTAACGCTCAGTTAAATCATGATTTATTTTATTTTATTTATTTATTTATTTATTTTAAAAAGGAAGATTGTGTGATTTTTAATGCTCATGCTTCAGAGAATCCAGCTTATTAGGCCATGTCTACACTACTACTTACGTTGGTATAACTTATGTCAGGGGTGTGAATAAGCCACCCTCTGAGCGATGTAAATTACACTGACCTAAGTGCCGGTGTGGACAGTGCCATGTCAGAGGAAGAGCTTCTCCCGCCGACATAGCTATCGTCGCTCATTGGGGGTGGATTAATTAAGTCGACGGGAGAGCTCTCTCCTGTTGGCTTAGAGTGGCTACACTAGAGAGCTTACAGCAGCTCAGCTGCGCCGCTGTAAGCTCCTAGTGTAGCCATAGCCTTGGTCTGACAGGAGATTGTTCTGACTGCATCCTCTGAAACTAACTTCTAGTGGCCATTTGTTCTGGTGCTCATAGTAAGCAGCTTTAGTGGACCACTGAGAGGGCAGGCTTCTTGCCTTTTACAGCCTAAAAGGGCTCAGAAATGGAAGCTCTCTGAATCACTTGAAAACCACCCTGGATGAAGTTTTAGAATGGTTCTCTAGAAAGTTTTCTGCCTTTCCTGGAATGATCTGGGGGCCCTGATAGGACATGTCTATTTCTAATCTCTAAATTTCTGTGATTTGTTAGCATAAATTCTTCATGCTCTCCATCTGTTCTGGGTGTGTCTGATGTCCTTTACTTCTCTTCCTGTCCTCCTTTAGTTTCCAGAAAAAAACACCACCTGCTCTGACACAATTGAAGCAGCTTTTTTGACCGATATATTCTGATTATGAAGTGTCGTCATTACCCAATCCCACAGACCACCAGGAAAAACCAATTACTACTTGTATTGCTCCGTCTGCATTTGTTTTCCCCCCTCTCCCTTTAGGTAACTAATTTCCTTACCTTGTACCCTTGGCAGCCAGTAGTGACTCCTACCCTTATTAACAGTACTGGCAATCCATTGAGTTAGCTACAGGAGGCAGTGCAAGTGTGTAATTGACATAACATAATTAATTGCTCTGTAGAGAACCATGCAAACAGTTACATGCCTCACTTTTCCTAGGGAAGCTGAGTGTAGCCAGTTTGAGCTCTGATAAATCTGTGTGCATGCATAGCATTGGTAAGTCTTCCCTTGCTGGCGTTATTGAAGAGAATTAGTTTATTTACTTTCCCAAGCAGGCTGTGACCAAATTTGTTTTGACTGTTTCAGATTGATGCATCATGCCTTACCTGGGAAGGACAGCAATGCCAGGGCAAAACAGCTATAGTTGAAAAACTCTCCGTAAGTCTATGCAATGTTTTTTTTCTAAACAAAATGTTTTGGGAAACTGCTCTAAAGATCTAAATTGTTTTGCTTCTCACACAGAAGGTAACATTTTCAAAAGTGTCTAAATCACATGTTCAGAAGTGACTGAGAACCTAAACTTTGAAAATGGGTCTTAGGCTCCTGAGTCACTTAGGAACTTTAGAACATATTCCCTAGCACTCTGTGTAGGGAACCTTTCCACTTCTGAGCTATTGCGTAAGACAGGTTCACATTTCTCTTCTGTCACAGGATTCTCTCTCATTGGGCTGTATGGGGTATTCACCTCCCTGAATGTATTCTTTCCTTGGCTCTTCCTGTGATGCACGTTATTAGAAAACACAGTGCAGTCCACTAGTTGAGACTCGCAGCATTGAGATATTCGCTTCTTGGGCTGGCTGGGACATTATTAATGGGACAAGATTCTGCTAGTTCTGTAGCTGTTGCTTACTCAGAGGTGAGGACTCAGTGTTCAAATATTGCTTTTATGGGACTTAGATTTCCAGGGTCCTTTGCAACTCACAACTCTAGAGACACTCTGCTGTCCCTTGGGGACACTGCTTGCTTCTAGTGAATCAAGGGCCTGCAGGGATGCAGAATCAATGCTAAACATCCATGTTTGCCATGAAAGTACACCTCTACCCCGATATAACGTGACCCACTATAACATGAATTCGGATATAACGCAGTAAAGCAGTACTCTGGGGGGCGGGGCTGCGCACTCCGGCGGATCAAAGCAAGTTCGATATAACGTGGTTTCACCTATAACGTGGTAAGATTTTTTGGCTCCCGAGGACAGCGTTATATCGGGGTAGAGGTGTACCTGCTGCTGCTAACAGATAACATGCAATTCTCTTGTCAAGTGAAAACCAAGTTCCCTAGTACATCTCTAAAGTCTGCAGTCTCCCAGTTTTGTCAGTTTCTGGAGTTCATTTACTCCAGAAAATAGTGCTTTGAAATCCTAAAAATCCCAGTTTCTTACTGCAGAGTGTGGGCTGTTAATTCTCCCTGTAAGGGTGCGGACTCACCCCTGCGGTGCCTCCTGCTGGTCTCTTCCGGGAATTAGCTAGATTTCCAGCCCGGAGCGCCCTCTGCAGGCTGGTGATCCACTACCACTTGGCCCCCGTGTCCCTCCCTGGACCCCGGTGCCCCTTTCTCTGGGTGCTGCCCTCTGGCAGTACCCACCCACTCTGGGTCTCCCCTCCCAGGGGAACCCCCACCCACTAACCCCACCTCACCTCAGTGTAAGGCTACTGCCAGTCCCCATCTAGCCCCACTCCCTGGGGCAGACTGCAGTATACACCACTCATCACAGGCAAGGTTGGGTTTGGACCTGCTGCCTTTGCCTACCCCTGGGCTGCCCTCTGCAACCCCCAGTACCCGTTGGCCCAATGCTAGGCCACAGCCTGGGGCTTTCTAGGCTGGAGCTCCCCAGCTCCTCTGCCTTTCCCCAGCCCTGCTCCACTCAGGTACCCTGTCTCTAGCTTCCTGCAGCCAGGCCCTTCTCTCTCTGAATGCAGAGAGAGAGTGTCGCCTTGCTCCTGGCTCAAGCCTTTATAGAGCCAGCTGCAGCTGCTTCTCCCAATCAGTCCAGGTCTTTCCTTCCACAGCCCCAGCCCTCTGCAGGGCTGGCTTTAACCCTCCCCAGGCAGGAGCGGGTGACCACCCTGCTACACTCCCCATAATCTCTTAATTTCTGTTTTGCAAGGTGGCTCATGCAGTTAATTTAGCACATACAAGGCCTATAAGTGCACAAACTCCTGATCCTCTAGAGATTGTGCTGCACAGTCCTGCTATTGTGGGACTCTCTTTACTCCACAATTCTCCAGAAGACTCTGCAACCTGATCCTCTAGAAAGGAAGACATTTCTTCAAGAAATAGTCTTTGGTTGTTGACCTCCTATGATGGAGTTGGAAGCGCACATGAAGGATATTTGTATTTGAATGTACAGGAAATAGAGATGGGGAAGGCAGCCCAGTTTCAAGCTTTAGGAGTTCCTGGATTAAAAATCCCTTCTCCCAAAGAGCTTCTCTGAACAGGACCTAGCATTTGTCTGCATCCATGGGAATCCAGGCTTGGTAGACTCATTCTGTTCTGAGCAGCAGAAGCTTGAGGAGGTTTTGGGTGGGGTTTTATTGCTGTGGGTTGCTCTAGAAAAGCGTCTCTTGGAAAAACAAGGTGAACTTCAGCAGGTATCGGAGCTGACAATTCCACCTCCAGCCCAAATCTCTCACCTTCGATGGCTTTGCTGTATGATAGCTCAACAGACCCTGGTGGGCCCGCAGCAGTGCTTTTATAGACATGCCATTTTTCAAAGGGTGGCTCTGGAGTTCTCTCTTGGATTTGTGTTAAATTGAACGTGACCATGCTGATGAGTGTTGTTCAAACACTAAATCTCAATCTGGGAAGTATTCATGTCAGTTCTATCCTATACTATTTGGACTCTCCAATTCAAAACAAAACTGCCTCTGTTTACCTGGTGTTCCCTTGTTCCTGACTGGAAAGGAAAGGCAGGATGGCTCCCCAGGTAGGAGCAGGAAGACCAGTCTAGGAGGCATCCCCAGACCAGACAAGTGACTGTGATCACCAGACACTCAGACAATTGTTATTTAAAACCTGGGCCCGTTGACTGACCTTTCTTGCATATGAAAATGTAGAGACATCACCTGCCTCAGGTTTCTTGTGAGCATCATTGCAAGGGAGTTTCCCTGCCTGATCCGTGAGGGAGAGGGGGAAGTTGGGCTCTGGCTTCTCAAGGAAGAGCTCAGTGAATCAGAGGCTCAGTGATTTAACCTCTCCCCCCGCCCCCCTCAACACACCGTTTAGCAGGCAGGTTACGGAAAGTGGTGCTGATCTGAGATTTCAACAGCTGTGATCGCAGATCCTTCCTTGGCTGATTCCCCTGGACGCAGCCTAAAACGATATAGGCAGTGTCTGCCAACAATCACTGGGCTGTGTCCCTGGAGAGTTTAATTCCCAGCACTGGAATGGTGGCACACCAGGATATGTGGAGTTAAAGTTCCCTTTACGAGAAGGCTAGCAGTATGGGGAAAAACACGAGTGGGGGAGAGTCAGGAAATGTTGAATTAAGGTGACATGTCCCACACAGAACTGAAAAGCTTGTTTGTGCAGGAGATGGAGTTTTCTTGAGGGCCAGTGCAAGAATGTGAAACAAACTCCCACAGGAACTAAGCACATACAGTTCTCTCCCACTGCTGGAAGGCACTCAGATACTCTGGTGATGAGGGCAGGATAAGATTCTATATAGAGTAGAAACATATCCCCAAACAGCCTTAACTCTGTCCCATGCGGAGATGTCTCTAGGACTTGGGAACAGACCAGTACCCTATTTCTCCCTGCCACTTTCTCTTGGCCCTTCTCAGCTCCCAATCAGCCCTGCTATCCATACAGGCCACCAGACTCTCACTGTACCTCAGGGAGCACTTGCTGCTGGTTGGCAGAGTCTGAGGGACATGCCAGATCCTGTAATTTCCCTAGAAGGACTCACTAGGGAAGGGGATGGTGAAGACTGTCTGTGTTCTGTGCCAAGTGTCACTGTAATTCCTTATCCTGGTTTTCCAGCATTTTGAGTTTTGGGAATTAAACGCCTGTGTTCTGAAAGGGCCTGCGGAGTGCAGATAGTGCCGAGCATCTTCACTCTATGCTCCATTTCTTTTGTGAATGCTCCCGTTAACCCTGCAGAGCCAACGCAGCTGAGAGGGACCTGGCCTGTAGTTCTTGTGCATCAACTGAATTGTTTACTTAGTTCCAATCCATTACACTGGTGCAAATCCACTAAAGGCATCAGGGTAGCACAGGTGTCATTAGGTCTGCAAAACCTTTATTATTAATTGTGACTCTTTTATCTGTAGCTCCTAGAGGCGCGGCCCAGGATCAGGGCCCCAGTGGCAGACGCACAGTGAGAGACTGTGCCTGCTACAAATAGTTTGCAATTTAAATAAAAACAAGGTGGTAGAAGAGAAGTAGTGTTATCCCCATTTTACAGCTCAGGAGTGAAGGCTGTATCTTCATTGCAAAAAAGGAGTGTTTTTTTACATGGAGATGGCTAACTCTAAATAAGACCATGAAGCCATAGCCCCAGGCACAGAGATTAGGGACTTGCCTAGGGTGTCACAGGAAGTCTGGCAGAGCTAAGAACTGAATGCAGATCTCCTGAATCCTCGTCTATTGCCTTAACTAGCAGAATAATCTTATATGATTCTTCTCTTGCATTTCTGAAGAAGGTTTTTTTTGATTTAAAATCTTTATTTTTGTAAGTGAAAAGCACATAACCATTACATAGGACCACTTATGCTAAAAAGACACCAGCACATATAAGGGGACCAGCAACCAAAATAAACTCAGATGGCATCTTACAGTGAAACCCCTTCAATCCACCTCCTGCAAATTTTCTTAGCAGCCACTAGGTCTGTTGGGCCAGGTGAGGCGCTATGGGACATCGCAAAGCAAGCAGGGTTCTGCTAAAATCTCAGCGATTCAGCCTGGGGAAATGTATCAGAAAGTGAGGCTCAGAGGAAAATGGGCAAGGGGATTTGAATGAATGTCCTGGTCTAACCTAACCATGGCACTTGGTGTCAGGCAGCCACATTATCACCAATACGGCAAACATCTGCTCTCTAGAGTCTCTGCCATGTGTTGGGTGCACAAATTCACTGCCACCAACATGGGCGTTCGTTGACCTGCTCCTAAACGCTGCTTTTTGTTGTGCCCTCAAAGATATTCTGTGTATGATGCTGAACTTAATAAACCTGCTGTATTAGCTATAGATAGAGTATTCCCTTCTGCAGACCAACAATATAATTGTCATGCCCAACTTTTCTCTCAAATCCAGTGCTCATCAGCTGTTCACATGTGAGGTGCTTACTGAACCAGACTATATTAAAAGAAAGCACCAGTTTCCAAAGTATAAGGGAAGCATTTCCTCCCATGTAGAAACCAAGACGCTCTCCCTACAGGTACATTTGACTAAACTTGACATTTCTGAGCCCTCTGCCGGCAGCTACTATACCGATGAGAAAGCAAAAGTTTGTGGTCTTTACTGGCAGAGCAATGAGTATTGGATCTCAAATTGCATGCCACCTGCCTCAGTGATACTAGCACAGCTTTTGTTTCAAATACAGCTCTTACGAGTATGAAAGTTCATATTGAACAGAGCTTCACTTCATTTATAAAGCGAACATACAGCGCTGTCTAGTTAGATTAAGAAAAAAGGGGAGTGCTTTTTAAGCACTCCTTAGCAGCTGGTGGAGACCAGGTTCAACCCCTTTAAAAATGGGTTAGCTGATTGTGGTCAACCTAGCTGAATTTAGCTTGGCAGTATTCAGTTGCCATCATATCCGTGTGTCTAAAATAACTGAGGAGAACAGATAAGAGGAGTGAAGATGCTAGAAAGTGGAATACAGAAAGGAACGAAAGGGAGAAGAGAATGGGGACTCTGAGATGAGAACCTACAATAACATAATTATAAGGGCCTCTCTGGTGAAGATTTCTTGCAGCATTTCACAGGGCTGGAAGGAACAAGTCCAGGTTGTCACGCCAGAGGGACAGTGTTTTTCGTTAAAAGGGTAGCTGCTAAATCTGACTTGCACTTTGAGATGGGGCTTATGGAGTATTTGTTTCTCTGCAAAATTAATTTTGTTCTTTAGTAGAAAGTCTTCAACTGAGTACCTGTGTTTTTCTGCTGACCCCCTGCATCTTTCTGTGGCACTGAGAATGTAAACTTGTGTCTATTTCCAAACTAGTTCAGCTTCTAATGCCACTGCACTTAACTGATTTCCTACATGAAATGTGTATTGTATAATATATTCTAAGGAGGGGAACACTTCCTATCTGCTCACCCTCTTCTTTTCCTTCTCATTTTAGAGCCTTCCTTTTCAAAAAATACAGCACAGCATCACGTCACAAGACCACCAGCCCACGCCTGACAGTTGTATACTTAGTATGGTTGTGGGACAACTTAAGGTAAACTCTCCTTTCCATTACAGGGAAACAAATGCTAATGTCCTGAAGTTTTCTTCAGGATACTTAATCATCTGATGTTTGTAAAACAGCTTCTGTACCTTGGAGGCACCTGTTCATGCCTACATTGGGGTGTCATGCTTCTGGTGTAGAACACTTCCAAGAGAGACTGCTTGCCGTGCTAGATTAAAAGCCCTTCGTAAAACCACTGCACCTCAGCAATGTCATGTGAAGCATCACTTCTTTGGTTTGGCCTTTTAGATGTACTGCTGTTCTTGTTCGCACTGAGGTCATGGCTGCAGTAAAGGTCTTAACTCAGTGGTTCTCAACCTAGTTACCACTGTGGACCGCATCCAATACCGAGGGTTGAGAACCACTGTCTTAACTGATGCACTTTCTGTTTAGTGGCAGCTTGGTTCATAATTCTTCAGGAAGGTGTAAATTTGGTTACCTTGTTCATACAGTTTAGCAGTGCAGGCTGTGATGCCTCCATCTGCCCTCTGGTACAGCTGGTCCATGGAAGTGCAAGGACAGTCCAGTAGTCCTTCATATTAGTTGACAGTCCTTATAACGGAGCCTGGCTATTCCATTTCTGTGCAGGCAGCTGGGGTAAGGTTGGTCAGCCGCAGTATGGGAAGAGTAGAGCTGACTGATACGGCACTTGGGTCAGATCCCCAGGGATTGCATCGGAGTTATTGCAATCCTATTCTGCCTCTTTCTGGCCAAAACTGATTCAGGAATGGTAATATCGTCTGAGTGAGCTCATGCCATCTAGCATTGAAGAAGTCCCTTCTCTTGAAGCTACTCCAGATCTAAGTTCCCTCTAAGCTGCGTGGCTGCGCGGCAGGCTGTAAAGGGCCTTGCAGCAGGGGCCTGGAGAGGAGAGAGGTAGGGGGTGGGCGGGGACTGGGGAGGGGAGCAAGTTGGGGAGTGCAGGGCTGCTGCGGGCCTCTCCCCTGGCTCCGGGAGCTCGCTCATTGCTGCCGGCGGGGAGAGGGAGGCCCCTCCTCTGGAGCTCTGTGTGCTGCCGGCGGGGAAAGGGCTGGGGGGGGGGGGGGGGGAGTCCTCTTGTGCGGCCCCCCCCCAATTAATTTTATTCTGTGCACCAATATGGAGGTGATTTGTCACACATCACCTCCATATTGGTGCACATAACAAAATTCCGCACATGAGAGGGAAAAATTAGAGGGAACGCTACTCCAGATTATTTTTACCCACATGGCTTCAGTTTGCCCTGAACACACAATGTATACATTGTCACCT
The DNA here is from genome assembly GCF_002925995.2 of Terrapene triunguis. NCBI lineage: Eukaryota > Metazoa > Chordata > Testudines > Emydidae > Terrapene > Terrapene triunguis. The sequence goes on along the minus strand of NW_020664516.1, from coordinate 733,952 downwards.
CTGCTGTGCTGGTGAATTAAATCAAACTCATTTTGGCCCTCCACCTCTCTGGGGGAACAGCTGTGCTTCCAAAGGCCTGAAGACCATAGATTGAGAGGATTTGTTGGGTTTCTTGTTTAGAATAAGAGCTGTCTTGTCCTTGAGGCCACAAAGTTCCTTAAAGAAACTAGCCAAAGCCAGGACTTGCCCTTTACTGGGAAATCTTAAACTTGCCTTAACACTCAGTGAGGTGTGCCAGAAGCACATTGGGTCCCGTGAAAGTGCATGCTGCCACAACAGAATCCCCAGCCCATCCAGCTTCTGGCTAGCATGCTCCAGTTTCCTTCACGGAATACTGTCAACGTTTACTCCTTCAAATGGCTCTGGAAACAGCGTGTTCTTGTCATCAAACCTCCAGCAGAATCTGGGATGGACTAAAGAGTCAGGCTGGATCGGAGTTATTTAAATCCCCTGGAGCCCCCAAAGGAGCTGATCTGCCCCACTTGCTCATGTTGGGTAGTGGGGAAGAGCAGCTTTTGGCCTCACACCTCCTGCTTCTGGACATTATTGAAACCTAAAACTACAGGTCTTCCTCTTTTAGTGAAGACCGAGAATTACCCTATAATTGGAGCCCAGATAGTAAATGGCAGCAACAACTACATTGTACCATCACAAATTACCCTTTGCGTTTCAATCTATGTCCCCCTGTCCCTCCTGTTCCCACCATGCCCCCTCTTCTCCCTCCCCCCAAGCTGTGGCTCATCAGTGAAAATTCTCATTGACTGATTATTTTCAAGGGTGTGCTTTTCACTGCGTTCTCCAGGTAGCCTAGGCCTTTGCTTCTGCAACTGCCCAGGCAGTCCTGTTCAGAACCGCTTCCCTCTCATGTGGGGCTGGGAATAGGGGTGGGAGGCGAACATGGAGCTGACCTCAGAAGTTCATCTCTCTGGCTTCCCAAGCCTTGGCTGCTGCACTGTTCTACAGGCAGCCCAGCTGGCCAACCTATACTTCTGGGTCCCTAGCTGCAGGCTGGACTCCAGCTCTGGTCCACTAGACTCTGCAGCTTGCTTCCATGGAACAGTGCTGCGAACATGCAGTATAAACAATGAACTTAACCCCAGTGAGGAAAACTGCAGAGCGAGATGTCAGGCACCTGGCTGCAGCAAATAACTATTCCATGGCAAAAATGCTGAATTCCATGTCTCTCTTTTTGGGCGGGGGAGGTGGTGGTGAAGAGGGAATACTAAATTTGACAATCTGAGTCTTAGCATGGGGCCCTGGTTGAGGTGACTGGGGGCCGTTCATATCTGAGGCACTTTCAGGTTCTCTGCCATCTCGGGCAGATGAAGCTGCAGTAGTTACACCGCTCATGTTTTCAAGTTTATCTTCATCACCATAAAGGGTAGGATTGTCTTTTGAGTGGATCACAATTCTGCAGCCAGGGATGTATTTGTGGGTAAATCCTGTGGCTGTAGGGTCCTGCCCTTAATCTTCTTAAGGAACAGGCTCTGTAAACTGTTAGGTTTCTAGTTCTGCAGTAGGATGGACCTCACCATGGACAATGCAGTCTAGGGACCTATCTCGTACACCACTTTTTGATGCTATAGATTGGGGTAAGCAATTATTGTTTGTCAAGGTCCATATTTCTTGGTTGAGGTATTTTCAAAATGCAGACTCCAGAGAAAATCGTACAAAAACAATAATGATGATAAGAAGTAAATAAAAAGATGTCACGGTCAGTTCAAAAGCATCTGGCTGTCCAGATTTGGCCCACGGGCTGCCTATTAACTACCCCTGCCATAGATCCAACTTATCTTTAACTTCTTTATTCTTCTATGAAAAGTACAACTTAGCAAGTCAAGGCAAAGTATTGCAGGGATCACGGGACAGTGCATGTGGATATTTAACAGATATACACTGCTTACGTATACAAAGCATTTGCCAGCTGTCTGTCACCATGTGGTGTAGCACTGAATCATCTTTTTTTCCTTACCTGTGAAGTGAGTCAAACCATTAATGTAGCTTGTAGCAAAGGGTCTGCACCTTTCCTCCATTTCTGTTCGTGTTGGGTACAGAAGCAGGAGGCAGACAGCTTAGTCTTCAGACTTGGGCTCCTATGTTTAAACGTGCCTGGTTTAGCATTTTGGGGCTCATGTTGGCACCAGATGTTACAGTTGGACCCATGGTCTGAATGGACACAGTGACGGCTGGCCTTGGCTTCTTCCTTGTATGTGCTGTGTGTCACTGCAATTCCATTTGCCTCTGCTCAGCGTGAAGGAAAATCCTCATCAGTGCTTGTTACACCGAAGCTTAGCAAACTGACTCTCCTAGTAAAGCAGATGCATAAAATATCCATTGTCCTGTCCATCCCTCAGGTTAGCGGTCACATGTGAACAGAAGACTTATGAATACGCACACATTTGAAACTGATGCACTGTAATATCCTTGTGTTAGTCCTGAAAAATAGACACAGTCAACTGGAATCAGTCTGTGCATTTAATAGTGGCGTTATTGATACTCAGATCTTACCAAAACAGCAGTAACAAAGCCAGAGGGCTGCAAGCATCCAGTTATTTAGATGTAATCTTTAACTTCTGAAAAACATTTAGCTCCTAAACAGCACTGATCCGTAGATCTCAAAGCATGCTACAGCGAGGAAAAAATATCACGCTTTCCACTTTACAGAGGGAGAAGCTGAAGCACAGAACGTAAGTGACTTTGCTAAAGTCATAGAACGGATCAGCGACAGAGCCAGCAAAAGAACCCAGTTCTCCTGGCTCCTAATCTAGTACATAGGACCATAATGCCAAATACTTACAAGCACCATGGAGACTAGTGCAAAAATTTCCAAACCTGTTGTTCGATTTTAAAAATTTTAATTCGATTTTGTGCAGGCATTTGCTAGTAAACATTCCAAAACACGGACTGCACTGAAGTAACCTGAGTGAGGCACAAAGCATTTGAAATGTCAGGAAGGGCAAAAGGAAAGATGTTTGCTACATGCTGACTAAAAAAGCAGACATGCTTGCTGTGGGCTTTGGGTGGGCTCTTCAGATGTGTCCAGATGACCTAGGAACACAGGTTCCAAGTAATGTCAGTGGGACTTGTGCTCCTAACTACCTTAGGCATGCTTCAAAGTCTCATCCTTCAGCCCCAAAACCTCCATTTTGTTGAATACATGTTATCCTCGGAGTGCTTTAGAAAAGTAATAAGATGTTCCACTTTCTGTCCATGTGCTTCTGAGGCTGTGTCCTTTAATGGACCTAGGCTCACATCCTTAGATCTTGTTGAATACGAGACAGAAGAGGATGGACCAGCAAAGTGGTCTGTAAGAATGCTTTTTACTTCCCATTCTCAAGGGACAGTGCGCTGGTGTGAGAAGGATTGTGTGATGGGTCTCTAGATTCTTACTGTATCTGAGCAGAAACAGTACATCAGTCACGCTTTCATTGGCAAAACTTAAACAGATATTAAACTAGCCTCTCAAAACTCATCTTGGGGGCAGGGGTGGTTTTTAATAATCACGATGGTCAGGATGAGCAAGCAGATTTTGTAGCTGGGCTAGTATTTTGTCATTACTTTACACATCTAGAATTAGTGTGGGAAGGATAAACTAAATTCTCCCATGTATCCTAATTTTGTTCCCATCACTTCTTGCTGCTTCTCCCTTCCCTGATGAGCATTTGTTTGTTCAGACAAGAAGAGGAGACAGCGTTTGAGGCCCATAGTTTCTACCTGCTTCAGCCAAATCCAGTAATGATTATGGCACCCTGTGTTCTTGGAACTTGTTTCTGTCTAGTTACGTGTCTTTTTTTTCTCCTGCTCAGGCAGACGATGACCAAGTTCTAGGTTTCCACCAAACCTTTTTGTTGAAAAGTTTTCAAGGTGCTTGGGTGTGCACCAATGAAGTCTTCAGGCTAGCCCTCCACAACGTTTAACCTCTGCCCTCTCTCCATCTCTGGTGGTCTTCACCCTCCTTCCTGAGTAAGACATGCTCTCTGCTTGCTCTTACACCTTGATTGATTTTGTAGTGTCTGAGTAGCATGGCTGTTGCTTGTGCATTTTCAAAGCAATATGGCAAACCTGTGGTTCTCCAAATGCTCCTTTATGGGGTGTGGTTTTAGAAGTGATTACTACAGAATGAATTTAGAATAACTAATTCTGTATGTAAAGTGTCCAATTGAAAAAGGGAATTGTATCACTTGGGAAACTTGGATGTTTGTGATGTATGGTAAACACTTAGAGCATTGTTTGAAACTTGCCAGATAAGACATGATGAAAATCTGAAAGAATCTGTGACATTAAGGCTATGTCTACACTAGCATTTTTATCGGTAGAACTTTTGTCAGTCAGGGGTGAAAAAACACACCCCTGACCGATGTAAGTTTTACTGACGGTGCTGTCCACACCGGTGCTTTTATGTCGGTGGGAGAGCGTCTCCTGCCAACAAAGCTACTGCCGCTCATTGGGGGTGATTTAATTATGCCAGCGGCAGAGCTCCCTCCCCCTTGCATAGAGCAGCTACACAGGAGACCTTACAAAGGCGCAGCTGCAGCAGTACAGCTCTGCCACTGTAAGGTCAGTAGTGTAGACGTAGCTTAATTCTTTGCCATGAGATCCGAGAGACATTCCAGAACAGTAATTGGGTGCCAGAGCTAAGCTGTAAAATAGGCATGGGGGCCAAAACCAAAGATAAATGTCTGTCTGTGTACAAGAAGCGTAAAAAGCAGACGGGATGAAGTGGAATGCCTGGCAGTGGAAGAGGAGCCTGACCTGAATGGTATTACTGAAACATGGTTGGTCTCCAAAAATCAGTGGGACACGGTGATACCTAGTAACCAGCTAAAAAGGAAGGGCAGATTAGTCTGCAGTGCTGCTGGGAGTAGTACTGTACCTCGAGAGTCCCTGGAACATATGCAGAGGTGGTGGGAGTAGAACTGTACCTAAGGAGACTCCCTAAAACATGAGACAGAATTTGAGTGAAGAGGCCCATTCAGTCAAGTCTGCAGAGATGCAAATGCCAAGTTACACAAATATGCTAGTAGAGTTGTGTACTAATGGCCTCTGGGTCAGGAAAAAATACTGTGTACAATGTGGAGGCAACAAAAATCAAATAAAGCAGTAATAATGGGTGACTTCATTCGATAAACTGGTCAAAAAGCGAATAGAATGTTAGGAACCGTTAGGAAAGGGATAGATGATAAGACAGAAAATATCATAATGCCACTATATAAATCAGTGGTACACTGACACCTGGAATACTGCATGTAGTTCTGGTCGCCCCATCTCAAAAAAGATATATTAGAAATGGAAAAAGTACAGAGAAGGGCAACAAAAATGATTAAGGGAACAGCTTTCATATGAGGAGAGATTAAAAAGATTGGGACCATTCCGTTTGGAAAAGAGATTACTAAAACCATGAAAGGTGTGGAGAAAGTGAATAAAGAAGTGTTATTTACCCCTTCACATAACACACGAACCAGGGTCTCCCAATGAAATTAATAGGCAGCAGATTTCACACAACACACAGTCAGCCTGGGAATATTGTGAAGGCCAAAACTATGACTGGGTTCAAAAAAGAATTAGATAAGTTGCGGGACTGGACAAACGGGATGGCTCACTTGATGATTTTCCTGTTCTTTCATTCCCTTTGAAGCATGTGACATTCACCACTGTTGGAAGAGGGGATACTGGGCTAGATGGACCATTGGTCTGACCCATATGGCCGTTCCTATGGTCAGTCTGGTCAGCAAAGGTTTAAAGAAGCAATTTACATTTTTTTGAAACAGCTAGTTCTGAAGGAGTTGATCAGAGCTCTAGTTGAATCATTAAATAATAGTGACTGCAGTGTAACTATGCTCAACATCCTCAAAGAGAAAAGGTACCAAAATCCAGCATAGTGACACTTCCCATTGGAAAGGGGAATCACAAAAAGAGAACCTAGTCCAACCCTGCAGTTAAAATCCGTGGCTTAGCATGGAGGTAGCATGCAGCCAATAATAAAGGCACAACAGACTAAACAAGGGAAGCTGGAAGGCAAGCAAAAGAGTGTGCTTAAATGGCTGTTGATGGCTGTGGTAAGAAGTGATCCCAGCTAAACAGTATCCATCAGGAAATGGAAACCCAGCCCAAATTAAGCCAATAAACAAGCTCTTATCAGTGATGGAATTTACTGCTTACTGTGTAATCACTTAGCTTCATTCATAGCCCTTTGTGAGGTTCTCTCCCAAAGACATAGGGAATGGTCAAAGGACATTGGAAGGCATGCATTTTAAACTGTTAAAGAAATACTCCTCTATGTACTGAACACAACAGATCTGTGGAAGTCTTTGCCACAAAATATCAAGCACTAGCAAGAGTTTAGGATTCATAAAAGGTTTAGATATTTGTATGAATTATGAGAAAATCCATAGTTATATTTGATAGGTTAAATCTAGGAGTGATATAAATCCTCATGTTTCAGGGCATAAACCAATCTCTAAATGAGGTGAGATGCTTCCCATAAGGGTGGATTATTCCATTATTGTAGGCTTCTAGCATTTTCCTCTGCAACATCTGGTGCTGGCCATTGTCAGAGGCAGAATAATGGGACTAGCTGGACCATTGGTCTAATCTGGTTTGGCAGTTTCTGTGTTCACACTGTGCTGATGCCATGAAGTCTCTATTCAGAACTTCAGAGCTACTACAGTGCTATTCCCAGTGGAATTCCCTTTAGATTTACTTGCTTATTTATGCTCAAAAAGAAGAGAATAGAAAATACTTGATTTAATATTGAGTTGCAGACCTGCCAAAGCAATTGAATCTGATGCTCTCGATCCATGGCTATTGGTTGGGGAAGATGCAGACTCTTATAATTTGAAGAATGGAGCAGTGGTGTCAACTTTTGTTTGTGGCAGCTCTAAAATATATCTCTAAACCTTTGGAGAAGAGATGAAAATCACTCGTACGAGGCCACAGAATGTTCCATCTCTTGTGAGATGGGAATAGATTCTTAGGGAACCATTGGCCTCTCTGGTTAAAGCTGTATTAAGTCACTTTCTGAAGAATACTTGCATGTTTCTGTTCCACAGATATCTCATACTAACAAACACATAGTTCTTAAAGCATGTGGTATGGGCTTTGAGTTGGAGAGTCTAGTTTGGTTCTTCACTTGGCCCTGGGTTGGGTCTTGGGTCACCTTGAAGTGACCCATCAACCTGGTCAGGAGCAGTGCTGCTGAAGACAGGTATACGTGACTGCAAGACTTAGCCAAAGTTCTTGAGGTTGTGGTGGGCAGAGCGTTGTGTGTGTAGGCTGAGCGTAGTGCCTTCCAAACTAACAGTTTCAGTTACTGATTATTTATAACCTGGCATTAAATACCCCAAATCTGGGTTTTTGAAACATTTTAATGTAAACCACATCTTATAAAGATCCTCATGGATACTTAACACCTCATTCGTCATCCCAGGACATCCCATGGCAACTCCAGCAATTGCTTACATGGAAAAGTAACATTATGATGGTACTTCACGTATTTAGCTTTTCTTAATGTAGACTAGCAACTGGAAACAAAGAGAAGAGTTAGTAACTTGTAACCAGTCAGCTCCGCGTGGTCCACCCTCTGGAACCTTCTCCCTAAACCACCATGGTGCTACATCTTTAGGCCATGTTACTGTTGCTGACTTCCATGGAAACTCCCTTCTGAGGCCAGCCCCCAGCACGGCAGTTACGTCACAAACTAACTTCTTACCAGATTGTGGTTTATTTTAACATAATGCATTACTTCATTGACTTTCATATGGCTTTTTTACACTTAACCAAATGACTGTTTCAGTTTGTCGCTGGGCTATTCTTTTGGGGCCAGAATAAATAGAACTGCTGAAACCACCAGTTTGTGTGAGTGCAGTTGCATCTTTATCTGTAGGAGGCAAGTGCTGCTGTAACAATAATAAATCTGTGCTAAATCTCCAGTGGCTTTAGAGAAACTCTGGCTTTAGGTACGCTGCACTGAGGAAATCTTACATCACTGAATTGAAAATATGGTGTGAACATCTAAGAGGAGAAATCCCTGGTTATCTTAAAGGTGAATGGTATTGTTGGGAGGTGTAAGGTACATTGTAGAGCATGACATCACTGTTGGCATCAGCTGGTGAATCTTGTTTCCACGTGTTTGAATATATTTGGCATAGTGAAGATCTTTTTAAAATCTTTTTTTCCCCCCCTCTCTCCATAGGCTGACGAAGATCCTATCATAGGATTCCACCAGATATTTATATTAAAGAACATCAATGATGCCTGGGTTTGCACCAATGACATGTTCAGGCTAGCACTGCACAACTACGGCTGAGCTGGTACCCCCGAGGCACCTGTGCTTTCTCTTTCTCCTCTCCTTTACTGATATATTCACACTCACGGAACATTCCAAATATCATACACAAACCTGCAACACTGCAGTGAGCGAGCGAGCAAGATCCATGACCTGCCCTTCTGCCAAGTTTACGTTGTGTCACTAGATGAGTTTCTTGTGCATGATGTTTGGAAGTTAGACTTAGCTGCATTTGACAAGAGAAATGTGTGTTGTACCAGCATGCCTTGGAAAGAATCCATAATGCAAAAGGTTGTGTCTTTATGTACTGACCAGTTGCTCTAGTAACCCAAAGAAACGAAAGGAAAGAACAGCAGCCTGTACAGCCCAGATACTGATTTGTTCAGATGTCTCAATGCTACATTATACAATAATAAAACCATGAGATTTTCTTAACAGTTTAAATTGTTTTAATGACTTGGATGTTGAGTGCATAACCATAAAGTCTTAGTCAGTTCTTTGGATTTCCTGTGTCTACCTGGCTGAGCAAACACTTACAAACCTGAAAACCCACCTAACCCTTTAGTTTTAGCTGTACACTCCCATCACGTCTCTTGCAGCTGAACATCGGTCCAAATATGCCTTGGCCATAGATCTCTTCCTCTCTCCCTCCCCCTTCAGCAGCCAAAGGTGGAGGCTTGTGGCTCATATTTTCATGTGCTCTGTAAAAAGTCAGACTTCAGTTGTTTAAGCTTTTTCTTAGTCTTTATTTTATGGAGAACAGACAGAAGGTAATGCACAAAGTTGACAATCATGGCAATATGTATTAGTTACATGTCTGTCATAACACTTGCTATGGTGTCAGTCATCGCTAAGTCCTTCCAGCTAAATATGCCAACTGTATTTCCTCTGTGTTCTACTGCTCTGGGAAATGTAGCCTCCAGCTTTCTGAATTGCCTATAGAACTTTGTTTTTTTGCATGTCCCCCTCTTCTCAAAATTGCATTTAATTCCAATGTCCTAGCCAAATTCCCACTCTAGTAACTACATCCAGCCTCTAAACTTCCCCTGTGGTTTGAATTGGGTATGCATTCAAACACTGTTCTAAACCAGTATGTAGTGTTCTTGTTGATATGCAGTCAGCTGCCGCATGCCACCCCAGAGGGGGCCGCTTTTCATTGGGGAAGGGATTCCTATATTCAAGTATTTCTAGATTTTTCATAGTAAAAGATGCCACATTAAATAGATTGCATCATTCACGTCACTTACGGCTGACTAACCTGATGGGTCCAGATTTTCAAAAGTGCACAGAACTCAGCTGCTCCTATTGTGACGCTTACGGCCAGGTTTCCAAGAGAGCTCAGTACCCAGTGTGTTCAGCTCTCTTGAAGATCTGGTCATGTATTTTGGTCCCTAAATGGGAGTTGAGCTCTCCTGAAAACAGTCCTTGGGCTCTCTCATTGACGTGCTAACCGCACTGTCTTTGTTCCACTCTAACTTGCTGTTCACCTCAATTTTAAATGGGCAACAAGGAATAGAAGCAACAGACTGTTAATTTCCTATTACTGCTTCTCTGCTCTAGAAATAGCATCACAATGTTCTGTTAATCCTGTAATAGAAGGATTAGTCCTTAGCAGAAAGACCCTTGTATACAAAAGGGCCATTTTTCATGGTCAGGGGCTACTGCTATCAAGCAAAGCTATTGCTTTTTGACCTCAGGATAGGAATCCCTCCCCTCTGCTATTAGACCTTAGACCCATCTTCTTCCAGTCCATTCTCAAATTAGAAAGAGAAAGGAGGCTGGCTCTAATAGAGTTGACTCTAATCGAATCTGTTCTGTAGAAAGATCCTGCCCACTAAACCCACAGACCCCGCAGCATCCAACTCTATAACTTGCTCTTGCAAGCGAGCTACTTAATTACTAGGCTAAAGGAGTGATGCTTCCTGTCAATCTGAGTCTGACCATTATTTCACGAACTCCCCTCTTACTCTGAACAGACCTGACATTCAGAGAAGGGAGCAATCGGCTGCCCGAGGAGGTTTCTTGCCTATAAGTTTCTTCCCCTTGGTCGTTCAGCCCTGGCTTCCTAGCTAGAGAAGACACAAGTGCCAATTCTACTTCCCATAGAAGCCAATGCTACATATAATGCTTCTGAGAGGCTGCAGCTCATTCACTGTGCTCAGGATAAGGGGGAAGACACTTGCTGTCTCTTAGTTACTACTTCAGCTCAAGGACTGCTTTAAAGAAGCCATTTATTCCATCGTAAACTGTTGCATGGAAGCTCCTGCACTGCTGCCCATATCTCACTGCAAGTGTTGGAGTGAATTCTGAAATAGCCCCATACAAATGTAGGGCACTGCCTGGAGGGAGGAGGAGAGGGGATGTTGCTGCCACTCTTAACTACTCTAGGTGGGGAGAAGGATGCATTCTATAAACCCAAGATTCTCATTCCAAAAAGTCTGTCTTGCCCTGCCCGCCCCGGATGAGACTTTTGGGATCCTCTCATGGTACCATGCTTAGCTGGAATGTCATGTTGGCCTTAATATTAGCAGTGTTAATAGCCATATTAAAAAGATGCCTTAAGAAAATTCCCCAAATGTGATTCTTACAGACAACCCATCTTGTCCTTATGGAACATCACATGTTGATTAGAAGGTGGGAAAAGGAAAAGCATCTTCCTTGTCCCTAAGAAGGGAATGACTGGCTTCTGTTCGCACTGAATAACTTGTTTTGAACATCTGCCTCCAACCCTGGAATAACTGACTTTATAGTTTAAGAATCTTCCCCTTGGTGGCACATATGTACTGCAGTTGTAGCTGCCTTGGACGGCTATCTAGAATTGTCTTGGCTGAAAAAAATGGGTTCTAACCCTAACTCAAATTGGAGGGGAAGAATTTCTAAGCTAGTCTGCACCACAGACTTTAAACATCTTCAGTTGTGTGCAATAAGCAGTGTTGGGTGTTTGACCACCTAGCTCTGTATTCGTTATTAAGCCAGAGCTGCTCTCTTGTGAATGGACTGGAAGACCATTGCGCTGCTCACTACAGAAATAGGGTGACCTCTTTATCTCTTGATGCTCTAACATTGCTCCAAATGTGACCCTCCTTGGAATACCTCTGGGTCGTGAGTTTTCTGTCCACTAGATGTAAACATGAAAATGTGCCACCAGCAGTTATGACTTATCAGAAGAAAATGGAAAAAACCTGCTCCAGTCATTGAATGATACAGAGCTTACAAAATGCTTCGTGGCGGGAAATCCATGTGCTTACAGAGGAAAACGTCTTGAAAATTGTAGGGTGCAGCCTATGTAAAGCAATAGCCTTGTGGGTCAATTTAAGTCAGGTGAAGAGTTGTGTGGAGTAAGACTATACATTCAGTATACGCTCTACTGTATGATGATGGCTTGTTATGATTGTACCTGTGATCAATGTGTTAATCAATAAAGGTTTTCTTTAACAAATGTTGCTTGCTTGGGCTCAAGCCAAGAAACCAGAGACTAGATTATGGCTGGGTCCTAACACTGGAAAAACTAGACCGGGGAAGAGTTGAGAACAGCTCAGCTTTACTGGAACATTCCCGCCATTGGGTGTGAAATATCTCAACCTACCAACTCAGCTGCTAGAGGGGATGCAGACCTCCTCGCCGCTCACACCAGTGCAGTGCTGGCAAACTGAGTTTATTGGGTTATGGTGCTTAGCCCACTCTTAAGGGAAGTTTAGACTCCTCACCACAATGACATCGTACAGGCTGAAGTTCTTGTTACCAAAGATCTTGGATCTCCCTAACTGCGTTAGATGTGACTTCTCCTCCCGAATCCTATTTGCAATGACCGGTAGCTGCTTTCAGACTGCATTGTCTGTGTGAGCTTCCTCCAAAGGACACTGTTCCATTATTTCTCACATCTACCAGCTTTCACATGCCACCTTAACAGCGATGGGTCTTATGATTTGGGGAGGGGGTCTTGTTAATCTGTGCTCATTTAACAATTGTTCAGCCGCGGACTCACATTATCCAATCTCCAGTTGGTCCCAAAAGAGTGACTAGAATTGAGGCTGCCTTCGGTGTGACAGTGCAGCCAAAGTGCAATGCCATAACCTTGGGTGTGGCTATAAACGTACTTTAGGATGAAGGGTGCTGTCTGGTCCCATCATGGACAGGGAGAGGGAGCTTATTTGGGAAAGCACTAAGCTGTGCTCTGCTTTGGTTGGCTGACAGGAGCCCCAAACTGACCTCATGTGAAGGATTTATTTGACTTTGACCCAAGGAAAGCTTTTCACTCCTTTGTCTAAAGATACTGTATTTGGGTGAAACACAGCATCTCTGGCAATGGTCCTATCCAAGGGAAAGTTTGAAGTAACATGATTCGCCGCAGCATTTTTTCTTTTAAAAAAGGCTTAAACCTCTCTCAGCTTGTGAAGCAGTCTGTCCCCCACTAACCTTTCACCTCACCATTTCTCCTTACTTGTACTGATCTGCACCACAGTACTTGTGTGGGGTTCTTTATCCATCCTTCACCCCCAGACTGCAGCACGGTTGTTGTTGAACCCGGGCCCTGAAATGCTCAATCTAAATAGAATGCTTCCCCTCCTCCAAGAGCAAATCCGACCCCTCCAAGCCAGGCTGTTGTCATGAATTTCAGGCTCAGTGTCTTCCTTAGACCCATCTCCTGTCAAAATGCAGAGCACTTACCCGGGTATCCTTGACCCAACCAGAAGCAGTAAGTGAAGACTCGCTCCATTGTTGCCTCCCCTGTTCTCTATAGCAGTTGCCCAGTTGGAAAGAGATTGGAGTAATGCATGTACCTGAGACCACTACATTCCCTGCTAGCCCAGTTCAAGGAAGACGGGGCCTGTTTGGGTCTGAAAGTAGCTTTTGTATTAGCGAGGGCCAGGCACCCAAGCTTTAGTGTGAGGGGGTGATAAATGTTTATGCTTGTGACTGGAAAGGATCTAGAAGTGGTGGAAGCTGTTAAAGGCAGAGGATCCACTGCTTCTGTTGAACTGGGAGGGGGCAGCCCATTACAGCAAGAGGAAAAGATGGTTTAAGTGCCACTCATCCTGCTCCCTTTGCTTTTCTTTGAGAAAATAGCCCTGTTTTCTTCCATTCCTAGTGCAGAAGGAGTCTCCTGGTGCCTTCCTGGCCCCCAAACAGAGCAGGCAGCGGAGAGCCCCGGGGCTCAAACCTGCCACAGGAAGACAGGAGCTGCGACAGTGCTTGTCCTTGAAGCGGCTTCCGGAGCTCTCCAACAGGATTCACCCTGTGCCCCCTTGGTGCATCTCTCTTGGTCCACAGCACACCTGCTCCTGTTCCCCAGGGATCATCAATCTGCCTGTCCTACTTCCCCCCAGCAGCAAATTCACAGCTTTCCTACTGTGGCCCCTGCTGGAGTTACCACAGTAATGTTCTCAAATGACAGAGAGGAGAGGGAGCTGCAGAGGTGACTGTAAATAGCTCTGAACTTTATCTGCCCCTCATTCTCCAGCCACGCAGCCAGGCTCGCACAATAACTTACCACTCAGTGTTTCCACACCCCGCTTGCTTTCCATCTGCTGGCAACTGAAGAGAGCAGAGTTAGGGGCTGTGGAGGTGCTGTTTGGAAGAGGCAGTGGAATATGCCCAACCACAGGCAAAAGGCTTTTGTTTCAGAGCAGTGGCTTGGTTTGCCTAGATTAGGAAGAGAGGACAAAGATAGGTTGGGGCTAACACACCTGTTAGGTTGCCTTTCCTTTTTCTTAGTGAAGCTGCAAATTAACACTTTTTACCTTGATTTAGCTAATCCCTTGACCAGCGAAATCAAGACAAAAGGTGTTAAGATGGGGCTGCAGCAGAGACTGTCTCATGGTTAGGTCAAGGTAGAAAACATGGTGGCTAACCCTGAGACCGCTCTCTTTAGTTCAGCCAAATCCTATAGGTATGTCTACACTGCAATAAAAGACCTGTGGCTGGCCCAGGTCAGCAGACTTAGGCTCACTTGGCTCGTCCTGCAGGGCTATAACATTGCAGTGTAGACATTTGGGCTTGGACTGAAGCTTGGGCTGTCAGTTCCCAGGGGGTGGGGAGAGTGCCAGAGCGCAGGCTCTACCCTGCACCTGAGTGTCCACAATAGAGTTTTAGAATCTCAGAGTTGGAAGGGACCTCAGGCGGTCATCTATTCCCATCCCCTGCTCAAAGCAAGACCTAATCCCCAACTAAATCATCCCAGCCAGGGCTCTGTCAAGCCTGACCTTAAAAACCTCCAAGGAAGGAGATTCCACCACCTCCCTAAGTAACCCACTCCAGTGCCTCACCACCCTCCTAGTGATTTTTTCCCCCCTAATATCCAACCTAAACCTCCCCCATTGCAACTTGAGACCATTGCTCCTTGTTCTGTCATCTGGTACCACTGAGAACAGTCTAGATCCATCCTCTTTGGAAACTCTTGCAGGTAGTTGAAAGCAGTTTATCAAATCCCCCCTCATTCTTCTCTTCTGCAGACTAAATAATCCCAGTTCCTTCAGCCTCTCCTCATAAATCATGTGCTCCAGCCCCCTAATCATTTTTGTTGCCCTCCGCTGGACTCTCTCCAATTTGTCCACATCCTTCTTGTAGTGTGGGGCCCAAAACTGGACACAGTACTCCAGATGAGGCCTCACCAATGCTGAATAGAGGGGAATGATCACGTCCCTGGATCTGCTGGCAATGCCCCTACTTATACAGCCCAAAATGCCGTTAGCCTTCTTGGCAACAAGGGCACACAGTTGACTCATATCCAGCTTCTCGTCCACCGTAACCCCTAGGTCCTTTTCTGCAGAACGGCTGCCTAGCCACTTGGTCCCTAGTCTGTAGCAGTGCATGGGATTCTTCCGTCCTAAGTGCAGGACTCTGCACTTGTCCTTGTTGAACCTCATCAGATTTCTTTTGGCCCAATCCTCTAATTTGTCTAGGTCCATCTGTATCCGATCCCTACCCTCCAGCATATCTACCACTCCTCCCAGTTTAGTGTCATCTGCAAACTTGCTGAGGGTGCAATCCACGCCATCCTCCAGATCATTAATGAAGATATTGAACAAAATCGGCCCCAGGACCGACCCTTGGGGCACTCCGCTTGGAGCTTTTGATCACTACCTGTTAAGGCCGATGATCTAGCCAGCTTTCTATCCACCTTATAATCCATTCATCCAGCCCATACTTCTTTAACTTGCTAGCAAAAATACTGTGGGAGACCGTATCAAAAGCTTTGCTAAAGTCAAGGAATAACACATCCACTGCTTTCCCCTCATCCACAGAGCCAGTTATCTCGTCATAGAAGGCAATTAGGTTAGTCAGGCATGACTTGCCCTTAGTGAATCCATGCTGACTGTTCCTGATCACTTTCCTCTCCTCTAAGTGCTTCAAAATGGATTCCTTGAGGACCTGCTCCATGATTTTCCAGGGACTGAGGTGAGGCTGACTGGCCTGTAGTTCCCCGGATCCTCCTCCTTCTCTTTTTTAAAGACGGGCACTACGTTAGCCTTTTTCCAGTCATCCAGAAGCTTGCCCGATCACCATGAGTTTTCAAAGATAACGGCCAATGGCTCTGCAATCACATCCGCCAACTCCTTTAGCACCCTCGGCTGCAGCGCATCCGGCTCCATGGACTTGTGCTCGTCCAGCTTTTCTAAATAGTCCTGAACCACTTCTTTCTCCACAGAGGGCTGGTCACCTCCTCCCCATACTGTGCTGCCCAATGCAGTAGTCTGGGAGCTGACCTTGTTCATGAAGACAGAGGCAAAAAAAGCATTGAGTACATTAGCTTTTTCCACATACTCTGTCACTAGGTTGCCTCCCTCATTCAGTAAGGGGCCCACACTTTCCCTGACCATCTTCTTGTTGCTAACATACCTGAAGAAACCCTTCTTGTTACTCTTAACATCCCTTGCTAGCTGCAACTCCAAGTGCGATTTGGCCTTCCTGATTTCACTCCTGCATGCCTGAACAATATTTTTATACTCCTCCTGGTCATTTATCCAATCTTCCACTAATCTTCTTTTTTGTGTTTAAGATCAGCAAGGATTTCACTGTTAACCCAAGCTGGTCGCCTGCCATATTTACTATTCTTTCTACACATCGGGATGGTTTTTTCCTGCAACCTCAATAAGGATTCTTTAAAATACAGCCAGCTCTCCTGGTCTCCTTTCCCCCTCATGTTATTCTCCCAGGGGATCCTGCCCATCAGTTCCCTAAGGGAGTCAAAGTCTGCTTTTCTGAAGTCCAGGGTCCGTATTCTGCTGCTCTCCTTTCTTCCGCGTGTCAGGATCCTGAACTCGACCATCTCATGGTCACTGCCTCCCAGGTTCCCATCCACTCTTGTTTCCCCTACTAATTCTTCCCTGTTTGTGAGCAGCAGGTCAGGAAGAGCTTTGCCCCTAGTTGTTTCCTCCAGCACTTGCACCAGGAAATTGTCCCCTACACTTTCCAAAAACTTCCTGGATTGTCTGTGCACGGCTGTATTGCTCTCCCAGCAGATATCGGGGTGATTGAAGTCCCCCCTGAGAACCAGGACCTGTGATCTAGTAACTTCTGTTAGTTGCCTGCAAAAAGCCTCGTCCACCTCATCCCCCTGGTCTGGTGGTCTATAGTAGATTCCCACCACGACATCACCCTTGTTGCTCACACTTCTAAACTTAATCCAGAGACTCCCAGGTTTTTCTGCAGTTTCCTACTGGAGCTCTAAGCAGTGATACTGCTCTCTTACATACAATACAACTCCCCAACCTTTTCTGCCCTGCCTGCCCTTCCTGAACCGTTTATATCCAATCATGTGAGTTATCCCACCAAGTCTGTTATTCCAATCACATCATAATTTCTTGACTGTGTCAGAACTTCCAGTTCTCCCTGCTTGTTTCCCAGGCTTCTTGCATTTGTGTATAGGCACTTAAGATAACTCGCTGATCGCCCTGCTTTCTCAATGTGAGGCAGGAGTCCTCCCCTCTTGCGCTCTCCTGCTTCCTCCCTGTATCCTACTTCCCCACTTCCCTCAGGGCTTTGGTTTCTTCCCCATAAATCTAGTTTAAAGCCCTGGAGCCTGAGTCAGCTGCCCTAGGTCCCCCTGTGACTTAGATGCACGGGTGACCCTTCAGAAGCAAGGAAGTTATGCCAACTTTCTCTTTGAGGTGATAGCAGAATCTCCACCAGGGCCTCAGGTGCTGCCTCTGCTGGGCCCTAGGACCCTCGGCCTTGATGGGGCAGAGGCGATTCAGGCAATTCCCCTGCCCCATAACAGTAGCCCCGCCCCACCCCGGCTAACAATCCCCCCCCTGCCCCATAACAGTAGCCCCGCCCCACCCCGGCTAACAAT
>NW_020664516.1:672485-715973 GCF_002925995.2 Terrapene triunguis | reverse complement strand
GGTCGGACCGGACTTGGGAGCGGAGCGGGAAGCGGGCCCATGGCCTCTGCCAGCATCGACATCGAGGACGCGACCCAGCACCTGAGGGACATCCTCAAGCTGGACCGGCCGGCAGGTGAGGGCCCCGTGAATGGTCCGCCCGGCTGCTCCCGCCTCCCGCCCGTGTCCCGCTGGGGGCGCGCCCTCCCTGCCCGCCTGTGTCCCGGGGGCGCGCCCCTCCTGCCCGCCCGTGTCCCCATCCCCCCGCCCGTGTCCCGCTGGGGGCGCGCCCTCCCTGCCCGCCTGTGTCCCGTGGGGCGCGCCCCTCCTGCCCGCCCGTGGCCCCGTCCCCCCGCCCGTGTCTCGCTGGGGGCGCGCCCCGTCCCCGTCCGCGCCCCCCGCCCGTGGCCCCGCTGGGGGCGCGCCCCCCCCGGCGGTGTCCCCGCTATGAATCCCTCCTTTCTGCTCTTCCTCCAGCCCCCTGAGCGGTGCCCGTGGCACTGGGCTCTGCTCCTCCAGCAGTGTCGCTGTTGTGTGCTGCGATGTGTGGGAGTCACTCCGCGGCTATCCCGGGCCAGAAGCCGACGGGTGGCAGGGTGGAGCCGGGCTGCTGCAGGGCCCAGGCGAGGTGGGGGAGCTCTCCCCTCTTGGGGAAACGGCAGCGCTGGCGGAAGAGGAGCCGGGTGGAAATTTAGCTTCTCCCCAATGCAGTTTTCTTGTTGCCTCTGCTCCCCTAATCTCACATGCTTGTTCCTAGTGTGGGGGAAGACGTTAGATCTTTTTCTTCCCATGTCAGTTTGGCCATGTCACCCTCTTTCTGAGTTGCTCCACTGGCTTCCCCTTCTCCATTACATCAAACATAAGCTGCTTGTCTTCACTCTCAAGGCCCTTTGCAGTCAGTCCCCACCCTACCTGTCATCTCTCAGTCAGTATCAAGCTGTCGGTGCTCACCTCGGACACCCGTAATGCCAGCCTCCATTGTTCAGGTGTTACATTTTCAAACACTTTCATGCTTTTTCCCACGCAGCCCCTCATCCTTAAGTGGTGCTTCCTGTAAACATCCATAGAGCTACCTCGTTATCCTCCTTAACTCTTCTTAGCCACGAGGGCTACAGAGAACTTGGCAACGGCTAGACTGCTGATGTGCTGAAAACATTGCTTCTCATGCTGACCAATATTGTCTCATGTATTGTATCACCTGTTGTCTCTCATCGTATACTGTATTTGTAAGCTCCTCGGGGAAGGGGCTGTCTTATTGTTCTGTGCATTGCACGGTTGGGTCCTGGTGGATGATGAAGGCTTCTAGATGCTACAGTAATACGATAATAAGATCCTAGTAATTAATAGGATCTTAAATGTAACTCTGCGACTGCCGGAGCAGCAAAGCCCAAACGATTTCTAGCAGCACAGCTAAACTGTGCCAAAATGTTCTCTCGCCATGTCGGAGCAGCCACACTGTACTCTGGGAAATGGCTCTGATGTGCCTTGGGTAGTACCTGGTGTCATGGCATAGAGGACGTGAGCACCCTTGGATTCCTGACCTGCACTGCTCCACTCCTGGGGTGGCCAAAGCATACAATGTGCCATCTTGATCCATGCAGAAGCCAGGGTTTCTGTGGGCCTTGGCTCCATACTAACAAGGAGGTGGCCTTCAGTCTGCCTGCCTATGGCCCCGGACTCCTGCTCCGTTGCCAACGTGGGTCTTGGCTGGGTAAAGTGTGGGCGTGTGTTGACGCATTTGCTGTGTGTTGTGAGAGGCCAGTGGAGCTGCCTTTGCAACAACTGATGTGCTCGCAGCAGAGCCCTGTTGGATCTGAGCTCCTCGCGGGTCTCTGTGTGGCTCTTTGACAGCTGTGAAAAGGGCTTTGCGTTGTGGAAGTGCCGCTGCTGCCACCCATGGTAGTGACTGCATCCTGCTGGGTTTGTTAACAGTTTGAAAGTTAAAATCTATGAGTGAAGCTGAGGAGCTGGTTCAGCTTAATCCCACCAGCTCCTCAGCCTCTCCAGCTACATTCTCTCCTCATTCTTCTGTTGGGTATGTAAGTGAAGAGGGATGATTTGGTAAATGGTTGGTAGCAGCTTCTGTTTTCGAATAGTCAGCTACCAGACAGGGCTTTCCTGTGACTGTGACACCCAACTGCCTGAGAGAGGACCTATGGGATAGATTCTAACCTCCGCATCTAATTCCAGTGCGGACAGTTGTATGAAGGTTGTAGTAGACTCACAGCCGTGGTCTGAATGAGTAGACAACCCTGCTGGACTCGGTCGCTGTACAACACTTCCAATTTAGTGGTATAGACCTGACCGTTAGTGTCCCTGAAACTATTGCCCTCCTGATTTGTGCAGAGATGCTTCCTATTTCAGCTAGCCTGGTATGATCCAGAGTTTGCTTCTTAACCTCCACCCCTGGGCTGTAGAATCCTCTGCTGCTTCATTCTCCTACTGTCCTCTCTAGTGATACGGGTGCTGGAGCTCCATCTCTTTGCTATAGTGAGCGGGCAATTGGGGGTTGTCTGAATGTGGAAGGGTGAGCAAGAGACTATAGAGGTCAGATTTAAGGTTGGTTTGAGCTTCTTAACTGAGGCCTTGTCTACACTAAAGGGAAAAGTCAATCTAAGCTACGCAATTTGAGTTACGTGAATAGCGTAACTCAAATCAACATAGCTTAGATCTACTTACCGTGGGGTCCACATTATGCGACGTCAACAGGAGACACTCTCCCCTTGTTGCCCCTTACTCTTCTCAATTTGGTGGAGTACAGGAGTTGATGGGTGAGCGATTAGCAGTCGATTTTAGCGGGTCTTCACTAGACCCGCTAAATCGACCACTGGTGCATCGCTCGCCGCAGCATCAAGTGTAGACAAGCCTGAGAACTTCCTGGCTTATTTGTTTTTCCTTTTCACCCTTAAAGGTTTTGCTGTTACAATTGTTTGAGAGTTTTTCTTACCAGTGTGATGATTTGCTTGGATTAGTAACCTAAAGAAACTCTGCAATAGAGCTACCTTTAGAATGAATAACCTCCCATGTTCTGGAATGGGAAGTGTTATCCCTTCTGATCCAAAAGTAATCCTGCAGCTGTCTCCACAGACTGTTTTCTGTGAGGTATCAGCGACTTTCAGTAGGCCAACACTGCTCCATCAGCGACTCAGATGTCACTCATTTCTATACCTTCCCAGCTCAGCCACAGATGGTTGGGTCACTCTGGTAGCTGCCGCCTTGTCTTTGGGAGTGTACCCCAAGAAAGCAGTGCTGTCTCTTCTCACCATCTCCTAGCCTAACTTGGTAGTGCCTGATGTGTGCCCACTGCTGCTAACGGTGCCAATGTGTTAATTAGTAGGGCTTTGCTAGAGAGCTGGGCAGCATTCCTCGAAATCCTCATCCAAACCACTGCTGGCAGGAGGCGGCACACCAGCCCCATCACCCTGTTCAAATGACTGACTTAATGTGACACTCTATTGCATACAAACCAGTGTTCCCTTGCATGGGGCAGCAGGAACAGTCCTGTGCGAGGAGGTGAGTCTAACCCCCAGCTTATGATCGGCTGCTTTCCTTTCTCTGAAGGATGGTGGTGAATGTGCCTGTCTCGTGCTTTCTCCTTGAAGCCACGGGGAAGGACAGTGGTAGTTCAGGATGACTCTTGTTCCTGTTGATGTGGTTGCTAGAGTGACCCTGTTCCCCCCACATATGTCTGAGTGTACTGCCCCTGCAATGCAGTTGGCTCGGGCTAGGGAATGAGGTGCAAGGGACTAAATGTGCTCCTGAACTCCGATGTGCTGCAGTAGGTCATTGTGCCAGCCAGCCATGCCCCCATTGCTATATGATGCTCTTTCTCTCTTCCCCCAGGATTGCATTTTTCTGGCACCAGCAGCAAAGGTGCATGTGAACCTCCACTATCTCTGGGTATAGAGAGAGCAGAGAATTTACCTCCTTTATAGCATCTCTTGCCACAGCAGATCACAGCTGTGCTGCACAGAGCACTTTCCTGCAGGGGCAACAAGGAAGGGCAGAGTGAAACCCGCTAGGACTGCATCAGTTTCATGGTGCTGCTGGGCAAGCCACAATAGATGCAGTCCTCACCCTATGGTAGGGAGTGCAGTGCATTCTGTGGCCTGGAGTCTCTGTGTAGAGGATGAATGTAGCTGCCATCTGCTCCATGTAATGCCGATTAGCATGGCTCCTGGGCTTCTCCTGAGGGGCCCAGACATCCCCACACTGTGATAATGCAGTCCCGCATGCCTGTTTCTGGGATGTTGAATGTGCAGTCTCTGATTTAGCTCCTCTTGTTACATGAAAGCATTCTTTTAAATAAACCTGGAGAATGAATTCTATTCACAATTACTTCTGCTGGCAGCAGCATTAGCTGCATTCCCTGATATAGTAAAGCAATTAACCAACCTGTTTGGTAACTGGAAAGTTTGTCTTGCTTTCTGAGGAAGTGCTGCTTGTGGAGGGAGTTATATTTGGGTTCATTACCTTTGCCAATAACAAAGGAGCATTAACCTGTGGTTGTAGGAGCAGCCATTTCACAACAAGACCATTGCAGCAGTTGTTGCCAGGGCAACAATAAACCAGGTTTTAGTTTTCTGGTCCAGTGAAAATTTCACACAGCTGTAATAAAAGAGAGTTTGCTGAAGCAAGTGACTGTCAAGTGGCAAGGCACGGTGCCAGGTGGTTTTGGTGCTCGTTCATTTCTGCTTGGGATTGTTAACCCTTAGCCCTTCCTACTTGAGTAACTGACATGGAAATGTGTCCCTGACATTGCTGGCCTTCTGAAAGCCTCCAGCAGGCCTGGTGACTGGTCGTTACAAACTGGGATGGAGTTCCTCTAGTTGAAAGGCAACATGTTCCAGGCCAGGCGTACAAAGTTAGGGCCATATACATGCCTTGATTCAAAGCAGAGCTCTTGCTCATAACAGAGGGAGGTTTGCACACAGGGTCAGGGTGCAGTACGATCCGTCTGCTCCTGGTAAACTCAGGAAATATCATAGGTACTTGGAGGCCAACTGCTATTTCTGCTGTTTGTGTTGGCAGTTGCACATGGGATTAGCTGATGTGGATGCAACAGCTGCAGAAGTTATCGGTACATACTAGGTGCACGGTTGCAAACCCACATTATTTGATGATCTCTCTTTTAGTTTCATTAGGCTTCAGTCCCTAGCTAGTTGAGATGAATATGGTAGCTCACATCTGTTGTGTCAGGCTGTCTGCAGACTCAGGAATTTACCACCACATCAGTTACTTGGGTCATTTTTGGAAGGCTTCCTCTGCAGCCGTAACGACTAGAGACCTGTCTTTCAGTGTGACACTGGATGAATGTCTTGAGCTGGCTGCATTTGGCCCACAGGGCAGGCATTCGACACCACTGCTGTGTTGGGCATTCAGTAACTTGAGTTTGATGGATTTCTTGGTTGTGTCCATTGACTTCTCCTTTTTGTTTACTGAGAAGACTTATCCTGATGGGAGAAGAGCTAAAGGACCCCTACACAGGTGTGTGGCACATGTTCTCTCGGAACATGGCCTTCCTCCTGCTGAGTCAGCATACCCCAGCTGGTAGGGCAGTGGCACCTGAGGTAGGGTATTTCACGCTGTGCTACTCCTGTGATTAAATATTGCGCATGTTGTTTTCATTTAGGTTCAGTGAACGAAAACCAGAGGCCACCCAACTCGTTCAACGGGGACTTGAATGGGCTGCTGGTGCCAGACCCCGTTGCAGCTGGCGATGGAGCTCCCTTGGCTAAGCCAATGCTCCGAACTGTTCCTCTGGGAACCCTGCAGGAGAAGCAAGTCATGTAAGTGTTCCCCAGGGAGGGTGGAAGCTGAGCACCGGGCATCGGTAAGGGGAAGCTCAATCTGAACTTGGTTCTGATGAGAGTGGTCAAACCCGGTTCTTAGCTGTGAAAATGAGGTTGAGGTTGTGAGCAATTCAGCAGCCAATCCTGTCTCTTCGGACGACCCGTGTCCATGTTTTTACTGGTCAGTGGGGAAAGGAGGAGTTCTGATGCTGAGTAATTCTGATGATAGGCCTTGAGCAGTAGGGCCTGCTGCATAGCAGGAATGAGGAGCATTGGTGGAGCTGTGTGGGGGAAGGAGGAGCAGGGTGTGCCGCATGTCAGGATTAAGGAGCGTCAGCAGAGCGCTGTGACGAGTTCAGGACTTGTGTAGTGGGGGTGCCGGGGATCAGCGGTCTGCATTGGCAAAGGTATAGCTGGAAACTTGCCCATATATGGAGACTTCAGCTACCCCATGCCCTCTGTCACTTGCATTATTAACTCTGAATTTTTCAGACTCTGTCTTCAGGTATCATGCAGCAGAAGAACAGGTCAAGTGACTACCTGACCCTCCACTAAATAGGAGAAATAATTAGGTGCATCTGTGAACATACACAGATGTGGGTTAATTAGACAGAAGGGCGTGTCCGTGCATAGTGGGTCCAAGGCTATTTCTCCAAAACGTGAGTGACACAAGGCGCGCTCCTAGGAGCAGCCCATTGGTCTACACGCTCTAGTACCCTGCCTCCTGCATTGACTCCTCAGCATTAGGCTTTCTCGCCTGACGAGCTTATCGTTTGGCTTTTCTGAAGACTAGCTGTTGCCAAGTTCCTTGTTGCTGAGCTGTTGCTGAGGGAATTGCCTAGCAGCGTGTTTCACTGCCAGGGTTAGTTGCTTGGTTGGCATTGGGCCAGCTGCATCTTGGAGGTATTTGGAGTGTGGCCCAAAGTAGCTCAGAGTAAATCTGTCATTTGGAACAGGAGACTGGATAACTTGGCTATGAGAGAGCTCTTTGGGGGACTTGAGGAGGAGCAAGCCAGGCCTCTGTGCTTGATTCTGCCAAAGAGCGGTCTTTTAGATGAATGAATGGCCCTCTTTGGTACTGATCTTCAGCATGCACCCTGGAAGCTGCCCAGAAGTCTCTCTGAGTTATGGATTAAAATGGCTACCAGCAATACCTGTGCTGGGTTCCCCTCTCATGGTCCCAGAGAGGCCGGGTGTGTGAGCTGAGCTCTTTATTTCTCTTAAAAGCTGCCTTTCTGGAGATGACAGCTCCACCTGCGTGGTGATAGCGGCAAAAGACGTGGAGATTGTGGCCAGCAGTGACTCTAGCATCACCAGTAAGGCCAGAGGGAGCAACAAGGTAAAGGGGAGGGTGTATCTAACCTATGTACCGCATCCCCGCAGTATCTGTGCACCCCCCATGGAGCGACAGACAGAAATACCTCTCTTTCTGCCTGGCTTGGAGGAGGGTAACAGCTTGCTTGGTTATAGGGGTGATTGAAGAATGTATTCGTGGCCATCCGTGTTGCTCAGCAGAAGCTCTGCTACGCTTTGCATCACTCAGAGCTTTTCCAGAGCCTATGGCTTCATGCCTAGCTATGAGCTGCAGTGATGGAGCATGTGAGCCCCCTTGGCCACCTCCGGTGTGAGAGGATGGGATGGAATCTGCCAGGCAGTCTCACATGGAAGTGGGTGTGTTTACTGCTGTGACTCTCCTAGTCCCTCTTAGTTCCTTACTTTGCACCTCCTGCCGGGGTGGCACTTACCAAGTTGGGCCAGGCCCCTGTGTGAGCCCTTCCTGGATCCCCAAGAAGGGAATCCTGAAGCCAGGGTGAAGCTGCCCTCACCCCAGGGACTGAATGGTGCCTTTATCCCAAACACCCTTTCCGCTGACTTTTAAGTGGGATCCCAGACTTGGCCTCAATCCCTTTGCTAGCATCGTTCCACAATAGAGAATCGTAGTGGCAGTTGCTCCAGTGTAAACAGCATTTCTCCCTGCAGGAGCAGGGACGCTTCAGCAGCTTCGCTAGAAGTCTCTTCCTATACGCAGGGCTGTAGTGCACCTGCTTCGCTCTGAAATCTCACTGTGGAATGGCCAACTGCCGGCCAGAGCATTACCCTTCTCCGTTGTTTGGTGGCTCTATTGCAGATATTTCTGTTTCTTTCACTTTGCCTTAGCTCCTCTTTATTTCTTTCCTCCATCTAGGTAAAAATACAGCCAGTAGCCAGGTATGACTGGGAGCAGAAATACTACTATGGCAACCTGATAGCTGTATCAAACTCCTACCTGGCATATGCCATTAGAGGTGAGGACCAGTTCCTGCTGCTTTGTGAGTGTGATCTGTATTGGGCTCCTCCTTCAGTTGTTACCAGTGCAGCCTAACGCTAGGTGTGGAGCTCACCGTTTCTGGTTCCCATGTTGGGGGGGGCGTTATTGTGGGTCAGGTGGTCTTGGGAGTAGGGATGGGACTGGAGCAACAGGAATGGGTGGATTGAAACACTAAAAGTTGGGTACAGCCCCTGGGGCAGGAGGAGTCATTGGAGTTAGAAATGTGAGACTGGGAAAAGCCCAGGTGGAGGCAGGGAGCAGTGAGGGTGAAGCTGAGAGATTGTCCTGGCATTAGCTGTGTCCCTAAGAGCGGACACTTTCCCAGGAAAAGGGGAGGAGGTGGGATGCGCCCTGCGGGAGGGGTGCATTGAAACCACAAGATTCAGTAAGGCTTAGGAATAGTGTAGGGAGTTGCACGCTTCCAGGCTAGCATGAAGGGAAACTAGGACGTGTTTATGTGAGTTAGTCGCTGCAGATGCTGCTCCTGTCACTCTGTTCCCCCGGGTTAAGATCTGGGTCCTGTTTGCTCTGGAGGTGCGGCTGTGTGAAACTGAACGGAGTCAATAAGCCATGCTAGAGCTGGGAGTCCATAGAAACCTGATTCTATCCCACTGGAAGTTGGTCACTCCTCCAGGGTAGCCCTTCTGCTGTGAACAAACCTTTCTCCCTGGCTAAGAACAGGTACTTCCTGAGGACAGAGAGCAGCACAGACACATAGGATGAATTGATTTGCTTAAATTAAGAGCAGTCGTGTCATTTAGGATAAACTTTAGAAGAAACAAGCTCACAAAAAAGCAGGCACAGTGTGGGGCTGTGGTACTGGTGCAGTTTACAAGGGAAGATCAGCTTCTGCAGGACATGTGGAACAGGCTTCGGATCATCTGCAAGAGTGACCTCTCGTTGGGCCTGCTCTGTGGCCTTTTTCTCTGCCCTCACCCATCACTTGTTGGGATGGGCGTGCTGCCGGGGCTTGTCAGTGCCTCGATACTGCCTGATGGCCAGCCTGGATGCTGAAGCCTGGAGGGTAGCTGCTGAGGCAAGAGGAAACCCTATGACGAAAGAGCTGACAAGCGTTGACTTCTCTCCTTTGTGTTCTCCTTGGTAGGTGCCAGCAATGGCTCGGCTATGGTGCGGGTGCTGAGCATCAGCACTGCCGAGCGGACCTTGCTGAAAGGCTTCACGGGCGGCGTGGCAGACCTGGCTTTCGCCCATCTCAACTCCAACCAGCTGGCCTGCCTGGACGAGGCTGGCAACCTCTTTGTCTGGGGCCTGGCCATGGACAATGGGAAAATCCAGTATCTTATCGGAATAAACTCTGTGGCAGTATTTGTGTAGCAGCAACACACGGATGCAACAGCAAAGCCAGGCTCAATTTCAGGGCCTTTACAAAGGGACACTTGATCGGGTTTCCCTCTGTGTTTATCTCCTGTTTCCCTTAGAGCTTGACAGGCAAGGAGCCTGGGTAGTCTTGCTCCTCCCATTAAGGATCACATGACAGTGGCCAGCCAGTGAATGAGAGATGATAGGTAGAGCGGAGATAGGCCCCAAAGGGCCTTGAAAGTGAAGATGAGCAACTTATGTTTGAGACAATGAAGAGGGGGCCAGTGGAGAGATGCAAAGAGAGGGTGATATGTTTGTGGCAGCATTCTGAATGGGTCCGAGCAGGGCAGGGTTGCATTTGTCAAGGCCAGAGGAAAGGATGCTGCAATAATCAAGATACAAGATGAGGAGAGACTAGACAAGCGTTTGAGCTGGGTGTTCAGACAGGAGTAACTGGCAAGGAGGGGTTTCACCCAGGAGGCCCATGGACTCCTGGCTCGCCCAAGCCTACTGCTCTGTGTTGCCATCTGGATCATGTTACAAGGACACTGGCCTACATCCATCTGGCTCTATCTATATTTTCCATGGCTCTGGGAAAGAGGGCTGGGATGCAAAGCCCATTACCCCAAAGCCCATCTTTACTGCATTTTTTGGTCTGCTTGAAGTGAGTCCCTGGATTTTAGGGTTGTGAACCTCTTCCTTTCCTGACGGAGTTACTTTTCCAGTGTTCCTGGGAAGTACGTTACTTCAGGGTCACAATTTCCCAGCCTTATCGTTGATGTGTATAACTACTTCAAAATGAGGAGTGAGGGTGACCCGTGGCATATTGTGATTATTTAAAGTTCTCTGTGTGGATATATGAATTGGATCCCTCTGTGTGATTGGGATAGCCTTCATGCATTTCTTTCCATTGTTTTTTCAAGTCATACCACAGTGCTGGCTGAAATAATAAAACCAGAGCCAATTCAGATTCCAGCCCTACAAAACCAAAAAAGCTTAGAATTTTTCTGATAACATGCAAATGTGACCCTAATCTGTTTCTCTGCTGTGTCTGTCCATTCTTGTATGCAGACAATAAGTGAAATTTACAAGGATCTAAGTGTTACTTGTAAATGTCACTTTCTTGCCAGTGGAGGTAAGGCGACCTGCCTCCCTCACCAAGGTCCTTGTAACTGGTTTCTGTGGATAGTAATTCAGAGCTAAAAAGCACTAATTGTTTTAGACATCACAAGGATCCATCCTGAGAGGATTATATCTGAACTCTAGTAACAGCCAGAACTGTGTGTTTTCCTTAACGTGGTGATTAGAGAGGAGATCTTGGTGAACATAAAACGACCTGAGGGCACCCCGCTGAACAGCTTCCGGAGAATCATATGGTGCCCCTTCATCCCAGACGAGAATGAGGAGAGCGGTGAAGAGGGCAGCCAAACATTGGCATTGCTGCACGAGGACAGGGTAAGGAGGCTTGTGGGTCTTACTTGAAACGTTATCCCCTATTGTAATCCCAAGAGAGACTGTAATCCTCCTCTGGGTACCTGGATTGAAATGCGGGTATGGTCACATGATGGGAATGTAATGGTTACGGACTACGCTGAATAGCAGAACCCTCCCACGTTAATGACCCATGTGTTCAGGAGAGGCCTGAGGCTGGATTAGCAATGAGGGTGCTGCAGGTATGCGGTAAGGTATATTGGTAACGCCGTATGCCTCTTCCTGATTTCTAGCCAGTGTTGTGAAACATTCACTGTTGTGAACACAAAACAGAACTCAGACTGTGGTGCCTTTGTAAAATAAAAGGGGCCTTCTGCTGAATTCTGCCTTTCCTGTCACTTTGATTGCAGTAAGCAGATGCTCTTGCTGACACAGCCTGCATAGTGCATATGGTACTGTTCATAATAATAAAAATGTTGGAAACCGCAATTATATTGAGCACCTAAAGTGTGCTCTGAGGTGTGCAGGCATGGAAGCCCCCGGCCCCTTCCCCCAGGAGCAAAGTCAGAGGGGGCAGAAGTGACTTTAGGTCGGACATGCCTGACCTCATGTGAGGTCCTTGTGTTCCAGGTTTGTTGTTGAACCTAAGTGAGTATGCTTGGTAGACAAACCAGACTGCTCCTGTTTAGGATCATGCTGGTTTCTAAATTAACTGTGGCCTCTGAGGGTATTGCTGTGGACAGTTCTGTGAAAACCTTTGCTCGGCATGCAGTGACAATCAAAAAGCAAATGGGTTTAAGCTGTGTCAAGAAAAAGCTAGAGAATAGTACAGAAAATATTATGCCACTCTGCAGATCAGGGGTAAAAGCCTCTCCTTAAATAGGAAATGTTCAATTCTCAACACTTCTTTTCAAAAAGGAAATATCAGAAACAGAGAAGGGACCTCAGATTAGATGCATGAAATATTTCCACATGAGGGAGACTGAATTCCAAACCATTTAGTTTAGAAAGCTGAATAAGTGAGCCAAAGACCACGTTCAAAGAGCCTTAAAACTGCAAAGCAAAGCGTTCAAAAGTCAGGAAATGCCTAGACTAACTTTCCCCTGTGAATATGGGTTAGCATGGCACATTAAATTGCATGACTTCATTTCTCTGCCTGCTGAGTCCCCAGATCAGACAGTGAAAGAGGTATGACTGTGCAGTGAATGAGGCTGGAGCCCTCAGCGCCACTTGTGCTCAGCAGAAAGTGAACAGTGTGTGGTGAATGAGGAAGGATGATGTTGTGGATGAGGCCCTGCGCTGAGTCTCAGAAGATGTGGCTTCAGTTCACACACCTCAGATCTGGGCCAGATGCTTAATCTCTCTGGACGAGAGTTTCAAAAGTACCCAGTCGTTTGGGGCGCCTACGTTCTTAAGTGCTTTAAGACACCCTGAAAGGACTTGATTTTCAGAAAGTCCTGTGCATCAGACCCTTTTAAAGTGTGTCAAGTTAGACACCCAAAACTTGAGGTTCCCACAATCGCAGCAGGTCACTTCTGAAAATCTTGGCCTCTGGGCCTCAGTTTCCCATCTGTAAATAGGGATAACACTTTCCTGCCTCACAGAAACATTGAGAATAAATTCGCTATGTGCTTGTTGAGAGGCTCTCAAACACTGCAGTGACGAGGTTCGTCGGACTCTCATTTAGGGAGGTGCTTGAATGGTGTGAAGCGTGAAAATAAACATGGACTCCTTGTGCGGAGCACTGCCTTTTCTGTGCACTACCAGGTGGGGGCCTGGTTGGAACAATAAGTGATCTGTCTGGTAGTGCATGTGCATAAGGGGGCAGGAGTAAGTTTGCGTGAGCAACCTCAATTCGGACATTTCTTACCTATTTATTGTTCACTTTTCAGCCTTTGTGTTTTTTCTAATGGAGTTTTTTTAAATGGAACTTGATTGAGAGTTTTGGTGTTTTTTTTTTTTTAAGGAAAAGCAAATGCTCAAGCACATCTGCTGGACAGCACTAGAATGCTGTGTGCTGCACAGTCTCTGCTGGTGACATGGAAGGAGACAGGACTCCCTTGGAGCCTTTCCTTCTTCCATATGAATGCTTATCTGCTACAGGGAACATAAGAACGGCCGTATTAGGTCAGACTAGAGATCCATCTAGCCCAGTATCCTGTCTTCCAACAGTGGCTGATGCCCGATGCTTCAGAGGGAATGAACAGAACAGGGCAATTATTGAGTGATCCATCACCTGTCATCCAATCCCAGCATCTGGCAGCCAGAGGCTTAGGGACATCTGGAGCATGGGATTGTGTCCCTGGCCATCTTGGCTAATAGCCATTGATGGACCTATCCTACATGAACTTAATCTGTTTTTTTTTTTTTAACCCAGTTATACTTTTGGCCTTCGCAACATCCCCTGGCAATGAGTTCCACAGGTTGACTATGTTGCGTGAAGAAGTATTTCCTTTTGTTTGTTTTAAACCTGCTGCCTGCTAATTTAATTGCATGACCTCTAGTTCTTGGGTTATGTGAAGAAGTAAATAACACTTCCCTATTCACTTTCTCCACACCCAGGTCTATAGAATCATGACTGATCATATCCACTCTTAGTCATCTCTTTTCCAAGACGAACAATCAGTTTTTTTTAATCTCTCCTCATGGAAGCTGTTCCTTACCCCTAATCATTTTTGTTGTTCATCTCTGTTCCTTTTCCAATTCTTGAGTAATTTTGTATCATCTGCGAACTTTGCCACCTCACTGTTTACCCCTTTTCCAGATCAGTTAAGAATATGTTGAACAGTACTGGTCCCAATATAGATCCCTGGGGGACGCCACTATTTACCTCTCTCCATTACGACCATTTATTTCTCCCCTTTTTCTGTCTTTTAACCAGTTACTGATCTATGAGAGGACCTTCCCTCTTATCCCATGACTGCTTACTTTGCTTAAGAGCCTTTAGGTGAGGGACCTTGTCAAAGGCTTTCTGAAAGTCCAAGTACACTATATCCACTGGATCCCCCTTGTCCACATGTTTGTTTGAAGAAGGCTTGACTGAACCATCTGGTACAGGGGGTTCAAACTTCATAGTGGATCACAGTTTAAGAGAGTCAGTTTTGTATGACTCCCTCCACTCCATCACAGGGTCATTCAGCCACTTCTCCCTCCCGCTGGGGATGGAACTACAGCAACTGTGGCAACTATAGCAATTGCTTACATGGGAAACAAATATCAGGAAATACATAGTGTATTTTAGTGCGATTTAGTGAATGGAGACGGGGAGAGCTAGGACCATGTGACCAGAAAGCTCTCTATGGCCCACAGTTTGGGAACAGTTTAAGCAGGTATTACCATCAAAACTGGTGAACAGAGCACATGGGAGGAGTTGTTCAGTGGACGATTGTTACCGAGGTTTGGATGCAATACACGCTTACTGTGCAAAGTGCCACTGTCCCAGATCTGTCCTGGGCATTTCTCATGCTCCCGTCACCATGGTACCTAGATGCCAACGGGAAATGTTTAAAAGGCGATGCTTGCTTAGTAACTCCAGTGGGACTCTAAGAATAATGTTCATCAGCGTTGCATCATCTTTTCTAGAATGCTACTGAATGGCACGTGTAACACGGTTATGTGCTGCTCCACGTGAGCCTGCTGTCAGCTGAAGCTTCGTAGTCTCACTTTCAAGAGAAACAAATGGAATGCTGTGCCAAAAACAAGATTCTGGGTCTGAGGGATACTCACCAAAGCAGACATTAAAGGCTTGTCTGTACGAACACTTAGTTCCTAGCAAGCTGGGGGGTGAATCTACCCTGCACTAGTCTGGTGCAGACTAACTGTCCGTGTGTACCCTGCTGATGTATATTAACAGTTTGTTACTGTGCTTTGATCTAGGTCTCTTTGAAACAGGACTAGATCGAAGCACATTCACCAACTGTTTGTGTACGTCAGCAGGGCCCACATGGCCCATTAGTCTGTGGCAGACTAGTGCATGTTACATTCGCACCCCCGCTTACTGCAAACTAAATGTTCATGTAGAGAAGCCCTCAGAGTGGATTCCTTGGATAGGAGTCTCATCTCCAGTCTGCTGCTAGGTAGGGTCTTACGGACCATGCTCAGCATTGATCTAATAGAGGGAGTAACCCGCACATCAGTGACATGTGCAGATGGCTCAGAATGGGAAGAAGCTGTGAACAAGAAGTATGGCAGAGAACTAATCTAGGGCTAGAGAGACTAGAAACATAAGCAGAAATTAATGTGAGACACAGGCGGATGGGGGAATGCAGCTAATACATCAAGGGACAAATAAACACACCACCTCTCTGGAGTAATTCCTCTGGAAAGCAGCAACACCAAATGGCCCTTAGGATGGCAGAGGGCAGCAAGCAAAGCACGGATCTGCAGTGTGATAGTGCAACAGAAAAGTGAATGTGGCTTTGGGCTGTATGCCCAGAGGCATCGTGACACTGTCCCTTTAAAACAGCTAAATCCATAGAGCTTGGCAGCGAAGGGAATATAATAGTTGAGGGGTGGGAATGCCAAGGAAGGCGAATGAGTGACCCGTGGAGTATAATGAAAACAGCGGGATTAAGTTAAGGGGACAATAAAGGCTTCGTATCTGGAGAAACATTTCACTAGCAGGAAGTGATCAGGCTACAAAGGAAAGGGGTGGGAATCCACCACTTGGGACACTACTAGTGCTGTCTAACTATCAAATGTACAGTAGGGAATAATCCTGGTGGGCTGGATGGGATGGACTAGGCCAGTCTCTCTGATTCCTGTGCTTTGGGCTCTGCTTTTCCCACTTAGCATGGTGGTGAACTCCTCGTTGCGAAAAGAACCCTTCTTAAGCACTCAAGTTGGTTATGCTGCAAACCTGATTGATTTCCAGAGTCGTACCTAATTTAGCTGATCTCCAGGCTCTTCGGTCACTGCAGTCATGAGAAATCAGAAAAGGAACTGAACGCCTGGCCACTGGGGCGTCACCGAATCCAAATCTGCCCCCATGCGCAGTGCTGAGGAGCGGCAATCTGCCCATGCACGCATGGCACTCAGAAAACTGGGCTGCTTGAGTCTGAGGTTGTCTTACCCACCACAGATGTCAGGGCGGAGGGCACCATCTAACCTATAGAAGGGACACCTGTGCTGAGGAGTGTCTCCTTACCCTGCCCCTCTTCAGAGCCCCTGCACTAGGCTGATAGGTTCTTCTGACTGACGCTCCCCAGGCATTGAGCACAGCGCAGGGATACGAGCCCAAACTTGGATTCCCCGACGTGACAAGGCTTTTGTTGCCCCTAGGCCTCTGAGGCAGCTGCATGAGGCTGGATCCATCATTGCTGTGCCCAAAAGCTGTTTTGTGTTTGTGTAGCTCTGATGGAATATATTGCATGCGGCCCAGTGCTGCACGGGCCAGAGGTGGCAGCTGGATGAGAGGGTTCGTGGCAGCTGTGACTGTTAGAAGGAGCCGGGGAGGTCTCAGGCACTGGCCTGCAGGCATGCACGTGTACTCATTTCTCCTTGTTCTCCTCCAGGCAGAGGTTTGGGATCTGGATATTATCCGAGCCAACAACAGTTCCTGGCCGGTGGAGGTGACTAACATCAAAGAGGGCTTCATTGTGGTGAAAGGCCACAGCACGGTAAGAGCACTGCTGCCTGTTGTTATCTAGAGCCCTCTGGTGGATGATCTGCTCAGAAAAGCAGTGTGGGGACAGGCAAGTCACTGGCACACCAAAGCCAATCGCTGGGGCACTCTCCACATCATTTTCGGTCTCTGTTGCAAATCTTGAACCCTGAGCTCCCTCGACTTTCTGTTCTAAAGAGTTGAACTGTTACCCACCTTCAGTAAAGATGGTGCAGCCCTGAACTGCTGTCGGTGGCTTAATGTTGAATGAATGTCTCTGCCATTGCCAAGCTGCTGAGTCATCTGTCTGGCATTCCTGAACGTTGCAGCATAAATACCTACGTTCATATCGCTTGATGAAATCAAAGGCAAGCAGGGCTGTGATCATGTCCTTAGCTCCTTATGCCCTTGGGTCCTCGTATGCATTGCCTGCGGGGCTGGTAAGGGCAGGCACTTCCAGGAGATAGACGCCTGCCGTGCCCCTCAGAATGGAGAGGCCAGGCTGTCACTTCTACAGTCTGTCTTGCAGGATAAGCTCATTTGCACCTTGAGGCTGCGAGTCACTAAGCAGTATGGTGGGGACGCCATCGTTCCTTGAAACTCAACAGTGTTTAGTGGCTCAGCCATTTTCAGGAGAATCAGATTGTCCTGCAGTTTCTGCTTACGGGCTTAGTGGGCAGTTCTGCAAACATCAGAGAGAGTGGCAGGTGAGCCTGCATCTCAAAGCAACCCTAATTTTTGTTACAGCCAAAAGCCATCTCTGGAGAAATGCTGTGTTGGCCCATAAATGCTTTGGCTGTTGGAGATAATCAAAGGCCAAATTACTTACCCAACCCAATGGCTCTTGTGGAGCATGGTACTCAGTCCTTTTGTGTGGATCTCTGTGATTACCTTAGAAGTGTGCGGCTTACCAGGTAGACCCTCAAAGCTCAGCTGCCCTGGGGGTGTAAAAAGGCATTCAGGCTCTTTGGCTTTTGCCTTCTCAACAGTGGCATCTCTTCTGATGGTCTCACACCTACCTTTCACCTTCTCAGACAGAATGGGGGAACTATGACAACAGGAAGGATAAGAATGTACATGTAGGAAAAGTTATGAACTCAGTTTGGCAGACTT
The DNA here is from genome assembly GCF_002925995.2 of Terrapene triunguis. Lineage (NCBI taxonomy): Eukaryota > Metazoa > Chordata > Testudines > Emydidae > Terrapene > Terrapene triunguis. Next base: position 698,428 of record NW_020664516.1, on the reverse strand, counting down.
CATTGTATGTGGTCTTTGGGGACCCTCGTCCTACCCTTACAAGGAGCTGAATGGGATCGAAGGGTCTCTTTCATCTCTGACTTCTGTATCACATAGGGCTTAGTTCCCATTAAACTACAGTCAATTTCTGAAATTATAGGAATGCAGAGAACTAATTACACTATAAGGGGATGCTGTCAATGTGTATAAGGTGCATCATTCGTAACTGTGCATATATAAGATTTTCAAAGGTGCCAGAATGATTTGGGAGCCATTCCCATTGAAAGTCACTTAGGTGCTTTCGAAAAACCCATCTGTAGACAATGAGTGTAATTTAAGAGTTACAGATCCTATTTGTGATATTTCTAAAGGCTTGTCTAAGCACCAGGTACAGCTTTAGCTATACGGGAGTAGTTCTGCTGGTACAACTGCTAGTGTGGGTGCAGTTATACTGGGAAAGCTTATTCCTGAGAAGCGAAGAAGACACCTTTATGCTGGTATAATTGTGTCTACACTAGAGGTTGTAGCAGTAGAACTACATTTGTACAAAATCACACCTCTGTCCAATATTTGTACTGGTACAAAACCGGTGTGTAGATTAGGCCTAAATATCAGTAAAAACATTTCAGGTGTCGAACAGGTGATGGTGTGAACCTTGGATGCATTAGAACCTGGAAAGGAGTAACAACAAATGAGTTTGGTTTCGCTCTCCATACTGAGTGAAAAGTAAATAAAACTGCATCACTGGTGGAAAGTAAATGAGAATTGTACAATTTCTTCTTCGAGGGATGGTCCCCATGTGTATTCCACACGTAGGTCCGCATGCGCACCACATGCCTGAGATCTTTAGAAAGCCGTGTCCATTGGTCTGCACATGCGCAGTTGTTCTCCTTGTGCTCTGAACCGAGGGCATAAGGGGTGGTGCGGACCAGTGCCTCTCCAGTTCCTTCTGACCACCGCATGGCCTGAGTCAGAACTTTCTGCGTCCACAGCTGCTTATTTTGACTGCTTCAGTCTGTGAATATCGTAAATAGTTTTACAATTCTTTTAGGCTTAAGTATGAGTGTAGGTCGGTAGCTCTTTTCCCCCCACTTCAGGGAAATGCTCCCCAGGAGACTAGGATTGTGCCCAGAGTACCGGGGTTTAAGAATTGCGTGTCCTGCCCCTGCTCCTTGTCAATGAGCAAGGAACACCAACGCTGCCGTTATTGACTGGGTGAGGCTCACATCTCCGCTAAGTGCAGCAGGTGCTGCTCGTTCCCTTCCGGAACTCATGAGGGTCGAGAGTGAAGACTTACTAAACATCTGGAGAAGGCCATGAGACCCCACTCAGATCCCAGCTGGGGAGACATCCCCCCCCCACACACACACACATCAACTTCAATCAGCAGGCAGTGCCCTTCAAAGCACAAGCTCAGGAGTTGAGGACAAGACTTCCAAGCCTAAAGAGAAGGCTTCTCATGAGAGTAAGGGGCACTCTCACAAGCATAGAGACAAGCCCTCTGCTTCTAGAGCTGACCTGAAGAAATGAGATCCCTCCTCGACTCCTCAGAGTCAGGGGAGTCCTCATGCATGGGTCCTAAAGATTCAGTCCTGAGTAAATCTCCTCAGCAGGAGAAAGTTGCGCGAAGGAGCACACGTCAGTCGGTTCTGGGTCCGATGCGCAAACTAAAGATAGACATCCACCGCTGGTCCCTTCAACATCCAGATCAGACTGTGCCAATATCATCATGGCCCCAGAGGGATCCGACTTCCACCGTGACCAGAGAAGCACAGGATCCGATGGCTCCAGCAATTGACTCACCCTGTACCCTGGGGCAGTCTGAGACCTACTTTTCCCCAGAGGACGTTTTTGCTCTCCCCTGTCCTCACTCCCATTTCCTCTCAGCTCCTCTTTATTCAGACACACTGTTACGCCCATGGAAGAAGCTATTCTGAGGACACAGAGCCGCTCTCCTTTCCCACCCGCGAGCCCGAGTACCCAGCCATTGGCATTGTCGGTTTCGCCGGTAGCTTAGGATTCAGCTTTTTCATCTGATGAGTTGGAGGTTCCAGAAGAGCCCCTACCCTGCCATAGAGAAACGGGGCTGGACAGAAGCCTAGGAGATGAGGGTTCTGTTCGCCGATCAGATGACTTCGCAAGAGATAGGTGGTACCCAGTGCCATGGGATCCTCCTCAGCTGGCTGATCCCTCACGCTGGCATTATTGGTTCCCGTAGGATCTCTACTCTAGGCAGCTGGGATCAGTACATGAGCCTTACTTGCCATTTCTTGGCCAGCACCAACTGGCCCCATCTGAGTACGCGGAAGACAAAGTTGAACCAGATCCGACTAGTCCAACTGTTCTGGGAGCAACTTCACCAACTTCCCCAGATGAGGCAGTTACCCCATCTCTATCTGACGCCTACAGGCAATACCAGGAGCTCCTACAAAGGGTGGTGTCTGAGCTCCAAATGCAGCTCGAAGAAGTTGAGGCGCCCCTACGTAGATTGCTGGACATCATGCAACCCGTGGGTCCCAGTCAAGCAGCCCTCCCGGTTAACGAGGCCGTCATGGATCCAGCTAGAACAGTGTGGCACACTTCTGTTTCCTGTGCTTCCATCCCAAAGAGGGTTGAGAAGCTGTACTTTGTTCCATCTAAGCGGAGGCAGAGTTTCTATTCTCAAATTCTCTGATGGCACAGGCAGTCACCGAAAGATCCAGGCTGCAACACCCCAAAACTGCACCCCTGGACAAGGTGCCATACAGCTCGACCTCCTAGGGAGAATGGTCTTCTCTGCCTTTCTCCAATTTAGAATTTCAAATGATCAGCCCCTTCTAGCTAAATACGACTTCACTAATTATGCGACGTTGTTGGATTTTAAGGAAACACTCCCTCAGGAAGATAGAGCTCAGTTCCAGTCCTTGCTTGATGAAGGAAAATTAGTGGCCAAAACACTCTACAGGCTGCAGTAGATGCTGTGGATACAGCATCCAGAGAGATGGTTACAGCCATTGTCCCGAGGAAAGATTCCTGGTTACAATGTTCAGGTTTCCCTAGAAAGATACAGAGTACTGTTTGAGATCTGCCCGTTGATACAGTTAACCTGTTCAGTGATAAGATGGATGATTCCTTGCACTCTCTGAAGGACTTGAGGACAATGTTTTGTTCTGTGGATATCTATACCTGCTCTGAAGAGGCAGCATCACAGAGCAAGACACCTCAACAATTTTACTACCAATGCTCCCAGGAATCATCAACCAAACAATAGAGGGTTCAAAGGTCCAGGTACACTGCTCCTGCAACATCTACTGCCACAGCTCACTCTAACCCACAGCCAAGGGATTAATTTTGATGGGACTGTTGAGACCCACATCCCTTTATTGATGCCACATCATCCTGTCCCTCCATTTTTTGGAGGCTTCCTTATCCAATTTACCCACACTGGAGGGCTTTAACAACAGACAAATGTGTGCTAGAAATTATTCACTACCAGGCATCTGATTGAGTTTGTCAACCCCTTCATGGTCCATTTTCAGGGACCAATCTCACAAGGAAATTCCGTGTCAAGAAGTGGACTCCCTTCTCCACCAGGGAGCCATAGAGGGAGTTCCATCTCAACTTGAAGGGAAAAGATGCTACTCCCCATACTACTTAGTCCCCAAAAAGAATGGGGGATGGAGACCAATTCTTGACTCATAGACTCTAAGGCCAGAAGGGACCATCATGATCATCTAGTCCGACTTCCTGCACTTTGCAGGCCACAGAACCTCATCCACCCACTGCTGAAATAGACTCCTAACCTCTATGCCAACTAACTATAATTGTCCAAATATCTAAAATTCCACATGGTCACATTGGCATCAATAATCCCCTCTCTGGAAGATGGCACCAGGATCATGGCTCTTGACATGGAAGATGCATAATTTCACATAGACATTCACCCATCCCTCAGAAGGGTCCTCAAGTTCTTTCTTTGTCAAAACCATTATTAAGTCAGAGTCCTTCCATTCGGGCTAGCTATGACACCCAGAGTCTTTACAAAAGTCTTTTCACTGGTGACAGCTTGGATGAGGAGAAACCGGTTTACCCTCTTCCCATTCCTCAACAGCTGGTTTCTGACAGGCAGATTGTACAAGGAAATCCAGTTTATCAACTGATTCCTGCTCCAACTACTAACTTCCAGGGAATTTGTGTCAACCATGAAAAGTCCCCTTTTGCCCCACAGGGTCCATAAACTTCATAGGAGCCATAGGACTCAACTACAAGTGCCTGTCTACCTATTGAGAGATTCTCTGCCATGGGCGATCTCGTACAAGAGGTCGCTCTCCGACTCCAGTCAGAACTTGCCTTTTCTCTCCTCAGTCGCATACCAGACACCATTTGCCCGGCTCCATCTCCATTGCCTGCAAACCTTCAGTTCATCTACTCACCAGAAAAAGTCATCAACAATGCCAAAGGAACAATTCTGGCCTCTCTCATCTGGCAGACAATGCCGGAGAAAGTTTGAGTAGGGGCTCCTCTCCTCACACCAACACCCAGGTGACGATCATTACTGATACCTCCCTCCTAGGTTGTGGAGCTCATGTGGATGACCATACTGCACGTGGCATGTGGACCTCTCAGGAGTCCAAGATCCATATCCGTTTACTGGAACTCAGAGTGGTTCATCGGGCCTGCAACACTTCCCTCCAACTCTTCCGATCTCGGCACATCCAGACAATGTCGGACAATATGACGACTGTTTTCTATATAAACAAGCAAGGAGAGGGGACAAGATCCCTCCTCCTGTGTGTAGACAGTTAACCTCTGGAATTGCGGTATCAGATATCTCATAGCCCTTTCTGAAGCATGCTTACCAGGGCTGCAGAACTCCCTAACAGACATTTTTCCACAGACCATGAATAGGAGAGTCACAATTCAGTCCTGAATAAGGTCTTCACCTGCTGGGAAATGTCATCTTGGGGCCTCGCAGGTGAACAAAAAACTTCCCCCATACTGCTCCAGGGCAGCGCTAGGCAGAGGCTTAAAGGGAGATGCCCTTCTGCTACGATGGAGGGATCACTCCAGATCTGCTTTTCCTCCTATCCCATTAATACCACAGGTCCTCTGGAAAATCCGTTACAACAGGGCTCAAGTCGTCTTTATTGCACCCAACTGGCCGAGAGAGTTCTGATTCATGGACCTACTGAGAATTTCAGCCTGTTCGCCCATCAACATTCGACCACTTCTGGGCCTGCTAATGCAAAACAATGGCACCTTTCCGGGACACCATTCTGGGACCACTGCAACTCAAGGCCTGGTATTTGGATGGGCATCAGATGTAGAATGTTCATTTTCCAAGGCAGTTCAATCCATCCTCAACCAAAGCTGGAAGGGACCTACCAGGAGATGCTATTCAGCTAAGTGGAAGCGATTCTCCTCTTGGGCACAATGCTAGTTCTCTCTAGAGTCCACTGGGATCCCTGCTATTCTGGAATATCTACTTACCCTTAAGACAGTTGTTCTCAACTTACAGGCCACTTGTGGCCCAGTCAGCACACAACTGTGGCCTATGTGACATCCTCAGGGCCATACAGGTAGTGTCTATATTGTGTGGATGTGGCCCACATAACACACAGAGAGCTGCATATGCAGCCCATCATGGTAAATAGGTTGAGAGCCACTGCCTTAAGACATTGGGTCTCTCCGTTAGTTCTCTGCAGATTCATTTAGGAGCAGTCTGTGCTTTTCATCCCCCTATCAACAGCCACACTATCTTCACTCATCCCACGACTAGATTCCTGAAGCGACTTCTGAGATCCTTCCCACCATTAGTGAAGCCCAACACCTGAATGGGACGGCAATCTCATTCTTTCGTCTCTCACCAAACATCCCTTCAGTCACATGTGCTGTGTCCTACTTCTTGATGAAAGTTGCCTTCCTAGTTGCCATCACATCAGCCAGAAGAGTCAATGAGCTGGAGCAGGCCCACCATACACCACCTTCCATAAAGAGGAGGTCTCTCTTTGCCTCCCCACCCCCCGCTCCCCAATTCACCCTAAAGCAATTCCAGAGTTTCACATGAGTCAAACCATCCACTTATCGATATTTTTTCTGAAACTGTATGCTTCTGATGAGGAGAGGACACTTCAGTCTCTGAACATCTGAAGAGCACTGGTCTTTTATCTGCAAAGAACAAAAGCACTTAGACACTTAGACTTTTTGTTACCATAACAGAGATCAAGGGTTCAAGCTGTATCTGCGCAGACTTTTTAAATGGATGTCTGGCTACATTATCCTTTGCTACCAACTAGCTCACGTTCCCTGTCCCCCAGAGGGGGTGAGGGTCCATGCCACCTGAACACAAGCAATCTCTGCAAGTCATACCTCTACTGAAGAGATGTAGGGCAGCTAGCTGGAGCTGCATGCACATCTTCACAGGCCATTATACTTTGGTCCAGTCTTCTACTACAGATATAGCTGTGGGGACAGCAGTGTTAGTCAGCCATCACTTCTGCCTCCTCGCACCTACCTCCTGTATGACTTCCCTTGCTAATCTCCCACATGTGGAATACACATAGGGACCATCATTCCAAGAAGAAATGGAGGTTAGTGACTTGTAACTGGAGGTTCTTCAAGCTGTGTGGTCACTGTCTGTATTCCACTACCTGCCTTCTATCCCTCTGCTGCAGATCATAACTGGATTTGCGGTGGGAGAAAGAACTGGAGAGGCATTAGTCTGCACTGCCCTTTATATCCTTGGTTCAGAGCATGAGGAGAACTGCACATGTGCAGACCAACGGACACTGCTTACTAAAAATCTCTGGACTTAGGCATATGGTGCCCATGCATACCCATGTGTGGAATACAGATAGGGACCACACATCTCCACAAACCTCCAGTTACAGGTAAGTGATGCATTTTCAGTGTCAGTAACACAGGGAAGTTTTTGTAATGAGTGTTTGAACATTTCCTTTTGACTGGGTGTGTTCTCATTATGTGGAAGCCGCTTATCGTGTTTTCGTTGGCAATTTCCATCAGGCTAAGCGGCGAGTACTCTCTTTGGTGTAAAGCTTTAGGTTGGATCAGAATTACAGGCTTGGGTTGAGACAATTTAATATTTTGGCTGTTCAGTTCCAAAAACTTGTATATTTCTCTCCACTTAACTCTTGGCAGAAGCAGGAAATGCAAAGTTGATGCTGTTGTGTATAAGTTAATGATCGTAGAAGTAGAGAGCAAAAAGATTTGGAAATAAAATTAAATGTGCTCTTAATATGAATTTCTTAAGAAAGGAGTGACATCAGATGGGGGCCTCAGTTACCTACCAGCACAACCCAGCATATTTAAGTCACTGTCTGGAAAAGGGGATTATTACCTGGGGTGGATACAATTCGATTCTTTGGTGGGGGCATAAACCCCTGGTTACGTTCACTCACAGGCTTACCTTTAGGACCCTGCCCCATCACACTTTCCCTATGGTTAAATTCTGATTTCCTGAGGAGACGTGGAATGACTGGTATGCTTTCCTCTTCCCTCTTTAGTGCCTGAGCGAGGGAGCGCTCTCTCCAGATGGGACTGTCTTGGCCACAGCAAGCCACGATGGCTATGTCAAATTCTGGCAGATCTACATAGAGGGGCAAGATGAGCCAAGGTAACTTAAGAAGCAGAAAAGAAGGGCTGGGTCGTGGAACGGAGGATAACTGGAGCTTCCTCTGGCTGAGAGGGAGAAGTTCAGCTCTTGGGGATTCCTTGTCTGATTCCTTCTCAGACCATGAGGAGGACCTGTAGGGCTAATGTGTATACAGCACCCTAGCATTGCAGAGCATTTTAGAATTGCTGAGTATTGTAGGATGTGCTCAGCACTTCTAAAAATGAGGGAGGGGAGGGAATCAGTTTACTGCTGGTGAAAGGTTCACTTGCTCTCGCTGGAGACAGAAGTCCTGTCCATAGAACAGGAACGGCCCGGGCAATGGGGCAGAGCCAACGTCGTCCTACTGAACTGCTGTCACAGAAATCCGAGAGGGGGAGCTCAATCTCCATTATCCATTCTGGTTCTAGATGCTCCATGCAGACGCCCATCATTGTGGTATTTTTTGTGGCATAGTCCCTTGTCCACTGCCAACTGGACTTGTTTCACGCAGGCCAGCAAACTGCCATCGGGCGATAACTCTTGATCACGGCTGACTTGGGCTCAGTTCAAACCGGTGACTGAGTAATGAAGGCTGTGAATTGTTCAGAACCCTTCTATTTCTGCTAGTTTTGATGTACTTGTCCCCTCTTCTCTCTGGTTCTCTCCTAGGTGCCTGCATGAATGGAAGCCCCATGACGGCAGGCCGCTCTCCTGCCTGCTCTTCTGTGATAATCACAAAAAACAAGACCCAGAGTAAGTCTTGGTCCTGGACTTTGAGCCGCAGGATGTAGCAAACCCTCAGCTCCATAGGTTTAAGACAGGATCCTTGTACTTGCATTTACACACACAGTACTCCACTATTGTAGCAGCAAGCGGACCGTGTCCTGTACGGAATGAGCTGCTCTCTCCGACCGGGGAGTAGTTGGGGCTCAGTGAGGCAGTGCAAAATTGTCCTATTCCTAGAGTCAGTTCTTGGGTGTGGAGAACTCGTCAGTGAAAGTGCGTCTAGGTAGAATGATACGTTTAGGCTAGTGCTGTTGATCAGCCCAGCCTGGCTTACTCTGTCTCAAGCTTCTATCGTAGTTCCTGCTTCCGACCCTTTCTGACATTTGGCTGGGGTCTTACTGATTCCCTAGAGAGCAGGGCCTCAGAAGGTGTGCCAGGTTCTAACCTGCCCATGGTGCAGAAACTGCCCTGGGAGTGTGGGACATTACTGGCCAAGTTTAGCCATAGGCAGCCTCTGAGCAGTGTTCCTGCAGGAGGCGCTTGCAGGGAGGGGCTACGCCTTCTTACAGCATTCCTTCCCGAGACTTCTCTGTTGTGCCTTCAGGGTTCCTTTCTGGAGGTTTCTCATCACTGGAGCGGATCAGAACCGAGAGCTGAAGATGTGGTGCACCGTTTCTTGGACCTGTCTGCAAACTGTCCGGTGAGTGGTGATACACCTAGACCTGCAAGCTAGGTCTCTGGGAGGTGGGGCTTAGTCTGAAGATTCCACAGGTTCGAGCAGAACTCAGAGACCTATTAGGATCCTGGCAATATAATTACTCTGCAGAGGAAGAGGCTGTCAGCGATCTACAATGTAGTCTGTTCTAGTCCCACCTGGAGCCTCTTCCTATGTCAAATGACCATAATGTGACAGCCTCTGCTAATGTCAGTACTGTGGTGAGCTCTGTGCCAAATGGATCTGGGTGTCCCATGGCTGATAGCCGGGCTTGCGGGGTTTGACCCTGAACAGCTTTGCTCGGTCATCTTTGCTCAGGTCTGTAGTGTACAGATGTACCCAGGGTCCCAGGAAAGCATTCTGGAGCCGACGCATTGTCTGTATAAATAGTGACTGCTCGCTTCGTCCGGTGCGGCGAGAGTTCCAGCATCTCTTCCCCTGTCGCTTTGTCTGCCTAGTGTTGTGTTACTGGGGCAGCACAAGACTGCTCTGGGGAGCCAGCCAGCACTGAGAACGGCTGCCCAATCCTGTGTGCTCCATCCCCCCCAAAGCTGCTGTCTGCTGGGGGATCATGGGCCCTGGAAGCAGCTCCAGTGGATGCAGACGTGAGAATCACCCTCCTTTGGAATCTCCCTGCCGCAACCCACTGAGTAGAACACAGCTGAGTGCTGAATGGTTACCCTGTACTCCAGTGGTGGTGTGCTTTGCCCAGCTGGTCTCTCAGCTGCTGGGCTGTGTTTTAGCCCAGGATCCCTCTTCTTACTAGCCTGGCATCCCCGTTTAAACACTTTAGGCCCATAGTTAGGGGAGATTTTGTTCTGCCAGTTCCCCTCCCGTGTTTGCATGGGGTTCCATCACTTCGGTTACCGGAGGCAGCGGAAAATCTGACCGGCACCGTGCTAAGCTGTTCTTAGTCGAACTGGAATGCTGTGCCATAGAGGCCTTCAGTTGTGCTAATGGCTCTCGCCTTCTGTGTATTCTCTCCTGTTGCGGAACCCAGCTTTTCCCCTGACATCTTCAGTTCCAAGAGTGTTCCCCCCAGTCTGAAAGCCTGCCTGGACCTCTCTGCCGAATTCCTGATACTGAGCGACGTGCAGAGAAAAGTAGGTGGCTCCCACTTTACTGGCTGCTTCAGCCACGCTGGGTGGAGGGAGATCGGGACTCCCGTGCAGGCACCGCAACTACGGCAGGGCTGGCTGCACTCGCTGCTGAAAAGAGGCAAAGTCGGCCTGCACCATTTCATTGTAAGGTGGAGAATGGTTCTGCTGGTGCTGCCTGGGCCGAAAGGGGCCTTGAGCGAGGCACGGGATTAATGCTGGTGTTAAAGTAAAAATTCTCATTTGAGAAGGAAACTGACCCCCAGTGCTGTAATGTTTCGACTGAGCTCCTCAAAGCCAGGTGACTCCGAGATATGCTCTTGCTCTGTCATTAACCCCTCCGCCCCAGGGTGCCTGTCTAGTGGCAGGGCTCTCAGCGTGGGGCATCAGATGTACTCTGCTGTAACGGGGTGGCGGGAAAGACACTGGCTTTCCTTCATGTTTAAGCTCCTTGCTTTTAGGAGGACAGAGAGAGCAATGCCAAGTAACCACTGCTTGGCAGCAGCACAGCTATCTCAAAGCAGAGACACTGCTTTGCTTTGAGAGGTCTGTTGGTTCTCGCTGGACCTGGCCTGTTACGCTGGTGGTTGGGGCGGCCTTGATATCTAGTGGGAAAGCCCAGGTGTTGCTGTAGCCCAGTACAGGGGCTCTCTTCTTCCCCTCTATGCGTCCAGTTTGGGGCCCTGTGACAATCATGGACTTTTAAAAAACACTTTCAGCAGCTTTGCAGGTGAATGTTCGAGTTTCATAGGATATCGTGGTGGCCGAGTGCCCCCCAGACTGCTGCGATTTTTCCAACAGCCACCAGGTGGAAGCAGACATCCCTGCTAAGACTGCTGCCTGTGGGCAGTCAGTGGGCTGGTCCCATTCTGGAGGACAGTGGGGAGGTGGCAGGTCAGTTGTCTCATCACATGGTGCCAGCCACTCCAAGCTGGGTCAGGGATCAGGGCCAGGCTAGCTCCGTGCCCAGGCTGCCACTGCTGCTTCCTGTCCGGCTGGCAGGGAGAAAAGGGTGGCACTGACAATGTGGCATCTAGGAGCCCCCTCCCACCCTCCAGCACAACCCGGAGGAGACAGCACAGGCTGGTGAGGAGCTGAGACCAGGATCCCTCCCCCCAGCCCGATCACTCTGCCAGGGCAGGGCTTCCGCACACAGCTGCTTGTGTGCAAGCAGCAGCAAGGGTGGCTACAGTGGGGGGATTGATCTGGTCTTGCTCCCGGGGTGTCTTCTCGGGGGCTGCTGTGGGGCGGGACGGGCTGGGGCTCCTAATCACCACATTGTCAGTGCTGTCCCCTCCCCCATGCCAGCTGGACAGGAAGCCTTAGGTGTGGCCTGGGCCAGAGCTCAGTGCAGAGTACCCTCAACTGGGCTGGCCCATGCCATGTGGTGAGACATGCTTCCTCCTCCCCCCCAGGATAGCACCATGCCGCCCCCCCGACCCACCTGCCTGCTTCCACCTCCCCGCTGCTGGAAAAATCACAGTATTGGGCTAATTTGGTGATTTCTGTGCCGTCCATGAAATTGTAACTTACACGGGACTTGAGCCCTGATGTCCTGGGCTGGGGTAGCAAGCCTGGATGCGCTCTGATCGTTTTGTTGAAGGCGTCTGGGGTGGGAGGAAGGAGGCAGAATTTAGATAGTGGAACTTAAGGTTTTGTTAAGCTAATTAAAACTTAATACTTTGTCACTAACGATAGGCGTCAGTGGGGATGCTGCATTGGCAATTGGCAAAAATGGGACATACTGTAGCCAGATCTAGATCCCATGATGATGGGTGACAAACACCTAGACAGGTACCTCTCTAATAGAGAGGGGCAGCTCGTGGGGACTACACTTCCCAGCATACATTGCGCCACCTGGATCCAAAGAGCTTTGCCTGGCTCTGGTAAGCTGTGTGTGGCATTCTGGGAGGTCATGTGGGAGCTATTCTTGGGTACAAGGGGAAGGCTGGTGGTGCGTTCTTTGTAGAACTCTCTGACCACACCTGGCAGTCTGCTGCCAAAGCCCCAGCGACTTGGGTTGTTGCAGGGTGTTTCTGGTGCTCTGCTTCCAGGTCCTGTATGTGATGGAGCTTTTGCAGAACCAGGAGGAGGGCAGAGCTTACTTCAGCTCCATCTCGGAGTTCCTCCTCACCCACCCGGTCCTGAGCTTCGGCATCCAGGTGGTGAGCCGCTGCCGGCTGCGGCACACGGAGGTCCTCCCAGCTGAAGAGGAAAGCGACAGCCTGAGCACAGGTGAGCGGCGAGGGGCAACCAACCCTTGTTTCTGAGGAGGCTCTGGGGACTGCTTCCTGGTGACACAGCCGGAATATATTAGTGAGAAACTCCCTTGATGAGCTGGCAGTGCTGGAGAACAATACTGACCTGCCTAGAGCGGCCCAGATTTGAGGGGAGGAGGATGGGCTCGTGGCTAGGGCACAGGGCTTAGGATCGCTGGGTGACTGCTACTGGGATCCCTCTAGATGCCTCCCTTTCGCCCTCTGGCATGGCGCTCGGAGAAGCGGAGGGGGCATTCCCACGGATCTGTGTGGTGTGAGCGCACAGGCAGGAGGTGGCTGTTTAAAGCAGGGGCAGAGTCCGAAAGAGCGCGAGGGGATTTTAAGTGCCGTTTCACTGAGATCTGAATGAGCACAAGGGAGCGCTCCGCCTCAGGGCCTGTGCTACCCGAGAGCTTGAGGCCTAAGGACATGTGCAGCCCCCCATGCTGCAGCCCACTTCCTAGTTCTTGTCTCTCTTCCAGAAGGGGCTCAGGGGGCTGGGGCTGTGGAATCGGCGGCGGGTGTGCTGATCAAGCTCTTCTGCGTCCACACCAAGTGAGTATATGCATAGGGCGTGGTTCGGACAGCTGGCCTGCTCGTCCCAGTGCGCACCTTCCTTCCTAAAACCCCCTTGGCCATCAGGGTCACTAGCTGTTCTCTGCTTGCGGGGGGGATGTCATCACCCACTGTTTCCGCACATCCCCCAGTCCTGTCCCTCAGTATGAAACCCACCGGAGCAGTCGACACGGAGAGTATCCTTGGCCTGGGAGGCCTCAGGCCTGACTGGGTAGTGGGTCCTAGGTCTCTTCCTAGCTCCGTTTAAAATGCTTCCCGTGTCTTTTCCTGTGGACTCTCGAGCTGTGAGCCTTTGCACAATGTGTCAGCAGCTGAACGTTTCTGCTGACTTGGGGGCCAGGACTGGCTGGGTTAGTGCTGACCTGCCATGTGGCTGCCTGGGGCTTGAGTCTGGACAGCTTTCAGGTGTGGTCAGCACAGGAAGGGCTGAGCTGAGGCGGGGCAGCACTGACTGGGGACTCCCACTTCGTCCTTAATAGGCAGAAAATACTAAAGCGCTTTCCAGGACCAGCTCCAGGAAGGGGAATCGCTGCGATTTATGGCTCTGTGGCTGATGTGTGAACTAACCCAGCATTTTGGAACGTTACAGGGCCCTGCAGGATGTGCAGATCCGATTCCAACCTCTTCATAGTCCAGATGTGGCTGCACCGATCCCTCCCCACGGCTCCCATGAAGATTTCGGTAAGGCCCTTCAGTCGGGGGTTCTGGCCAGAACCATCTGGTGCTTTGAGCTTCCCGGCATCGTGTCTCCATCATTGCTGGCAGCCTCAGCGAGGTTGGAAGGGATGTTTGGTGGGCTCCTGACTTTGTTACCCCGAGGGCATCCTGACTGCTGAGCTGGGTGTGGGAGGCCTGGCAGGTTAAAGAGCTGAGGCCGAGCACAGAGCATGTTCAGCGATGAAGGTGCTTGGTGTGCTCTGTGGGGCCCCCTCTGGCTGGTCTGGGACTTCCTCCTGGGGAAGCTGCGCTCAGGCAGGACAGGTCTCGGTGAGGAGGGCAGAGGAGGGATTGACGGCTGGCCCCAGGTGGGTATATTGCCCTGTATTGCTGCTGTGCCACTCAAACCCATTTGCAGGGAAGCTTGCGTGTGGATCACATGCCCTCCTTGGCATGCGCCCTCTTCTCTGGCAAAGGCCATGAGTCTGTTCCTCCTCCATCAGGCTGCTTCCGTGCCCTGACTGTGACAGCCGTGGGCTGCCAGTTCAGTTCTTTGGCGCCTGGACTGGTGGAAGTGGTATAACTCGTGCTTTGTAGGAATAAAACCCTCCCTGCCTGGCTCCTTTGGAAGCTCTCTAAGGTTAATTTGTACGTATCTCTCTAAAGCGTTTCCAGACCACCTGGCTGACCTGGGCGCAGAAGGGCTGGGATCGGAGAAGGGGTCCGTCCATGGCTCCCAACCAGACTTACGGCGCATTGCAGACCTGCCTGTGCCAGCGGATTTTCTTGCCCTCTCCAACGATGCCAAACCCAAGCTGATGACCCCAGATGCGTTCATGACCCCAAGCACATCTCTTCAGCAGGTAGCCGGATGTGATGGGTGGAGCCAGTGGGGAATGTAGGGGACGGTCTGGGATTTTACACGCTGAGGAATCCCACCTGGACTGTGATAACTCGGGTAGTCCAGATAATCTGGTGTACAAACCATAGGAAGCGCTCAGAGCTCTTGGCCTTTTCTTACCCTTTGCAGTTGGCTTATGGAAAGTCCACCAGGAAATCTTGGCTCCTAGGACCAAACAACCTGAATCCCAGAGGTTTCCTGCAAGGCTTCTTTTGGGGGAGGAAACTGCAGTACTTCCTGCTTCTCGCGGGGTTGAGATGCAAATACAGTAATGAGGAAGGGAGCCCAGAGCTTAGCAGCGTGGGCTGTGGCACCTTAAAATGCCAGGCTGACCCAAGCTAATGCTGAGAGAGACCTGCAATGAGCAGCAGGAAGATGGGACCTGAGCATCTTTGGTGCAAGACCCGTCCGCAAACCAGTGAGCTGGCGGTGTGGCAGCGTGTTCTGGCTTTGTGGGGTTTAGCTTCTGGGGTGGAGATCCCCTCCCAAGGGCTGTGTGCAATGGCTGCCCCTCTCTGAAGTGGCTTGGTTGTGCTCCCCAGAGCTTGTCTTTATTGCTGCTGGCTGCTCAGAGAGGACTCTCGGTCTGCAGAGCTGGCTTGCTTTAGAGGTGCCGGGGAATCTGCACCATTGCCCAGCAGGCTTTAGTGTGTGTTGAAGAAACAAGCCCATTTTTCAGACTCTCTTCTCTGGCCAAGTAGCAGGGAAAAGCCCCATGTTGCTAAATGGCTGAGGGCGCCCCAGTTGGCACAGCGTCACTCCCCCAACTCTTGGCAGTGCCCGCAAGGCCAACCTCATTAGGGAGCATGACAGAGGGCATGTGTGCAGCCTGGGAAGCCACTGGAGAGCGCACAGTTCAGTTGAATAATTTCTGTGCCTTTTCTTCTGGGTGAGACGACTCAGGTTTTGCTTTCACTTCTGCGACGTCTCTCGTACCAGGGAATGAGCACTCCCCAGGACCGTGCTCCAGCGTGATAGGCCTTTCCGCTCTCTCATCCCTAGCGTGGGGAGTCATCCCAGTGGTGGTTCGGTTTGCGAAGGTGGGGCTCTTACGCTCAGCCTCTTGTCTTTAGCGATCCAAAACCGTTTGTTTCCTCCATGTCTCTGTGTATCAGAGCTTTGCCGGGGCAGCAGGAGGAAACAGACTGGATCTGATGCTTCCCCTCAATGCTCCCTCACGTGTAGAACCAGTGGCTCTGCAGCATGGGTCTGTGAGGTGTCTCTGGAGCGTGCCCCACTGACACTTTGGGGTGCTGCTTTGTCTTGGTGCCAGATGTACTGCCTCATGCTGATGCAAAACGCTGGCTGTGAGGAGTGAGGTATAACATTCTCCCCTGTCTTCCTGCACAAGCTCTGGAGATGTTCCCAGGTCGCTGTGCATGTCACTGGGTGACCTGGCTGGTGCTGCGTGTTGTCCCCAGTGCTCAGACTGCAGCGAGGGCTGGCTGGTGTGATGCCAGTGTGACAATGGCTACATGGCGCCGCTTGCCACATTGAGCAGCTCGACCACGGTGTTCTGGTTTTAGAAGTGTGGATTCTAACCTGTCTCTTATGGAAGGTTTGTAGCTGTCTGTCTACACCTGGGCAGACGCTTGAAATGGTTCTGAAACCAAGGCCTGAAGCCACTCGTGGCCATTCTCCTAGTTAGAGTTTCAGAAGTTCGTTGTACTACCCCTAAACAGGGTAACTCCTGCTGGTTACCTCTTCCTCTTAATTTCTTGTCTGGAAGATTCCACGGTCCTTCATTAGCATTTGGTTCAGACTTATGAGTGAACTTACATCCAATACTTAATCTACGTGGAAATAGATGGAGAAACAGCTCTTCTCTGGAGGAAAACCTGTTTTTCACCTTTGCCGATCACCAGTCCTTAGGCACAGACTTTAAGAACTTCATTTTCAGTGTACATACGTTACTCCTCTCACACCATCCATACACATTTTGCAATAATATTGATGCCCAGTGTGAGACAGGGTTTTGTGAGAGACCTCACATGACACACTTTGGTGAACTTGAATGAAAATACCAGACCCAGGGGATTCCTTATGCACCCCTTTTGCCCTCTGCCCCTTGGACTCAAGATGTCCCTTGGTCACACTGAAACTGTAACAGCAATGGTCAGACATACCCATCCCATAGAAGGTGACCAGCAGTCCCCCATTAGTTCATTTAGATGCTTCTCTCTACCCGTTGGCAGCACTTATCTAAGTCAAGGCCAAGCCACTTGGCTTCCATCCAGGTCTGTTCCTGTAGCAGGTGCGGGGAGAGCCCAGGGACCACGCTATCCAGGATGGACGAGGGGATGTAGATCTGAGTGTTGGGCACCTCCTAGTGGAACAGCTTATCTCCTTCTCCTCTAGCAGCTGCGTGTGTGTGAACAGGAGGGGTGACAGGGCTGAGCCCTGCCGAACTCCACCTGTGAGTGCTCTGCAGCAGGGAAAGCAAGTAGAGAGGAAAGGAGCAAACTCCCAGAAGGACCTTTCCATCCGATCCGCAGTTGGGTCTCCAAAACCTCATGCCCAGTTCTGTCAAAGGCCACGAAGGGGCCCGGTCCTTGACTGGTGCCCTAGGCACATCTGGAATCTTGGGAGAGTCTGTCACCTTCTTCACGCTCCATAGTGGGACTGTGGAGGGAGCCAGGAGTTGCTCAGGGAGAGGTCTAGCGGCAGAGCCTCCTCTCAAAGCATGGATCTGTGTTTGTGCTAGATTGCCATGTCGCCGGGAAGCAGCGTCAGTTCCCTGACTGCAGTCACAGCCATGAGCAGCGCTTCCGTCACTGACCCCGCTGTGCCCAGGTAAGTGGAGCCAGAGTGCGTGTCCTTCCCAGCCGAGTCGGGCCCCATCTGCAGAGCAGGCTGGCGCTCCAGACACTCTACGGCAGCACTGAGTGAACCTGCCTCCTTCCCTGTGGCGCAGAGGCAGCCTGCTCTGTTTCCTGCCTCGGAGAGGTTCTCCCACTGCACCGCTGCTCGGTTGCTCTCCCTGCTCCTCCGGAGGGAGTGTTGCGGTTTGCGAACAGTGAAGGCTGCAGACCCCAAGGACAGAGAGGCATTACTGGGAGTCTGAGGGACACTTAGACTGAACATCAGGCACAGCTTCCTGGTGGTGAAGAGTATAATAGGATAGAAGCCTCAGTGCTTGGGCAAGGACAAATCCTGCTGTGTCCTGTTCTCCTCCCCCAGAGATGGGCTAGACTAGAGGATCATAGAAGAATCATAGAAGATTAGGGTTGGAAGGGACCTCAGGAGGTCATCTAGTCCCACCCCCTGCTCAAAGCAGGACAAACACCAACTAAATCATCCCAGCCAAGGCTTTGTCAAGCCTGACCTTAAAAACCTCTAAGGAAGGAGATTCCACCACCTCCCTAGGTAACCCATTCCAGTGCTTCACCACCCTCCTAGTGAAAAAGTTTTTCCTAATATCCAACCTAAACCTCCCCCACTGCAACTTGAGACCATTGCTCCTTGTTCTGTCATCTGCCACCACTGAGAACAGCCGAGCTCCATCCTCTTTGGGAACCCCCCTTCAGGTAGTTGAAGGCTGCTATCAAATCCCTTCTCAGGATCTGACCCCCTGAGTTCCAACAGACTCCCTCTAGCAAGGTTGTGAAGCTCTTCTGTTCAGTCCCTAGTCTAGGAAGAGTGGTCATGCCGAGGGAAGGTCTCCTGTTGGGTGGGAGGAACCACAGAGCTTGGGGGACACTGGGTAAACCGGGGCCAGGCGCTCCTGCATTGACCAAGAGCAGCAGGAATCGCAGTTCCTGAGCTCAGGGGCTCTGCCTGAACCAACCCTACGAAATCTGGTGCTCAGCTCTTTCCATCTCCCTGTATAGGCCATCTGAGGACCTGACTTTGAGCCCAAAGATGCAGTTGGACACCAGCCTGACGCTGAGCAGCAGTAGCAGCAGTCTCCAGACGAGTCCTAGGAACCATTCGGTCCTTATCCCTGGACTCCCTGACAAGCTGACCCCAAAGGCCCCTGTCCCGGTAAGGCTCCCAGCACTGTTGGCACATGGTAACTCTCCCTTTCTTTCCATGATCCTCTGCCAGCTGGAATGCACCAGGGTGACCAGGCTGGCCCATCCGAGTGGCTGGCAGGTTTGGTTCCTGTTGTTGGCTGGAAGGTGCTGCTGTGTCAGCACGTGTCGTCGCAGATTGCCTGTCCGTAAAAGCCACGGCTTTAAAAATGGGGGCAGCTCTAGCACAGGGTCACTTTTCTTATTCCATCATCAGCGACGTTAGGAGCAGTCACTCCCCATGCTAGGAGACTGGTCGCTGAGTGGAAGGGAGTCAAGGAAGCACCCCAGGGAAAGCTACCAGACACTCAGAGGAAACACAGGTTGCTCTGACGTTGTCCATTTCCTGAGCGGGATTACACTGAAATCCGAGCTGAGTCTGCTGCTGCCTGTGCTTTGGGCCTGCAACAAGAAGTTCCTCTTTTAAAATGTTTCTGCCCCTGCGACTGTAGGAAAGACCCCGTGAAATTGATTGTAGCCAGTAAAACAAACGGAAAGAGGAACATCTCCTCAAATCTCTTTCAGTTCTGGAGACTTTAGATGTCACTTGTGACAATCAGTCTGAAATCTTCAACTGGAAACAGGTGTTTTAAGCTGATGCCCCTTTAGCTAGTGTGTCTTGCCTCTTTGGTGAGAGAAACGTGAAATCTTAGACCCGGTCCTGCGGGCACTTACGTACGTGATTCACCTGTGCAGTCCCCTGGACCTCTGGGGCTGGCGGTGTTATGTGCTGAAGTGTTTGCAAACCCTGACTCAGTGCAGTGTGACCCCGGTTAGTGAATGCTGCTCCCAACGGAGTTAACAGCACACAGGAAGGACAGAGTTGTCCTGCTGGGCAGCTGGGTCTGTGCTGGCGGGTAGTAGGGGTGCTGGAGCGGTAAAGGATCAGAATGCAATCAGGCCCAGATGTCGGGGGCCTCCCCCATCTGCCTGGCTCCTCAGCAGCCCTGTCCTGGGGGCACAGCAGTAGTAAGGCCAGGAGGGGGTCTCGCCGCTCTCTGCCCTGAAGGCTGGCTGGCATGAGGTGCTGAGGGTCCTTGAGACGGCTTGTGTGGTTTGGGTGTCTGCATTACAGTGAACGTTGGCTTGTTTATATTGGTCAGGTCACTCCAGCAAACCCCCCTCTGGCTCTGGAGCTGCAGGAAGTGGAGCCCCTTGTGGTAGCCCAGGCCTCACCCACCCGTGAGCGCTCCCCGGACGTCATTTCCTCGGCCTCCACGGCCATGTCCCAGGACATCCCAGAGATCGCCTCTGAGACGCTGCAGCGCAGCTTTGCCGCAGCCCCGGCCGGGCTCCCTGCAGAGGTGCTGGAGCCCAACCACCATGCGGACAGCATGGCCTCGGCCGCCTCGGCCTTGCACTTGCTGTCCCCGCGGAACCGGCACAGCTCCGAGCACAGCCAGCACTCCCTCGACATGGCCCCCGTGGAGGTGGACAGGCTGACCACACCCTCGTTACTGGAGACTGCTTTAACTCAGGAAAATGCATCTTCCAACAGCGTCGTGAGCCAGCCGTGGCCAGCGGCCCCCGACATCACCAGGGAAACCAGGAACAGCATAGCAGACAGGTAACCGGCTGGGCGAGCTTTGCTCTGCTTTACTTGGGGGCACGTTCTTAGCCATGTCCAGTTGGCACGTTGGTGGAAAACTGGTGTTTCAGGGCCTTGGCCGTCCCTCCTTTCAGAGCCCCAATACGCTGCTTCTCTCTGCACCCGACTTTGTAGGCTCAGCATCACTGTCCCCCACCTCCAGGGCAGTTTTAACATGCACCCCTACTCTGCAACAGGGACTCCAGGATAACAGGGGGGCGTCTGTTTCTCGCCCGCTGCGGCTCAAAGGAGCTCAGCGCCTTAACCCTTTTTCTAGCTGCCAGCCCCGCACACTTACCCTGGGTTCTCAAAGTCAAGTTGGGGGCTTTCCATCTTGTGCATGACCAGCAGAATGAAGGTTGTGCAGGCCAAATTCTGCTCCTGGCAACACCTGTGCAGCCCTGTTGGGGGGACCTGATGGGCACTCGGGAGCCAGTTCTGCTGCCAGTGCACGAGATTGACGAGTCTCTCACCTGTGACTGGGCTGGCTCGGCAGAGCCAGCCGTAACAGAGACGCCAGACAAACTTAGTCCCTGAAGCGAGTAGCTGTGATTGATGCACGTGGCGAAGCAGGTCGGAGGGCGCATCTGCCTGAGCTGGGAAGCACAGAGATGTAGCCCGAGAGAAGGGTTATGTGTAGCCATGTCTTGGAGACAAACTCTTCCAGCCCAAGCAGCTGGGGGTGTTCCCTGCAGGTCTGGAATGTCGAGACTGGCCAGATCCTACCTCCTCTGGCAGGAGTGGAGCAGAATGTCCTGATTTGTCCCCAGGCCTCTCATAGATTGGGAGGCAGCACCTCCCAGGGCCAGCCCTGCAGCCTCCATCCTTCTGAACGAGGCCAGCAGCCTGCCAACACCGCTCCTTAATAGACCAGAGACGTCCCCCGAGTTACAGGAGACACAGCCATCCTTCCACCCTGGACCTCCACGCTGCTCTCATGTCGGACATGTCGGCTGTCTGGATCCAGGGTGCGAGTTTAGAAAAGTCTTGCCAGGGTGGCTGGTTCTCCTAGTCCCCGACTCCAGGCCTTGTAACTTGCTGCACTCTGTAGGCACGCCAGTGTCCAGGCAACAGCCTCTTGCTGTTACCACTGATGCACAGAGTCTGGGGATCTGAAATACTCCCCTGGACAGGTGAAAATGCAACGGCTGGGGGATGCTCTCTACCGTAGTGCACCACCTGCATCTGGGGGAGAGCAGCGTGGTGTTCACTGGTGGTTATAAAATGTGCCCATCCTCCAGGTTGTGAGTTCAATCCTTGAGGGGGCCATTTAGGGATCTGGGGCAAAAAAATTGGTCCTGCTAGTGAAGGCAGGGGACTGGACTTGATGAGCTTTCAAGGTCCCTTCCAGTTCTATGAGATAGGTATATCTCCATATATTATTTTATTATTTATCTACAGACCCGCCCATGCTCTGAAGGGTGTGTGTGATCGCACCCAAGCATCTGACCCCCAGACACTCACTATGCCAGGGCCCGGCTGTCAGACCCCACTGGCTCTGTGAACCCCCCCAGCGGTGTGGGCTCAGAGCCCAGCCTGCTATCAGCAGGCAGTGGAATGAGCAGATAACCAGGCCGGGAGATGTTTTCATGATGGCATTTCCCTTTTCCCCCAGCCCAAGGGATGACATTGCAGAGAAGCACAAGAGCTCTTCCTATCACAGGCACAGCTACCACCTGCTGCAGCATGACAGCCAGGATGCCAGTGCAGAGCAAAGGTACCAGCACGCGCGTCCCCAGCACGGACTCTGTGTCCCTGTCCTTGGCAAGTCTTCATCTGCTTCGCCTCCTGCCCCCCAGCCCTGGCACGAGGGAGGCCGTGAAACCAGTCCTATCCTGATAGCTGGGCTGGCTCGCAAGATGCTATCACCTGGGTTATGCTCTTCAGGGTCAGAGTGCTCGCTGGGTTGCACAGGGGAACGTGGACAGAGCGTGGCTCGTGTCGCTTGGTCCAATCATCAGTGCAAACCAACTAATGGGCACTGTTTGGTGGAGCCCAGCCCTTGAATTTAAAGCAAGGTAGATCAAGAGTACCGTAGGGCACTGCTTTGCTCTCCAAAATCCTGCCCAGTCACGACCCGCCCTTCACCACCAGGGGCTGATCCTACATGCCGAATTCTCACTGCCTTCAATGGGAGAGCTGCAGCCAGAGGCCTGGCAGGGTCAGCCCCCCGTCAGTGCGGAGTTCGGTTACTGCCTGGAATCCCTCGGTCTCTCCACGTTGTGGTTCTCACTGGGTTACGGCACCTTCAGCTTCTCAGCTTGAGAGGTGTGCTGTGCTTGGTCCCCTCCTGAGTCAGCGAATTCGACACTAGGGAGCACTCAGAGACCTCTGCAGCCGGGCCTAATGCAGAGACTACAGGTCCCATCATGCCATACTTCATCTTGATCTGAGCAGCCTGGTTCCTTGGGTCAAGGAGGAGCGCTTCATGCTGGGCCCTGCGGACTCGTCTGGATTGACGACCTGGGTGGCTGTAGGGCAGGGTGGCTCTCCCCACTACTGCTAGCAACCTCCTCTCCCTGGTCTTCTTTTGCAGTGACCATGATGATGAAGTTGCAAGTTTGGCTTCTACATCAGGCGGGTTTGGTGCCAAAGCATCTGCACAGAGGCTGCCTGTGAAGGACTGGAAAGCCAAGGTGTCCCCTCGGGCTTCCCCCAAGCTCAAACGGAAGGGCAAGAAAGATGACGGGTACGCTGGGCTTCCAGGGCAGACAGCTGCGGGACTGGTAGCACAGGGTCACAATCTGAGAAATCCGCTAAGCTAGCCAGCAGTGTCCTAGAGCTGCTGCTGTCTGCTCATGGGGATCTGAGCTTTGTGAGCAGTAACCTGCCAGCCCTGGTGAAAGCGCTGCATTGCCCAGTCAGAGTGGCCATCACAGAGGGGCATGGGAGCAGGCTCTGTCCTGCCCTTCTGGTGGGGCTGCAGGGCCAGCACAGGCTTCAGAAGAACTTGTAGGAGGCAGGTTCATTATGATGAGATGGGAGGGGTACACAGCCTTGTTTCTACTCCTGTGCTGCCCCATGGCAGAGCCCCACTTCGGGGAAGGCTTCTTCAGGACAGTCATTCTCTAAATGTTTTCCAGCACCCAGCATAACAGAGCTCTGATCTGGGTGGCTTCTAGGCCCAACCACAGTGGCCACATGCAGTAACGTCTGGCACCTGCCTGCTGTGTCTGTGTTTGAAAGTTGAGCGTATGAATGTGCTCTGGCTGAAACTTGACCAGCTGAAGGGTCAGCCCATGAGGAGGTGATCGGGTAGCGCAGTCCAATGTGCTACGTCCTGTGTACAGGAAAATCAGTGCAACCTCTTCAAATGGCTTTCTACTCCTGTGCTTTTCATATGGCTCCATGGAGTGGTTTGGAGCTGTCCTTGTGTATGTCGTGACTGCAGACCACAGGCTGGGGCTTTAGATTGCTGGTTGCAGGAAAAGGAGGCAACGAAAAAGGAATCTCTGCTGATAAATGCCATTTTCCTCCCATGCCCCAGTCCTCTTCAGACAGCTGTAGTGCCTGTGGGCCATCCAGGCTGTGAGCTGCCAGCGCACGCCTCCCTCCTGCCAGGTTTGGCTCAACACGGAGTCATGGGTTTGCAGGAGCCAAACTGGTCTCTCCTGCTTAACAAACCAAGTCCGTGTTCTCTTTGTTCAGTCCATATTGCAGCGTGTGGCTCCAGATAGTCATTACAGGCACTCTTTGAGAACTTCAAAATGTGCATCCGATTTTTTTCTATAAGAAACAGAGAAAACGGCCCTCTTGATGTTTGGGCAGATAAGTCAGGGGAATGACTTCTCTGCCCCCAAATTCAGTCAAGGCTGAACAGCCTAGGCTGTGCTCATGCTGTGTGAACATCAGGGGAGCCCAGTGACCTTCAGGCCAAAGGGCCAGGCCCAGTAGGTGCCCTGTGTCAAACCAGCCCATCTAGAGGAGCAGTGTAGGGGGTCCCTTGAGTCTTACTCACTAGGGGTGGTAATTCTTGGCTTTGATACAGTTCTGTACCAACATGAACTCTGTACCCTCCTGGTGCTCTTGTGTTGGTGGTGGAACGAGACAAAAGGGGGACAGATGCTGGATGGTGGGGGGGTGAGAGTTATAGGAGTAATCAAAAGCTCCCACCCAGCTCAGTCAGTGTTGGTGAAAGACTCTGACCCCGAGCTGGGTGCAATTCACATGGTTATGGTAACTCTTCTTTTCATTCCAGGGATGTGACCCAGTCCCCGAGGTCATGTGATCGCCAGGTTAGTCCCAGTGGGGATCCGACGCTCCATCACCTGCTTGCTTGTTAGCCAGCTCACTGATGACTTAAAGGAAAGCCCGTCCCAATTCCCTCAGCGTCTGTTGCGGAGCCGGGGGCCTGTGCTGCGTGAGCAGGCAGGGCATGCCAGCTGTGCTTCGCTGCTCACTAAGGCCCTGCAGAACTTGCTTAGCTCTGTGGCTTGCAGATGGTCTGAGAGGGGTGCCCAGACTTGGTGAAACCAGTGGCTTCCTGTGCAGCTTACCACATCTGATTCGCTTATACATGGTCCTCCTTTTTCCAATCCAACCTGCTCAGCCACGGCTCTGGTATTTGCTCCTGCATGAGATGAATAGAAATCACGTTGAGTGCACCAGCAATGGGAAAACAAGGCATTCCTAGCCCCGTTAGGACAAAGCAGCTCTGGCCTGTTAGAGCTCCTTATCTCTGCTGGTAGCACCTCCATGTCCAATGGAGGGCGTGCTGGGATCACGTTTTAGGTCTCATTGGGATGCCCTTGGAACACTATGAGGGCTCAGCCAGCCTCTCGAGTGGGGTCTGCTGTCTGTAGCGCCGGGTTGGCCTTTGAGATGGCTTCCCTCTAGGTTAAAGCCTGGCTCCCGCTGATGGGCATGAAGCACCTCCGTAGATTCCAAGGTCAGAAGGGACCAATGTGATCATCTAGTCTGACCATCTGGATAATATGGGCCAGAGAACTTCTCCAAAATAACTTCCCCTTCCTCCAGGCATGGAGCTGGCCAGAGCCACTTCCCCTCCTGAGCTAGAGGAAGTGCTATGGTGCTGGCCCTGTGAATGGCGGTGCACCCCCCAAACAATGCATTGCCCCATCGTAAGTGCCTGAGGTCAGCTGTTTAAATCCCGGGGCTTTCCTCTTCTCCGACAGCGGAGACCTACATCCTCGAAGTCTTGTAGGCAGCTGCAGGGATCCAGCGAGGGGCCTAGGCTCTGGTTTGCACATCACCTTTGGGGAGCAAAAGCTTTGGCGTTAGCCAGCCTGGGAAGGGCTGGGTGGGGTTCGCTCCCAACCAGCTCAGTCTCTTAGGTCAGGGAGTCGCCTGGAGGGACCGTGGGGCCTGGTGTGTTTTGCTGTCTCGTCAGTGTGCTCCTGTAAAGGCAAACTGCGGATCCTATTGGAGACGGGGGGAATTTTGCCACTTGGCTTCCTTGAGGCCTGGGCCTGGCCCTGAATCATATCCTGGTTGTGTTGAGCTTTGCTCCTGGGCTTAAGTGATGGGTGAACTGGCCCTGGGTTTCCCTAGCAGGGGCTCAAGCTCTCTGCTGACCACAGTACCGATGCGGTGGCCAGTGGGCACAGAGCGTATCATTTGGCTGCCTTTTCTGCGAACAGGTGACCGCCGAGTGCCAGGATGAGCTGATGTCTCTGCTGCGGAGCCAACAGAGGGAGCTCACGGAGCTGAGACAGAACCAGATGGAACTAATGCAGAGACTCACTGACCACCTGGATGCTGTGCAGAGCTCCCTCATGGGTCACATGGAACGAGTGATTGATTCTCAGCAAGAACAAGAGCGTATCCTTCCTGGCAAGCCCCTCCTGGGGCCAGCGTGCCACGGGGCCGGCCCTTCTGGGGT
>NW_020664516.1:569537-667485 GCF_002925995.2 Terrapene triunguis | reverse complement strand
GGGGAGCTGTGACGGGCTCGCAGGAGCTCCTGGGGGAGGGATGTGCTGCCCTGGAAGGGGTCTTGAGCCCCATCTACATGCCGGGCGTAAAGTAGAGCGAGGAAGGGTTTTTCCGTTGCCGTAGGAACTCTGTCTCCCCAAGCGATGGTAGCTAGGCTGACAGAAGCATTCGTCCATTGACATAGCCCAGTGGTGGACAAACTACGGCCCAGGGGCCACAACCGGCCCTCCAGACGTTTTAACCCGGCCCTCGAGCTCCCCGCCAGGAAGTGGGGTACGGGGCTTGCCCCGCTCTGGTGCTCCAGCCAGGGAGTGGGGTTGTGGTCTTGCCCCACTCCGCACAGCTCCCGGAAGCAGGGATATATTCCCCCCCTCCGGCTCCTATGCGTAGGGGCAGACAGAGGGCTCTGCACGCTGCCCCCGCCCCAAGCGCTGCCCACGCAGCTCCCATTGGCTGGAAACCGCAGCCAATGGGAGCTGCAGGGGTGGTGCCCGGAGACAGGGCAGTGCACAGAACTGCCTGGCTGCGCCTCCGTGTAGGAGCTGGATGGGGGACATGCCGCTGTTTCTGGGAGCTGCTTGAGGTAAGTGCCGTCTGGAGCCTGCCCCCCTGAACCCCTCCCCATGCTCCAACCCCCTGCCCCTGCCCTGATCCCCCTCCTGCCCTCTGAACCCCTCGGTCCCAGCCTGGAGCACCCACCTGCACCCCCAACACCTCATCCCCAGTCCCACTCCAGAGCCCGCACCCCCAGCCGGAGCCCTCCCACCCTCCAACCCCTAATTTTGTGAGCATTCATGGCGCGCCATACAATTTCCATACCCAGATGTGGCCCTCGGACCAAAACGTTTGTCCACCCCTGACCTAGCCACCTAGACAGCAGGCGGTAGGTCGGCAGAGCTGCGGTGCTCGAGGGTGGATTTTTCACACCCCTGAGGACAATGAGGTTTTATGTGTAGACCAGGCCTGAGGTGATACTGGGTGCCATGGCCCCCTCCCAGCAAGGGAAAAGCCAAAGCACTTGGGTGAACCTGGGTCACCTTTTCCTTTGTGTCCTGCCCAGGCATTTCCAAGAGCCTGGACCCTG
Source organism: Terrapene triunguis (assembly GCF_002925995.2). NCBI lineage: Eukaryota > Metazoa > Chordata > Testudines > Emydidae > Terrapene > Terrapene triunguis. The sequence continues at coordinate 666,400 of NW_020664516.1, read as the reverse complement.
TCACTAGCCAGCTGAGCAATACGATTGCCGCCAAGCTCACGGCCGTCGAGGGGACATTGAAGGAAAACGTCACCAAGCTAGTGAAATCAAAGGTAAGGCCCAGACCAACAACCGCCTGGCCATCCTGCGTTCCCCTTCTGGGGTGAGCCACCCACAGCTGACACATTACCTGCCCTCAGCGGGGGCTGAACACAGTTTAGCTGCAAGCATAGGCAGATGAGACCCCTTGTCAGGATTGTTGTGGAGCCAGGCACCAGCTCCCCCCAGTCTCTGCTCCGCTCCTTAGGCCTTGCTCTGCCTAGTTTCCTTGTCCAGGAGGGCACTGCGTGTTTGAACCCATGGCCAGCGATCATTCCCGAAAGTGCCTTCGCCTCCCCCGGGAGCTGAAAACAGGCTCAGGCCCAGAAGCTGTGCCTCAGTGTCGGGAACAGCCCCAGTGCAGCCAGCCTGGGTCGGCAAGTCTGTTCCTGCACTTCACCCCAAGGCCAGTGGGAGCCGTTGGCATGTGCAGGTGATGGGCACCAGGGCTGCCTCTCAGCGTGAGCAGGACAACAGGCAGCCGGATGGGAGAACGGTGTTTGACACTTCGCGTTGTCTCTCCGTCCCATCGCTCAGATCTAGCCGGGTGGCAAGTGGTGGTGATCCGGGGCCAGGGGCAGCTGCTCTGTCCCTCGTCACATGAGTGTCTGGGGGTGTTTTTCCCAGTGCGGTTTAGCTGCATTTTCCCAAGTGGAATCTCCTGTTGTTTCCTGCCCGTGTGTTGAATTAGAGCCCTGTACGCGTAATTCCTCTCTGCTCACGAGTGTTTGCAGCCGCCTCCAGAGTGTCTGACGAGCTCGCGACGCCCCTTCATACTAATCACTAATGAAGATGTTAAATTGGGAACTAATCCCACCTCCTGGGGTCCCCCAAGACTTGGCACAGTGCCATTTTATTCATTAACCCCCCCCCCCGCCCCATCAAAGTTCACACACTGCCATGATCTTTGATTTATGGCCATCCAGCTGCTTTCTCTCAGACTGTGTTGGTCTGAGCCAGCAGTTCTCAAGCTGTGGGTCGGGCCAGGGCCAGTATTAGACTTGCTGAGACCTGGGGCTTGGGCTCCGGCCCCCTCTGCCCCAGGGCCATGTAGTAATTTTGTTGTCGGAAGGGGTCGCGGTGCAATGACAGGGCAGGGCAGTCGCGTGAGAACCCCTGGTCTAAGCTAACCAGAGTGAATTCCCAGAGTCCGAGTTCCTGCTGCTCAGTGCTCGCGCTCCCGTCGCTCTCCAGATGGGCAGCGATTTCCCTCCCGTGGGGTTGCCGTGTCCAGGCTCGCTCTGCTTTGGGCGGAAGATCACTGCTGTGATTGCTCCTCTTTGCTCCTGGATGTTCCTTCGGGCGCACTCGTTCAGGTCCCCCAGCCATCAGATCGTAGTGTCAACGCTTAGGCTTGGTGGTCTCGTGGCCCAGGGCAAATGGAAGGGGGGTTAACTGCTTCTGGCTTGCCCAGGGGCTTGCAGATGGGCCGGGGGAGACAAAGTGCCTCCATCCGAGGCGTGCAGCAGGAAAATGCTAAACTCGGGGTCCCGTGTGTTCTTGCAAGAACCTGACAGATGCCATTGCGAGGGCAGCGGCGGACGCTCTGCAGGGGCCCATCCAGTCGGCGTACAGGGAGGCGTTCCAGAGCGTTGTGTTGCCGGCGTTTGAGAAGAGCTGCCAGTCCATGTTCCAGCAAATCAACGACACCTTCAAGCAGGGGACGCAGGAATGTGAGTCCTGTTGGAAACCGAGATCTGCCCTCATGTAGCGCGGTTCCTTGCCCGAGAGCTTCACGGAGAATCACTGCTCCTCACGGCCGCTCCATGAGGAAGGGAAGTGTAATCCCGCTGCTACAGATGGGGAAACAGGAAGGGGTGAGGGGAGCTTGGAGAGGACATTAAGAGCTCAGATTAGATCTGGGGTGCTCCTGGCTCCCAGTCCCGTTCTCAGACTGCTGGGCCGTGTCTCTAGTTCTGCTGGCAAGATAGCCCCACTGTACCAGCCATTTCTCTTGCTCAGCTGCAGGGCAGGACCGTGTCCACGCTGGACCCTGTCTGTCAGTGGCCAACCTGGGATGCTGCCGGAGGAAGTGAGCTCCCCTGGGCACCCCAGGATGGCTGGGAGGGACTGTGCAGTGCTGCACAAGGGGCTCTCGTCCCTGCCTGTCTGCACCCCCCAGTGAGCCGAGCCCTGAGCTTGCTCCCCAGCGTGCTGTCGGGCAACCTGCTCCTCCGACCCCAGCCCACAGGCACTGCTTGACTCCAGCCATTCGCCCAGCGACACGTTCCCCAGGCCGGCAGGCCCCTCCCTTCCCTTGCGAGCTCTCAAAGGCTGCTGCTCCTTTGCAGACCCTGCATCCCCATTGCCTTTGATCAGACCATCTTCTGAACCACAAAATCAGTCACGAAATAGCCCCTTTGATCTCTGCAGGCCTCCCCGCTCCTGGCTCCAGCCTAGGAAATGTCCCAAGTGCCTGTCCTGTGGCCTTATTGGGCTGTAGTATACACCCTGCCCTGCCCCGCCCCACCGGAACAGCCCAGCAAAGCCCAGCCACTCAGAACCTGTCGGGTTCGCTGTTCTGCCAGGCACACGGCCCTTTGCGCCTGATGGGGAGGAGCCCGGCCTTCACAGATCACACGCAGGGTTTGGTAGCCCCCCAGTGGCTGGGCTCTGCTGGGGGTGGCATGGTGATGGGCAGCCCTCTGAGGGACCGCCTGGCTGTTGCAGATATCCAGCAGCTGGAGACTCACATGAAGAACAAGAAGGCGCGAGAGCAGGAGGCTCGAGACTCCTTGCTGGGCCAGCTCCGGCAGCTGATCAGCACCTTCCAGAGCAGCACAGAGCAGCTAGCCTCCAGCATCACCACCAGCGTGCACACCGAAGTGCAGCATCAGCTGCACGTCATTGTGGGCAAGTAAGTCGGGCGTTGGGTCTGGGGTCCCGCTGGATTGGATGTGCAGGAGGGACGGGCAAGGGCAGCGGGGGGGGTGCCAAAGACCCGGCTTGTGGCTCTCTCTGTAACATGCAGCTGCCTCTTCGTTCTAAATGGAGGCTTGGTCCCTGGCACGCACACGCTGCCCCGGGCACACCATGGGCACAGCCACTCCCTTCCATAAGGACTCTGATTTGTCGCTGCTCTTCGCAGCGTCTCCCTGATGCGCCATGTCCTCAGCCAACCTGGGGGAATTCCTCACTCTCCCGCCTGTTCTGCAGCAGCGCATGCCTTGGCATCTAGGGGGACCCCAGCAGTGAAACAAACTTGCAGCTGGGGGAGCTGATCCTCGACACTCGCTGTTGAAAGGCCTGGAGGGAGCGTCCCTGCGTGTTTCCAGCCAGCCCAGCATGTACCTTGCCCGAGAGCGGATTCTCCTGTCCCACTGGGAAGTCTCCGCTGGTCAGACATGGCTGCAGCTGGCCAGAGTTTGGCCCTTTATGCCCATTATGAGCTGGGGCCCGTGTCCCGGCAGACAGGTGTCCACATCTCAGAGAGCACCCTCTGCATTGGCACTAACTCTCCCCTGTCACGGCTTGAGTGGAGACTTGTGGATCTCTACGGCCTTTCACCAGCACCAGATGCATTCAGAGGTTCAAACATCTGATCGTTAACAAATGCCTCTTCTGCAGATTCCTAGCCCCAGGGTGCCTGTGCAGGGGCTCTGCCGAATTCCAGGTACTTAGTGTCTGTGCCTGGGCACCAAAGCACTTCATGTTAACCCTTGGGGCTCATGCAAATGTAAACCGTGAAAAGTGCCTATGCTAATAGCTGGAGCCCTGCTTGACCAGTGCGAGAGCAGCGAAATCCCTGGCAGCTCCGTCCTGTTCTCACGCCTCCCTCTGTTTCTAGCATGCAGGACTCTATTCTGACCCAGGTGCAGAGGGTCATCAAGGGCGAGGTGAGCCTGGCCATGAAGGAGCAGCAAGCGGCCGTCACCTCGAGCATCGTGCAGGCCATGCGCTCCGCAGCAGGCACGCCCATCCCCTCTGCTCACCTGGACTTCCAGTCTCAGCAGACTCACGTCCTGCAGCTGCTGCAGCAGGGCCGCCTCAACCAGGCTTTCCAGCAGGTACGCAGGCCGCCACGTAGGCCTGATCCTCCCAGAGGCACCAAGACGTGTCCCCTGGCTCTGCCCAAGGGAGGAGAGGCCCCCTTGTTCTGCTGTAGGTCCTCAGGAGCCAGGCTTTGCCAAGGGGGTCGGCAGCTCTGGCCACTGCAGCATTGTGGAGCCGGTGCTTCCCATTCTGACGGCGCTGGGGTGGGGCAGGTGAAGGGTTAACTGTGAAGCCCTTGACCATAGAAAGCCTTGTAGTGCTGTGTATTAAAGTAACGGATGTGCTTGACCCCTGTAGACCAACATCTGTAAGTGCCGGGCACTGTTACTCTGCCACTGAGCCAGCAGGGGGCGCAGAACTGTAGTGTATAGATTCCTCTCCTGGTCCCAGGTGGGATCTGAGCACCATCCTACCCTGGTTTCCCCCGCCCCGCGCTCTGAACGAATGCAGGCCATGCTCATGGTGTTCCTGGGAGCGAAGGGGCTACATGCATGGACGGTGGAGGCAGTGCACCGAGCGAGCTCCCCACGCAGCTGTGCTGAGGCCTGCAGTCTCAATCCGCTGCTCCAGTCCTGGGGCTCCTGAGTGGAGACAGCTGTCCTTGCCATGCGTGGTGCGTCCCCCCAAGCGCCTTTCAGCTGGTGCGTTGAGTGAGCTGAGACCTCTGGGCAGGAAGGCTGGTGTTCAGCTGTGCCCCAGCAGGGCCTCCTCCCTCCATTGTAGTGCTCCTCAGTCCCCCTCCACCCCAACATCTCTAAATACATGTCTCCCGTAGGCTCTCACGGCAGCTGATCTGAACCTGGTCCTGTACGTCTGTGAGACGATGGATCCTCAGCAGGTGTTTGGACAGCACCCATGTCCGCTCTCCCAGCCCGTCCTCCTGTCTCTCATTCAGCAGCTCTCCTCGGATCTGGGCACCCGCACCGAACTGAAACTGAAGTGAGTGTCGTTCCGGAGCTTCGCCCTGCCCCACCCCAGCGACAGCAATACCAGCGTGTGTCGGTTGTAGACTCGTACCAGGCAATGCTCGTTCTGAGGAACAACTCGAACTCCTCAGGCGTGTTCCTGGCTTCTCAGCTCAGGAGAAGACCAGAGCGTCGTTGTGGACGGCTCAGTGAGAGGCTCTGCTCAGAGCACGGATGCAGTGAAAAATAACGGCCACTCAGCCATAGAGTTTGCTTTAGCTTCCATCACCACTGTCCTGAGTGCTGAGCTGGGCTGTTGGCTGAGTGTGGCTCTAAGCCAGTGATGTGCCCTCCCCTGGAGTCCTGTGCTCCGTTCTGGTCACCCCATGGGACAATGGGCTTAGCCCCGGCTTGGCAGTCTCCAGGCCAGGCTCCTGGATTCTGGGGCACTTCACTGGAGGTTCAGAGATATGAAAATGTGGAGGTGTCTGTTGAACTGAATCCACTAATGAACAGGACAGCCAGCGCAGTTCATCTGGGCTGATTTGATAGTTAATATAACTTTACGCTGCCCCGTGAGCTTTAATTTCCATGTGCCGATGGTGCCTGGCGGAAGTTGTTGGAGGGAGGGTTGGTAGATAGCAGTTTGGGACTGTGGGTGTTTTTACTAAAGTGCTCCGCAGTGAAGTCGTTAACACTTTCGTGTAAAACTGACATCTTTAGGTTTCAGAGTCAACGTCCCACTTAGCCTGAAGCAGTGACTCTCAGGGGTGGGAACTGGCTCTTAGGCTGCACAGGGTGAAGGTTTCCCTCACAGCCATGAGGGCAGGAGACGCAGCTCTCTACTAGGACAGCAGAGATCCTGGAGCAGAGAGGAGCTGATTCCATGATTGCAGAGCAGCAGTGCACATGGCCTCTGAAATAAAAGAGCTTGAGAAGGACAACAGAACTGTCTGGAAGCCTGGAAAGGCAAATTCCCCTAGGACTCGATAGAGGGACTTTGAAAAGGGAGATCTAGCCTTTGATTCCCCCAACAGTCCTAAGTTGGCTCTATGGAAGGACACATTAAATTGCTGTCTGGGTCAAGGTGATTTCCTGCCATATGCTCAGATTTGATGATCATCCTGCTGCCTATTTTTTGGGGCTTGAGAACTGGTAGGTCACATGTTGCCCCAGTGCCAAATAAATCTCTCATTCTGCTTCATGCAGTGAAAACCACCACTGAAGAAACCCCTTGTGCTTTATAGACCCGGCACAAAGTTCAGCCCAGGCAGAGTTCTAGCCCGTGAGTCCGAGCGACCATGCTGCACATGGCACGCTGGGAGCTGTCTGCAGGCTGCCCCATGTGCTGAAGTGGGGGGGCAGCCTCGGACTCCTTGCTAAGAGGCAAATCAGGAGCTAGCTACCTGAGCCGGGGCAGGTGAGACAGGAGGCGCCTGCACATTCCCTGGCTGGGGCTGCACACTAAGTGGAGAGATAACCTTGGGCTTTCCTTTCTCCCCTCAGCTACCTGGAGGAGGCCGTGATGCACCTGGACCACAGTGACCCCATCACCCGAGACCACATGGGGTCGGTCATGAACCAGGTGCGGCAGAAGCTCTTCCAGTTCCTGCAGGCGGAGCCCCACAACACCCTGAGCAAGCCGGCCCGCCGCCTCATGATCATGCTTCAGGGCCTGGTCACCCCCAGCATGACCTAACGGCGCCCGGCTGCCCTGCGGGTTGCTGCACGGGAGCCTGCCCTGCAGAGCCAGTAGTTACTAACCCCGTGTGGCTTGTGTTAAGAGCTCTTGCCAGGTAAATGTGTGGTGTCGCTAAGGCTAACGCCAGCTGTGTATAGCCCCAAATAATCACTCCACGCTCACTTGGCTTCTTTTCTTAAACAGCCTCTTCTGGGAGCGCTGGGCCTCTCGGCACCCACCCCCGTCCGTCCCTGAGTCACCACCACCTGTCACACGGCAGCACGGCCATTCCATTGCTTCCCCCTTGAGTTGGGCGTTTGCTCCCAGGAGTGGAGGAGAGGGGAGCGGGGATGGGGCTGTGAGCTGGGCACGCATTCCTCACTCCCGGGAGGGGGCCCCAGGCTGAAGTCCAGGAGCCCACAGAATCCTTCCCAGCCAGATGGGGGGAAATGGTTTCTGTTAGCCCCTTGGTTCCCACAGTGGCACTGGCCTAGCAGCAAGAAGCCTGGCTAGTCCCCCATGCAGGGCGGGTCAGGCACCAGCAGGGGGCAGTGTGTGCACATCTGCATCGGTTCTGAAGGGCGAGCCAAGCGGGGCAGGTTGGTCAGGGAGTATCATGTTGTGAGCCCCTCCTGTGTGCTGGAACATGTCCATGGATCAGACCTTTTCTTCAGTTCAGATTTTACACACGTTTTTTTTTTTTTCTTTTTATCTAAAATTTGAATCTTTCTTTTTTGGATAACATTAAGAAACGTTCAATAAACAACTTTTGGAGAAAAACCGAGCTGCTGGCGCTGCCTCTGTTCTCGTCCCTTTGCACGGCGTCTCGGGACAGCTGCTCCCGTTGGGGGGAGGGACTCTTAAGGAGAGCTGCAGCTGGAGTCTTGGGAGGCAGTGGGATCTAGTGGCTGCAGTGTGGGAACGGGGGTCAGGACTCCTGGGTTCTCTTCCTGGCTCTGCCTCCAACTTGCTGTTCAACTAGCTTTGACCTGCCTGATCAAAGCCACTGGTGCAATGGGGACAAGATCTTGCTCCAAGGAGGCGGCCCATTGATTGCGGTCTGTGACGTGCCTGATACCAGCTGCGTCACTGTCATTTAGAGCTTGGCTCCTCTGATGCTGCCCTGTGCTCAGGAGCAGTGGCTGGGTCCAGGAGCACCCTCTGGGGCAGGGCTGTGTCTCCGTCAGGCCCCTACAGCCGCGGAAGAGCAGTTCATCAGCCTTGGGGCTCGTCTACACTTGAAGCAGCAGAGCTGCAGCGTTTCAGTGTAGACGCTACCTGTGCCAGTGGGCGGGAGAGGAGGGCTCTCCCGTCAGTGTAGTTAATCCACCTCCCCGAGAGGCAGTAGCTAGGTCAGTGAGAATTCTTCCATCAATAGAGTGGCGTGTACACTAGGGAATAGGTCGGTTTAACTAAGCTGCTCCAGGGTGTGAATTTTTCACACCCCTGAGTGACATAGCTAGGTCGACCTAGTTTTTAGTGTAGACCAGGCCTGAGTAATAATTTCATGACCCACCTGAGGGTGAACATCTGTGTCCTGCACCCTGCCTCCGCCCGAACGCACCCCATAGCCAGCTGCAGGCGTGGGACGCCTCCTGGCTCGCTCTGGCCGGCCAGAACACAGCGATCTGACAGTGTTGCTCTGCAGCTCCATGAGGAGAATCCAGCCCGGCTTGGCTAGCGTGTGGCCGCTAAACCCAGCCTCGATGCTGCCGCTCTTCCTGGTCAAGCTGACGGGAGCGTTGCTGCGTGGCAGAAACCTGCAACGCTTTGTAGGAATTGGAAGCAAGAGAAGTTCGTGCACAATGTGAACCCTGAAGCTGTGCCTGGAGACATGGAGCCAGCCCCACTGCAGGCGAGCGCAGTGGCAGCTGCCCCATCCCCCCATGCAGTGAAAATCTCTGCCACGTGGAAGACTCCTGCCGGCTGTGGGGAATGCGGGGGTGGCAATCAGCTGGGGCAGGCCTGGCAACAGCCTTCCAGCTGCTCCAGGGCAGCCTAGATGGGGCTGCTGCTCGGGGGGTTCTTGCAGCTCAATAAATCAAAAAGGCTTTAAGGATTAAAATACTGTGCAGGAAACCTTGGGCTCCCGTGCGTTCTGTGTACAGCCAGCTGAAGAGCTGCGGCCTAGTCACTCCAATCCCCGGAGCCAGAATGGGCTGGCCAGGTCACCTAGCCGCCCTGGAAAGGGCCAGCAGGATCAAAACCCAGAGCAGCCTTGAACAGCTGTGGTAATGGGACTCCCATGCCCCCTTCCAGCCAGGTCGCCTGCCTTGGAGTTAGTCTGTTACTACTGCTCAGGTCCCTACAATAACCGCCAGTCTGACTGGTCTGGTCTCTCCCCCCTCCCCTGCATGGTTTGCACAGTCTGTCCCCTTAATCTCTTCCTAGCTGATACCCTCTAATCCTTTTATCAGCTGTGCCCTCCTTTGTTGGAGTCTCTTAAATTTGTCAGTGTCCTTTTCTTTCTGAAGGGTGAGCGTTGCTGTGGGGGTATCCTCTTCCAGGCTGCAGAGAGGGCAGGACGGGCTCTGGGGACTCCTGTTAAAACCCCGTCCCATGCAGCCCCACAGAGAGTGAGCATTGTTAGCTGTTGGACTGAGCTCATCTCCAAGAGCTTTGTTGGCATTCCTGCTACTGGAGGTCCCTCACAGTACAGATATGAACTAACTTCTTTGCTGAGTTCCTCTTAACTTGTGCTTCATTTGCAAATTCCATTCATCTAACAAGGAAGGGGAAAGAAGGGTGGGTTTGAACTTGTAATTCCCTGAGTTGTAACTAGAGGCCTGGACTTGACATGACCCACAGCCACCTTAGCGTAACCTGCAGCCATCTTCTACGTTTAGCCACCATAAATTGAAAACAAAAACTACACAGTCAGGAGAATTTGGCCTTGATGTAGGCAGACAGATAGAAATGTAGCAGCTGCAGCATTGCTAACAGGGATAGATAGAGATTAACGAAGTCACGAGAATGGGAGCCTTGAGTGTCTGCAGCTTCTTCTTGATAATAAAAAGCAAAAGGTTTTGCTGTTGCAAGTGTATCCCACTAATGAAGCGTAAAGATAAGTAGACCTTGAAAAGATTTTGCTAATTTTGAAATCAACAAAAGCTAATGAGTAGGTGGTCTTAGGCATGTGCATCTTTGTGTAGTGAAAATAATTGCTTAGTGTTTTGCATAGCTATGCTTTGAGTCAAATAATTGGTTATGACATAGATAAGCAAAATCCTCATTTTAACTATGTAATGAGGGTCAGGAAACAAGCTCATTGGACCTTTACACCGGGATACAGCTCAAGACCAAAGCTGCTAGGATTTTTAACTCCTGCATGACTAGACTGTGTGGAAGCCGGAGTCCTGACTGCCCATTGGGAGACAGCAGTCTGCTTTAGTGGGAGAGGTGAGCACTAGATGCTTGGCATGTGTATTCTCAATTGCTAATAAATACATGTTTTAAGAATATTTACTGTGTGATAAAGGCTCCTTTATTGAGACAAGGTCCCGTTAACTTTTAGAGAGCCATTGTACCCCGAGGGGGAGGAAAGAGCCCTAAATTGTGTGGGTAACTGTGCCAGGAGCTAGCTGGAGAAAGCTCACTAGCTGACTGTGTTTCTTTATAAAAAAAAAAATCAGTGAAAAAGTTAACAGTGTTGACTTTTACACTGTCATCCTTAAGTTTCAGAGTTAACCTTTATTTAAGAGGAATAAGAACATTTCACACCTCTTCTTTTCAGGGGGTCAGCAAATGCTGCATTTGATTTCCTTCCCAGCATGACTTCCACACACAGACACTTCCTGTTTTCTTAATGAAAGCTTAGATTTGGGGGCACGATTCTGCACCAAATTGCACAGCCCTGGCCCTGGCTTGCCCCGCTCAGCCCATGCCCGAATGCGGCAGTAGTGCCTGGAGGGAGAAGGTGCTGGGCTTCATTTCTCCATAGAGTGATCCACTGCCCTGGCCACCAGCACCACTTGCCCCATTTCCCTGCTGTCAGGATCTGACTCAAGTCTCTGTGAAGTGCAGCGAGACCGCAAAATGCTAGAGAAACCCCACGTTCACCTCTCAGCAGAGTCGAGGCTCCTCAAGTTTAACCCACTTTCTTGAATGTCAAGTTTTAATAGAAGCAAAAGCCGTATCCTCCCTGGGGCAGATCCGGCTATTTCGGACAGTAGCTGTGGGAGCGCTCACTGCGCTACGGTTATGGATCATCGGGGGCCAGGGATTGTAGGTAATTCCATGGGGGGGGGGGTGACCACAGCCCTCTGGGGGCTAACAGTAGTGGGGGGTAATTAGGCAAATTACCCTGGTTGATGGGGCCTATCTGTTAATGGCTCTAGAACAATTCTGTAAACTCTGCCAGCCTGCCCTGAACCCTGCTTCACAGACAGAAACCCCGGCGCTGTAACAGTCGCTGGGGCGTGAGCCTGGGTGTGATAGCAAACCGAAGAGGATCAGAGGACAGGGCCCAGGCCCGGGGAGCAGAGGGGGGTGAGGAGGTAAATTCCCTCCGGTTGTATTGTAACCCCCTCCCCGCCCCAGAACTCAGGCCAGCTGGAGGCCGGCAGACACGAGGAGGACGTGGGGATGACTTGCTAGGCCGAGCCGGGAGGAGTTGCCGGGCTGCCCCCGGGGAAGCTGAGGAGCGGGGCGCAGGGCAGGTGCTGGGATTGTTTCTAGCCGGGTTCCCGGGGCGCTTTCCCCGCCAGTGTAGACGGGCTTGTTTCGAAGGGTCCGGGTGGTACCGGGGCTGCAGGGGAGAGGCAGCTCCCAGCCTCTGGCTCCAGACTCGGCTCCCCATCGGCCCGGGGGCCCCGGGGCTCCAGCCCCCCGCGGCGGAGGGGCCGGGCAGGGCCCGGGAGCCGCGCGGAAGACGTGGCGCCCCCCGTGGGTGCCATGGGGCGGGGCCGGGGCGGAGGGAGGGGCCGGCTGGGGGCGGGGCGCTCCGGCTTGCCCGGGGAGGGGACCCGCCGGGGGCGCTCAGTGGAGGCTGCCGGCTGCTGGGAGCGGGCGCACGGGGCGGCAGCGGGCGGGCGGGGTCCGGGGCACCATGGGCTGCGGCCGCTGGAAGCTGCCCGCTTGGCTGGGGACGATGCTGTTGCTGCACGTGGGTGAGTCCCCGGGTCGGTGCTGGCTCCGGCGGGGCCCCCCGGGCGTGGGGCTGGGCTGGGCTGACCGCGCTCGGGCTGGGGGTCGGGGCGCAGCAGGGAGTCCCCGGCCCGAGGGGAGCAGGCGGCTGCGGCGGGGCGGGGCTGGGCGTACCGGGGGGACCGCTGCCCGCTGCCGGGGGCACAGGACTGGTCTCCCCGCGGGGTCTCCGGGCCGGGCTGGGGGGCTGCGAGCGGGGAATTTCCTCGCTTCGATCGGATCCGAGCGCGCCGGGCTTTGCACCTGGCTCGTGTCCGGCTCCGGAGCTCGCTGCTCTTAGCGCCGGAGAAACCAGGCTCTGGGGGCTTCCCGGTCCCTCTGCTCCCCCGCGGCCCCGCCCCGGCGCTGGGGTGACCCTGGTCTGATGCCGCCTCCCAGCACGGTCCGTCCCCTCTGGAGTCCCAGCACCCCGGGCGGGTTTCTCCCAGCCGGGGCAGTGGCAGGCGGCCCCTCGGTTGTCCGCCCGGAGTTCATGCTCTAGCCCAGTGGCTCCCAACCGTTCCAGACGACTGCCCCCCTTGCAGGAGTTTGATTTGTCCTGCGGACCCCCAAGTTCCACCTCGCTTCCAAACGACTTGCTCACAAAATCAGACCTAAATAAAAGTCCAGAAGTGTCACAGCCACACTTGCTGGAGAAGTGCGGACTCTCTCATTGCTACCATAGAGTTCTCAAATAAATCAATTGGAACAGAACTGTCCTACGTACATCGCAGTGCGCGGGACAGAGCGGTATGATCAAGCCATCATCCTCTATGAAATTTTAGTTTGTACTGACTTTGCTAGGGCTTTTTAAGGAGACTGTTGTAAAACTAGGCAAATCTCTAGCTGAGTTGATGTACCCCTGGAAGCCCGCTGAGTACCCCAGGGGTGTGTGTACCCGGGGTTGAGAACCACACCTCTAGCCCAACACTGCAGTGTCTGGGTTGAAACGTGCCTTGTAACAACACTTTCCCCTTGGACTTCAGAACACTTTACACTTCTGAAGCCAGAGGCCCAAAGGGTCAGCACCCCATTGCGCTAGGCGCTGTACCAAGTGTGGGAAAGGGACAGTCCCTTAGGGTGACCAGATAGCAAATGTGAAAAATCGGGATGGGGCAGGGGGTAATAGAAGCCTATATAAGAAAAAGACCCAAAAATCGGGACTGTCCCTATAAAATCGGGACATCTGGTCACCCTACAGTCCCTGCCCCTCTAGGAGCTTCCAGGCTAGCCTGACACTGCCCCTTTCCATGGCGGCCCTGGATGGGGAACCTGCGCTTGTCCCTTTCTGCTTCTTTCTGATGGAGAAATAAAGGCTGATATTTGATGGGTTATTTTTCCTGTGTTGGAGACAAGGTGGGCGAGGTACTGTCTTTTATTGGACCAACTTCAGTGGGTGAGAGAGACAAGCTTCCGAGCGACACTAACAGCGGTTGGTCCAATAAGAGATATTACCTCCCCCACCTTGTCTCTAATATCCTGGAACCAACATGGCTACAACTAAATTAGAGGCCACCTGACTTCCCTTGGAGGGCTGGACAAGGCGCTTTCTCAGCCCTTAACTGAAGGGGCAGCGTGAGGTTGTGGCTTTAACCGAAGAGCTTTTCTCCCAAACGTTGGGCTGGGGATTGGGGTTATGTGGACATTAACCAGAACAAGAAGCTCAAAACAGACTGAATGAAAAATCCCTTCCCCTCTCAATGAACCTGGTTTTCCTTCCTTGGTATTTCTGACGTCCGCCTTCCACTTCTCCGGGGAAAACGGGGGGTTTCTAATGTAAAAAGATGCAACAGTTCCCCGCTGTGTGCACCTCGCCTCTGTCCATTATTTCTTGTTTATTTCAGGGCCTCCTTTATCCAGAGAGGGGGGAAGGGCCCAAACCTCCTTCACAGGTCCCTGTAACCCCAATGGCCCAGCTCCTATTCCCAGAGGAGGCTTGTAGGAAAGGGCCCACTAAAAGGCCAGAGTTTAGTTGTTGGAGGTTCTCTTTGTAAAGTTTGGCCCAGGAAGGAGATGGATTTATTGTTCCCCCAGTGGGAATGTTGTCGGCTCCTGACGGGCGCTCTCCCTGCTTTGAGAGGAACGGCAGGCTTTGCTTTGCCCTACTGAAGGGGCTGCGTAATGCAGGAGGCCTGAGAGGCTGCAGGTCTGGTCTGTGGGAAGATTGCTTTGCATGACGATAAGTAGATCTTATTACGGGTGGATTATTTGTTGGACATTCAGGTCTTATTCCTGGTAAGCATATTAAAAATACAAATAAAAATACCACGTTTATCAGGTGGCCATTCCTGGCCAGAGCTAGGGAGGAGGGTGGGATTAAGGGGCAGGGAGAGCCTTGGGCAGCTTCTCCTACTCTGGCACTCTGTTTGCCCTCTCTGCTGGACCAGGTAACTTACCAGCGAGGTTCCTGACACAGGAAACATCTCAGAGCTGCAGACCGAGGCAAACGGCATGTCCTAATTCATTCAGCAATGGTCAGGTGAGCTGGAACGTAACTTGTGTGTGTTCGAGGGGGTCCCCGGGCTCTTGGCCGCCCAACTCATGTACACAAATAAATCCCTGACTTGACAATTGCCTGCTTCTGCCTCCTATTGGTGTGGTTGTATTCAGGTTTCTTTGTGTGTTGATTTCTCCCTTCCCACCAATGCTAGGAGCCAGGATAACAAACAAGAGGAATTGGAATTGCTCATTTATTAGCATAACTTTGATCTAGTTGGTACTGCTGTAACCCGGGGGAATGAGTCCCGTGATTGGAATATTAAAATCAGTGGAAGGATCGAGTGTGCCAAGGGGAAGGGGAGTGGCACTCTGTGTCCAAAATGGCATTACCTGTTTCCGAGTCACTGATAACTCAGAAGAAAATGATCCTGAATGCTTATGGATCAATGTGCTAACAGATAAAGCACGAGAAGGGGTATTTGGTGTCTGCTGCAGATGCCCATAACACACTAAGGAGCAGGATGACCATCTCCTTACGCACCTATCTACAATGTGTAGGAAAAGATGCTGCATGATCATGGACCACTTCGATCTGAGTGACGCACGCTGGAGGTCTCATGCGGCCAGTACTAACATATCCTTGGAATTTCTAAATATGATAGATGACAATTTCCTAACTCAAAAAGTGTTGCATCCAGCACAGGGGAATTCTATAGTAACCTTCTTCTTGACAGATAAAGAGAAACTGATCACAGAACTAAAAATTAATGGTAGCTTAAGTGCACGTGATCATGACTTGATCACATTTATAATGCACAAATAGAATAAAGTCCAGATGAATGATATATATAAAATATATACTTGGTGCTTTAAAAAGCTCAAATTACAGGGCTGAAAACAATTTATGAGCCAAATCAGCTGAGAGGAAGAATTTAATCAGAAAAAAATGTGAATGATCATTGGGAATGGTTTAAGAATACTTTACTAGATGCCCCAAAAGCCACAATCAAGGAATAAGACCATATTCGTTAAACTGACGTGGTTTAGAGGGGAAGTGAAGACAGCTATGGGGGAAAAAAATCATATATAACAAATGCAAGAAAAGGGAAGTTGATGATAATAATGAATATAAGTCAGAAGTTAGGAATTGTAGAAAATTGATAAGGGAAGCAAAGGGATTTTTGATTAAAAAACTAGAACAACATAAAATTAACATGGCCCACATTAAATATATTAAAATCTGGCTGACTGAAAGGTCTCAAAATGTAATTGTAAATGGGAAATCATCATCAAGTGGGTGTGTTTCTAGGAGGATCCTAAAGAGACCACTTCTTAGCCCTATGCTATTTTAAATGTTTATTAATGATCTGGAAGAAAACATAAAATTAGCACTGATAAAATTTGCAGATGACACAAAAATTGGGGATGTGGTAAATAATGAAGAGGGCAGGTCGCTGATACAGAGAGATGTGGATTGCTTGATAAGCTGGATGCAAGCAAACAACATGTGTTTTCATATGGTGTGACGGTGCTGCCATGGGAGCCAGCTGAGGTCACTCAATTAGGGTGAACTGCAAACAAAACGGGGCAGACAAACCCCAAACGCTGGTGGTTATTCCAATACTTAGATTTACCAACCAGCACAAAACAGCTTCTATAGTACCTCACTGGTTACTCAGAAGTCCAAACAACGCAGTTCCCTTAAAGTGCCCAGCCTCAGGCCTCCGTCCAGACACACCTGTCAGATATGATGATGATTATTGAAAATCTTACTTCATCATATAAAAGAAAAGGTTCTTCCAATCCTAAAGGATCCGCCACATACCCAGGCTCAATTATAACTTAGCTCTTACCCAAAATACACGCTTAGAGCCAATTCTTATTAACTAAACTAAAATTTATTAAAAAAGAAAAGAGAGAGTGTGTTGGTTAAAAGATCAATATACAGACAGACTTGAATTCAATTCTTGAGGTTTAGATACATAGCAGAGGTGAGCTTGTAGTTGCCAAAAGTCCTTTTAGAAATAGTCCATAGGTTATAGTCCAATGTGCATATTCAGGGTGGCTCCAGTCAGTGACTGGGGATCTCAATCCTTGTGGCTTAAGGTTTTCCCCCTCTTGAAACCCAAAGCAGATCTGAGATGAAGTAGGATCATGTCCTAGGGTTCTTATACATTTCCAGCAGACTTTCTGCCTGAGAAAACAATAGGCCTAACTCTCCTTCTTCCAAACATCCTGGCAATTAGCACAGGGTAATTTATCCATTAAACAGTTCGGATACAGGTTACCACAACCTTCAAAGAGACATAGAGACAATAATACAATTTCACTCAAGTATCTTCCTAAATGTTAATATTCCTTTTTTGATCTTTGAATTAAAACTATAGAACTAGATAAGACTTGTTTGCTTATCAAGCCCTGAGCAAACATCTCCCCTTCTATCTCTAACAATGCAGACTTGCATTTCAAAGCTCTATTCATTTACCTATCTTCCTAACCAGTCCTTAAGGTTCGGCCATAGGTCAGGTCAGTCCGTGAGTTAATTAACTCTTTCTGGCCCTGTCACCTTTCAATGAGATATTCATATGGCTAAATGTAAATTTATACATTTAGGATAAAAGAATGTAGCCATATTTACAGAATGGGGAAGTCTATCCTGGGAAGTAGTGACTTTTTGAAAAACATTTGGGGGTTGTGGTGGATGATCAGCTGAACATGTGCTCCAAGTGTGACCCTGTGGCCGAAAGGACTCATGTGACCGTGGGATGGATAAATGGGATGGCTGAGGGGGAGCAGAGAGATTTTACCTCTGTGTTTGGCACGGGTGCAACCGCTGCTAGAATTCTGTGTCCCGTTCTGGTGCCAACCAGCTGAAGACGGATGTTGATAAATTGGAGAGGGGTCAGAGAAGAGCCATGAGAATGATTAAAGGATCAGTCGTGATAGTCAAGGAACTCCATCTATCTAGCTTAGCAAAGAGAAGTGACTTGATCCCAGTTTGTAAGTACCTACACGGGGAGCCAATAGTTAATACTGGCTCTTCAGTCCAGCAGAGGGAGGTCTAACACGATCCAATGGCTGGAAGTTCAAGCTAGACACATTCAGCCTGGAAAGAAGGTACATTTTTAACGGTGAGAGTAATTCACTATTGGAACAACTTACCAAGGGCCGTGGTGGATTCTCCATCGGTGACAATTTTTCCATCAATATGGGCTGTTTCTCTAAAGGATCTGCTCTAGGGATGATTTTGGGGCAGGTTTCTGGCCTGTGCTGTACGTGAGGTCAGATTAGATCACAATGGTCCCTTCTGGCCTTGGGATCATCTCCCTGAACCCCCCTTCCAGCCGTCTGCTCCCTTGCACTCCCG
Source organism: Terrapene triunguis (assembly GCF_002925995.2). Lineage (NCBI taxonomy): Eukaryota > Metazoa > Chordata > Testudines > Emydidae > Terrapene > Terrapene triunguis. The sequence continues at coordinate 648,813 of NW_020664516.1, read as the reverse complement.
TCGCTGTGCTGCTGTAGCTTGGTCCAAACGAGAGTTCTGACGACCAGTAATCTCCTGGTCGCTTTCCCTAGGGCAAGTGGCCACTCTCCACCCCAGTGCCTTTTGCTTCATGCCCTTCCCATGCAAGTCGTGATTTCCTGAGACTCCTTTAAACACAAGGTGGGTGCAAACTCCCGAGCTTTCCCTGAGAGGCTTGGGGCCAGCTGGCTGGCCTGGGTGAGAGAAGTCACCTTCCCGAGCATCGAGGGAAGATGGCCACTTGGCCACCAATGTTCTCTGGAAGTGTGAAAGGCCTGAGCTGTTTTGCTCTGCGGAGTCTCCTTTGTGGGCCAGGGTGGAGCAAGGATTGAGTTACCCCAGGGCATGCGGAGAGTCTCGCGTGCAGTCTGGTTTGTTTTGCATGTCCAGGAAAGCACCCCTGGGCAGCCCAGCGGCTCCCTGAGGAGGCGCTTTCCCGCCCTCAGCAGGGACGTGGCTATGGGGCAGACCCGGTGCCGACTGGGTTTGGGGTCAGTTTGCAGGCAGAGGAGAGAGGCAGGAGCAGAGGATGTGCTGACGTCCGGTCATGGGGCAGGACAAGATGGCTGCCTTGGCATGAGGGTTAACCAGTGTGAGCCCCTCGCCTAGGGCATGGCAGTGGCTTGGGATTTCTGACAAATATGCTGCTTCTGTTGAGGTGTGTCCTGGTCTGTGCCTCATTCGGGCCCTGCCTGCTCTGAGGCAGCTCCCCGGACCGAACACGCAGCCGGCTCCTGAGCCCTCTACCCTGCTCAGCTGCTGTGTGCCCCTGGGCTCCAGATCTCATGCGCCTGGCTTCCTTTGTCCCCATCCTGGCCTTGCGCCCCAGCAGCCTTTCTGGGGCCGAGGGCTGAACCGTTCTGTCCAGCCATGTGGAGACGAGGGCTGGCTAGGACAACTTCACCCCCCCTGCGGAAAGATCTCCGCATGCTCCTGAACTTTTTCTTTGTGGGGGTGTGTGTGTGATTGTTTAGATGAATAAAAACAACACGTGTTGGGAGCCAATGTGTGATTTCCCCCTCTGCGCCTGTGGAAAGGCCCCATGCAGTCGGGTGGGGGTCTGTGCCCCTGGGTCGCTGACTTTGTGCTGAATGAGGCAGGACTTTGCTGGAGCTTTCCTTCCTCTGGGAATCATCCAGGGCTTGGCTTTGCTTGGGAGAAGAGAAGCATGGCAGCATTAGGGGCTCTTCGTGAATGGGACACGGGTAGGGCAGGTGGGGTTCGGGGCTGGCTGGTCCCCAGGACAGCAGAGACGAGGGGAAGCAGCTAGTGACGGTTTGCAGAGGGACTCTGTTTTTGTGGCTTGTTTAAGTGTCTTGCTCACGGAGCGCCAAGATCTCAATAGCCCAGCCTGTGCCTCGCTGCCGGGCAGCGAGCTGTGGTGCCCACGGGGACCCAGCTCAGGTTTGGTAGCTTTTTCTGAATCCACCTCCCTGGGGCGCTGTCAAAACCTGGCTTTGGTCACCTGAACTCTGAGCAGATTTTCCATTGCGATTTTGTTGTAGAGGGAAAAGTCAGCACCTCTCCCTCTCCTGATTCCCCCCCCGTTCACTGCCCCATCTCCCTTTCCCCTCCTGATCACCCCACCCCGGTGCACAGCTCCATTCCCCCTTTCCCATCAGGTTTGCTGTGACTTTCCCCAACCTGTTTTAATTGGGTGAGGGAGAACCCAGAACCGCCCCCCAGAAGTGTCTCGGGGCTGAAACCCGGCACCCAGGCTGCGAGCCACGTTCTAAGCAGGCTTATTCCTCAGAGACTGAAAGGCACCTGTCGTCCGCCTTGGAAACGTCAAGACCCTGCAAGTCCCCAACTGCTACTGGTTAGCCTCCTCCCATTCTCTTGTACCTGCCCTAAGGTGCTGCCAGTTTTCCCACCTTAATGCCTTTGCCAGCATCCCACCGGTTAGGAGGTTGAGACTGAGCCGGTCCGGATGTGCTAAAAGCTGCTCCGTTGACTCTAAGCTGGCTGGAGAGGAAGGGTCAGGGCTAAAACCTCAAACAATTCTGGATGGACTTTTGGTGCTGCTTCCCATGACTCTACTCCCATGCTCTGCTGCCGTTCTGACGCAGTGGGCTGCGTGGACGGGTGCGGGTGCAAACCTGGATCTTTCCCTGTAAGTGTTGGGGACACGGAAGGAACTGAGCAGAGTTTCAGCCTCTTCTTCCTGTTCTGGGTTCCCCGGTGCCCCCTTGTGTTTGGGCTCAGTCAGGTGGGTTAAGCAAGGGAAAGATTCCACAGCTTTTCTCAGTCACTTTTTGGTTTCTCCCCTTGTGTGGCTCCTGGTCTTTATTGGTAGTTAGATGGAGTCAGTTTTCCACAGTGGCTGTAGCAGCTCGTGATCTGCCCTGTCCCTCTGAAACCTCCCTCAGTTCCTTTTGTGACTCTAGTGCCTCTCTGTCTGGTCCTTGGTTTTTATAGATTCAGAGATTCCAAGGCCAGCAGGGACCATTGTGATCAGCTAGTCTGACCTCCTGTAGAGCCCAGGCCAGAGACCTGCCCACAATCATTCCTAGAGCAGATCCGTTAGAGAAACATCCAAGCTTGATTTTAAAATTGTCAGTGCTGGAGAATCCACCACGACCCCCGGTAAATTGTTCCAGTGGTTAATTACTCTCACCATTAAAAACTGACACCTTCTCTCCAGTGTGAATTTGTCTAGCTTCAACTTCCAGCCATTGGCTCATGTTAGACCGTTCTCTGCTAGACTGAAGAGCCCTTGATTAACTCTTTATTCCCCAAGTGGGTACATAAAACTGTGATCGAGTCACCCCATGTCTTTGTTAAGCTAAAAAGATGGAGCTCCTTGAGTCTATCCCTCTAGGGCAGGTTTTCCAACCCTTTAATTATTTCCATGGCTCTTCTCTGAACCCTCTTCAGTTTATCAACATCCTTCTTCAGGTGTTCGGCACCAGAGCTGGACACAGGGTTCCAGCTGCAGTCATACCAATGCCAGATACAGAGGTAAATAACAGCTCTACCTCTGTATCCTGCTGATGCATCCCAGGGTGGCATTCGCTCTTTTGGCCAGAGCGTCGCACTGGGGCTCACATTCAGCTGATTATCCACCCCCACATCTCTGTCAGATCTGGCTGACATTGTTTGTTCCTAGATGTACGTTTACATGTAGCCATATTAAAATGCGCATTGTTTGCTTGTGCTCAGTTTACCCAGTGATCCAGAATGCTCTGTATCCGGGACCTGTCCTCTTCATTATTTCCCACTCCCCCAATGTTTGTGTCATCTGCAAACATTATCAGTGATAAAAATGTTAAGTCGCATAGGGGCAAGAACCGATCTCTGCACGACCCCACTGGAAGCACACCCGCTCGATGATGATTCCCCATTTACAGTTACAGTTTGAGACCGATCAGTCAGCCAGATTTTAATCCATTTAATGTGGGCCATGTGAATTTTATATCGGTCTAGTTTAATCAGAATGTCATATAGTATCAAGTCAAACACCTTCTCTAAATATATTACACCAACCCTATTGCCTTTGTCAACCAAACTTCTAATGTCATAAGAGAAATATCAAGTTAATTTGGCAGGATCTATTTTCCATAAATCCATGTTGATTGGCACTAATAATCACCCTCCTTTCATTCTATATTAATCAAGTCCCATATCAGCTGACCAGGATCAATGTCAGACCTAATACTGGCACAGCATTAGCTTTCTCTCAGCTGTCTGGATCAGCATCACCCTCATGTTCCTGCTGATGGAGACGCCTGGACGCAGGTGGAGAGTCTTCCGGAGAGGTCCAGCAAGCCTCTTTGGGAAGCTGGGGCATCCAGCCCACCACCTTTTCAGTCAACCAACCATAAGGCTGATGGTGACTTCAGACTCCCCTTGACCTCTCACAATGCACTTTAGGACGGCCGGCAGTTGTTGCTTTCTCAGTGAGGTTTAAGCAGGGTGGTGAGCCCCCGGATCTCTGCCCATGAAGGGTTTATGTCTCTTGCTTTATTTTCACCGTCTGAGCAAACGGCAAAGGCCTCACGGCCAGACTGTTCTCTGCATTCCTGACTGGTATCGTCAGCATGTTTTCAGTTGCAGAATCAACAGCGTTACGTAGGAATGTCGTTTTCTCTGCATGGGATGCCAGTAGCCATCACTGCGTCACTTCCCAGCTTCAGCCAGCCCTTGTGCGTTAATGGCAATGTTGATTCTTTCAGTTTGCTTTTAATTTTCCCCCCAGTTTCTCACAGCATTGAGTAGTGAGTGCAGAGGTGCCGGAGGAGGATGTCCAGGACAGAGTGCTTGAGGCGTTTCTCTGTCTCGCTCTTTGGGTGCTCCTTTAAAGTTGCTTTTAGAATAAAAGGCCCCAACTGTGTCATCCAGTTCAAATCTTTGTTTTCACTTTTGCCCGCGCAGCTGCCAATTGATCTCTGCCATTTTGGGGGCGAAAAGTGCACAGACCTCCTGAAACACACTGGTGCTGGAGAGCTACTGGAAGGCTTGGAGCAAAGGCCAACGTCTCAGGGACACGTTTTGATGACGGCCTTGAAAATCTCACTTGCAAGGTCATCAAACTCATCCATATTCTGTTTTCGCTTCAGTAGCAAAGATTCAGTCCAAGGCACATTTGGAGGAGCCAAAAAGCCTAATTTTAGCAGACTGGGGTGAGCGTGGATCCTTTCACTCCTGCTCCATGGTGACTCCTGGAGGTGACCACATTTTGCCTTCTAGGAATGAGCTGCTCTCACTGGCTCGGTCTATTTCGTCCTCTGTTTCCTACCACTCCCTTCCACTTCAGCCAGGCTGAGGCTGATGCATTCTTGGTAATCACTAGATGCTGATTGGCTGTTTGATCGCAGCATTCACACTGACTGCGGTTCGGATTAAATAGCTCCGTGGTGAACTTGGTGCCGAAGGCCAGCGAGTGACTGTCCAGCCAGGTTTGTGTAGAACGGCACTGTCAGATTCCTGGCCACCTTCCAGACCCTAACAAACCAAACCCCTCTTGTGGTTCACAACTCCACTCTCTGCCCCCCACTTTCCAACAGCCAGGTGATTCCCTGCACTTGCCTCTCCCTCCAATGGCTCCGCCCGTCCCTTCGCCTCTAGGTTTCCCAGCAGTTCTGTAATTCACTTCTTACCAGGAGGCACCTCGAGCCCCTGGCTTTTCTCATCACTTCCCTTTGAACTCTTCCGATAGTTCATTTCCATTCACCAAATGAAATACGCCCCTGTCCCTAGTGTTCAGCCTTTCAGATGCCAGGTCTAGTGGTGGCAGTACTCTGGAGGGCTGCTCACACCGTGAGAACCTGGAAAAAGTCTCGAAGAATCAGCAGCAGCTGTTTTCATTCTGGGCCCCTCTGGTGTCGCACGAGGACACGGGTAAGGCGGTTTGCGTGTCTGCCTGGGCATCTCCAGCCCGTAGCCCGGTCGGCTGCTTTGAAGGTCAGAAGCTTCGCTCGGCATGGCGGGTTTGCCAGGGCCCGGGTGAGGGTAAGTGAGGTTGTGCCATGCGTCCCCGATGAGGACTCTCCGTCCTGCCACCATCTGTGCGTCTGTCTGGGAATTTCCTGTGGCCCAGTCACCCTCTGGCCTCCCCCGCCAGCCCCGAGAGAGGAGTGTTGTGTTCCGTTCGGCTGGGGCAGAGCTGTGCCACGGAGCGCCCCTGGGAGATGAACCTCTCCGAGCCATGTCTGAGCGTGGCCTAGGCTGGGGTTCATCCGCTGCTAGCTCCTCCTTCCCCACGCACAGCAGGTTCCTCCCACGTGTCCATGGGCAGTAGTCCCACTTGGAACTGGGCGCGTGTCTGGGGTCCCGGCTGGGAGCAGGGGGCGCAGGCCTGGCTTGGGGGCTCTCGTGACAGCTGGGCAGGCTCATCCCAAGGGTTATTCTTGGATCCTTTATCCCGGCTGGTTGAGTGGCGAGTCCTTGGAGTGATATTTGGCTCCCATTTGCCTAATTAACGGCAAGGCCAGGGGAGGGGCTTCACTCCGGCTTTGCAGGGCCCTGTCTCCTCTGGCTTAGGCTGGCATCTGGCAGGGCTGGAGCTGCGCAGCAGTCAGTGCTCCAGGCCCCGCTGCAGGGAACGTTCCCGCTGGGTGCTCAGGACAGCCCCAGGGAGGGGGGCTGCGGGGCTGGGAGGTCACTGCCCCTCTCAGCCCAGCCCAGACAGGATGGGGAAAGCAGAGGAGGGTTGTGGTGATCAAGGATCCAGTTCTCTAGGGCTTCCCACCTCGGACCTGCCCTGTAGGTTACAGACGCTCCCCTACTTCCCCAGCTCCTTTAACAGCCCCTGCCTGCGCTTTGAGTGTCTGCTTCTGGTAGCCGAGCCCAGCCGTTCATTCAGCACAGCCGCAGGGCAGAATGTAGGTGTGCTGTAGCCTAAGAGCTGGGTGCTTCTCCAGGATCTCTGCCGGGCTGGAGGAGCTGCCTTCAACTCCTCTCCTTCCCCCAGGAGTGTGCAGAGGGCGCGCTCCATCTGGCAGTGAAATCCCGGTGTGGATTTCCGTGCCACCTGCCATCCACTTGCAGGTGACCTGGGACCCTGTTCCTGCACGAGTGCCCTTTTGATGGGTGTCTGTTCACTCTCCCCAGGAGGGTCCGGGGGCACGCGATGGAAGTGACAGCATCGTCCGCAGCTCTCAGCCCTCCCGGGGCAGTGCCATGTGACAGGCCCCTGCTGTCCTCTCGTTAGTTACCCTGATGGTACTTCATGGCAGCTTTTCCCCTCTTCTCGAACCAGATCCCCATCCCCAGGCCTTCCCTGGCCGCCGATGAAAGGGGATGCTCCGGCATCCCACTGCCACTGGGGTGGGCTCGGCCAGATCTGGGCGCCTCCATACGCACTGCGGGTAATGGCAGGCCAGGAACGTGATCCCGGTGGTACAGCAGGTATGAGCCGCTGGTGGCTGTGGAACGTTTGTGTCTGGCCTCTGGGAACTCTGTGTCCCAGACCGGGACAGTGCCACGCTGGAGAAAACGTTCCACGACTCTCTGTAGGCACCCGCTAGGCCCTTTGGGTTCTCTGTTCGCCCCCTTTTGTCTTTGCATCGCTCAGAGGTCAGTCCTCGGCTTGGAGAGCGAAGGACAGCGGCAGGCACTGGTGTAGCTGATTCGGTGCTGCCCTTTGTGCCCCATTGCAGCTCTAGGAGGCGCTGTTCTGCAGTGGGAGGGGGTCTTGGAGGAGCTGTGAGATTGTTATAAATCCGCAGGCACTTAAGAGTCCAGGTGTTAATCCAGTATCCTGGCCACGGTCCAGTTGGATTGATTCCATTCTGCCTCCCTACGTTCCCCCTCCTTTCCTGCCTGAAACTGCGGGGCCGGCTTTGTCTGCTCTGCCCCGAGGTGGCTGGCAGTGGCGGGCGATTCCCGCTCTGCCAAGTGCTTTGTGGAGGAAGGCCCCGAGACTTTGCTTTCCGTTCCAACAGCGGTGGGAGGAAGCCCTGCAACGGGAGACCCCGAGTCCTTTCCTCTCGGGAGGACGAATCGGGAGCTGACTCTGCTTATTGCTAAACCTGCAGGGGCCAGTCTGTGCTGTTTGGAAAAGTCACTTTAAGTTTCATAAAACTGCAGCCCCTCCCAGCCACTTTCAGGTTAACGTACTTCCCAGGTGGGTTCACAGCTGGGGTGTTGACCGTGTTGAATGCTGCTGGCTGGGAAGGGATCCCAGGGCCCCGCAGAGCAGGGAATCGGGGGACGGTGTGGGTGGGGACAGCAGAGCACAGCTGAGAGGGCCTCTGATCTGCCTCTGGTGCAGGTTTTCCGAGTGGGGCGGAGAGGGGACCCAGGGCGCCCAGCACCTGAGGCCTGAAAACGCAGCCACATGAGTGTCCTGGCTAGCTAAGGAACTCTCCCTCACGCCGCAGGGGGCTCCAGCTGGCTCCGTGATGGGGTGAGGTCCCCTCTGGCAGGGGCCCTGGGCTGTACAGCCACCATGGAGCACGGCTGCTGCTGGCACCCCAGAGATGTTCCAAGCTCTTCCGAGCCAAGGGGCCGTGGAAATATTCTGGCTAATTGACCTGCCGCCAAGCCATGCACGTGTGACATTTAAAAGTGGCACTTGGGCGCTGCCGGGCGAGGCCCGTGAGTGGGGGCGTGTGCTGCCCGGCCGGGCGGGGCCCAGGGGCGTTACTCTCAGCACGCTGTCTCATCGAGCGGATGCCCACCCCCAGCCACACTCCCAGGGTGGGTGCGCCCGGCAGGGGGGCTCTGCATTGACTCTGCCGCGCAAGGTGCCAGCTGTAGCTCACCTGCCCCCTCCCCTTGCACAGGTGCTGTGGGCCGGGTGGCTGTCGGCCCTGGGCGCATCAGCCTGTTGGTTCCCTGAAGGATTCGCCCCTGCTGGCTGAGCTGGTGGGTGAATCATTGCCCCGGCTGACGCTGTTTCTGCCACGAACCCCCTGGGCTGCCTTTGCCTGAGGGGGGGGAGCACAGCTGCTACCACCCCTACTCCAAGCGCTGCTGGGATCCGCTGGTCTGCCAGCGTGGGCAGGGTCAGCCGCGTCCAATGGCTGGGATATCAAAGGGTGCTAGACAGAGGGCAGCTCCCGTCGTGCCCCCTGGAAACCTCCCCAGAGCCAAGCCTGGGCTGCCAGCTGCCCTTAGCCTGCATTCCTGCCTCCCAGGGCTCCTAGCCCCATGGAGCGGGCACCTCCAGGGCTGATGCCCAGGCCAAGCAAGAACTTGGAGTGAACGGGCTCGTTGGGTCCCATCAGGCCCTTCCCAGGGGCTAGCGTAGGATTGTTCCTCTTCTGGAGTGTGGCGCGGCTCCTACCCCTCCCAAAACCGTGGTGTTTCTCTCTCCCAGCTGGGAAATAGCCGCTGCTATTGGCTCTGGACCTTCCCTAGCCTGCCCTGGCTCCTAGCCCTGTGCCCTGGCACCAGGCCTGTCCCTCTGTGGCACTAGCACCTTTCACAGCCGTGCTGGCTTGAACTGACTCCCCCTTACTGCTGTTTGGCTGAGCTGCTCAAGGGTCTCTGCCTTGCTTCCCCTAAGCCAGGCCCTCCACTCCCAGCTGCTGTGGGGTGAGAGTGAACATAAGAACAGCCACACTGGGTCAGACCAAAGGTCCATCTAGCCCAGTATCCTGTCCTCTGACAGTGGCCAATGCCAGGTGCCCCGAGGGAATGAACAGAACAGGGAATCAACAAGTGATCCATCCCCTGTCGCCCATTCCCAGCTTCTGACAAACAGAGGCTGGGGACACCATCCTTGCCCATTCTGGCTAATAGCCATTGATGGACCTATCCTCCATGAATTTATCTAGTTCTTTTTTGAACCCTGTTATAGTCTTGGCCTTCACACCATCTCCTGGCAATGAGTTCCACAGGTTGACTGTGCACTGTGCGAAGAAATACTTCCCTTTGTTTCTTTTAAGCCTACTAGCTATTAATTTCATTTGGTGACCTCTAGTTCTTGTGTTGTGTTATGAGAAGGAGTAAATAACACTTCCTTATTTACTTTCTCCACACCAGTCACGATTTTATAGACCTCTCTCATATCCCCCCTTAGTCTTTTCCAAGCTTAAAAGTCCCAGTCTTATTAATCTCTCCTCATGTGGAAGCAGTTCCATACCCCTAATCATTTTTGTTGCCCTTTTCTATACCAATTCCAATTCCAATGTATCTTTTTTGAGATGGGGCGACCACATCTGCACGCAGTGTTCAAGGTGTGGGCGTACTGTGGATTTATACAGTGGCATTATGATATTTTCTGTCTTCTTATCTATCCTTTTCCTAATGGTTCCTAACATTCTGTTCGCTTTTTTGGCTGCCGCTGCACATTGAGTGGATGTTTTCAGAGAACTATCCACAGTGACTCCAAGATCTTTCTTGAGTGGTAACAGCTAATTTAGACCCCATTATTTTATATGTATGGTTGGGATTACGTTTTCCAATGTGCATTACTTTGCATTTATCAACATTGAATTTCATCTGCCATTTTGTTGCACAGTCAGATAGTCTTGTGAGATCCCTTTGTAACTCTTTGCAGTCAGCTTTCGACTTACATTATCTTGAGTAGTTTTGTATCATCTGCAAACTTTGCCTCACTGTTCACCCCTTTTTCCAGATCATTTATGAATATGTTGAATAGGACTGGGCCCTGTACAGACCCCTGGGGGACACCACTATTTACCTCTCTCCATTCTGAAAACAGACCATTTATTCCTACCCTTTGTTTCCTATCATTTTTTAACCAGTTAATGATCCATGCGAGGATCTTCCCTCTTATCCCGTGACAGCTTACTTTGCTTAAGAGGGTGAGGGACCTTATCAAAGGCTTTTTGAAAATCTATGTACATGATATCCATTGGATCCCCCTCGTCCACAAGTTTGATCCCCTCAAAGAATTCTAGTAGATTGGTGAGGCATGATTTCCCTTTGCAAAAAAATATGTTGACTCTTCTCCAGCAAATCGTGTTCATCTGTGTGTCTGATAATTCTTTCTTTACTATAGTTTCAACCAATTTCCCTGGTACTGAAATTCGGTTTACCAGCCTGTAATTGCTGGGATCACCTCTGGAGCCTTTTGTAAAAGTTGGTGTCACGTTAGCTATTCTCCAGTCCTCTGGTACAGAAGCTGATTTAAGTGACAGGTTACAGACTACAGTTCTGCAGTTTCACATTTGGGTTCCTTCAGAACTCTTGAGTGAATACCATCTGGTCCTGGTGACTTATCACTGTTTAGTTCAGGGGTAGGCAACCTATGGCACACATGCCAAAGGCAGCACGCGAGCTGATTTTCAGTGGCACTCACACTGCCTGGGTCCTGGCCACCGGTCCGGGGGGGGGACTCTGCATTTTAATTTAATTTTAAATGAAGCTTCTTAAACATTTTAAAAACCATATTTACTTTACATACAACAACAGTTTAGTTCTATATTATAGACTTATAGAAAGAGACCTTCTAAAAAGGTTAAAATGTATTACTGGCACGTGACACCTTAAATTAGAGTGACTAAATGAAGACTCAGCACACCACTTCTGAAAGGCTGCCGACCCCTGGTTTAGTTCATCAATTTGTTCCAAAACCTCCTCTAATGACCCCTCAATCTGGGACGGTTCCTTAGATTTGTCAGCCAGAAAGAATGGCTCAGGTTTGAGAATCTTCCTCACATCCTCAGCCGTGACCGATGCAAAGAATGGCGGAGGGGAGCATGGCCCTAGATGCCCGAGCAGAGCACATGCTGTGTCATTGCTGGCGCCCCAGAGGCCGCTGATGCAAGGCCCTGTTTACATGCTGCCCTGAGCCCCAGGAGGTTTGATGCAAGGCGCTGGCTTGGCTGAGGAGCTGAGGAAGTGCATCTGTGAGAGCTGCCAGCCCAGCCGCTTCCTGGAAGGGCCTGTGTGCCCTCTTGGGGAGGGGCGGGGGGCACCTGCAGGGGCGCTGGGAGCTGGAGCTCAGTGTGGGGAGCAGACCAGGGTGTAACACGGACACTGGAAGTCGGGCTGACTTTGAGCAGTGGTGCATTGGCGTCAGTGGCCGTTATGGAATCAGGGCTGGATCTCTTTCGGAAAGCTCTGCTTTAGTGAGCAGGCGTTACCCAGGGGGCCGGGCTGGATGGTCCCAGGGGTCCTGCCTGGCTCAGACGCTAGGCACGTGGGCTGCAGGCAGCCAGGCTGGAAAGGGAGCGTGGGCAAGTGGTTACAGCACCAGAGTGGGAGTCGGGAGACCTGGAGTCTGTTCATGACCCGTGTCAGATGAGTTCGTGGGGAGGCTTGGGGTGTGTGCTGGGTGGCCAGCAGGGCCGGCCCCTGGTGTTTTGCTGGAAAATATTTGCTGTCCCCAAGTGGTTGAATGCAAAAGACCCCAGCCCAAGCTGGCAGCCAGGGTGATCACCCTGATGGCCTGTCCCTAAGGCTGGCCCGGTGCCCAGCCCCATAGGAGTGTCTGAGCTCATTGGTGACCCCGGGCTGCGGGGCAAGCTGCAGTGCAGCCCTATGGGGAGGGACATATGGACCCTGGCCTCCCCAGTCTGCTCTGGCTAGTCACAGATGCATGGGCAGAGCTGAATGACTGACAGGCAGCCCCGGCCACCAGCCGGCTAGCGCCAGCAGAGGAGCCTAAGCAAATATTAAGGTTGTGGGGACGTGGATCTGATTTTACATGGGTGGCCCGCTGGCAAGCTGCCAGCCTGACCCCTAGTGCCGCCCTGGCAGGCTGCCCCAGAGGAACATGCAGCCTGTTCCCAAAGCAGGGGCTGGCCGCATTCCCCAGCTAATGATCTGCTTTCTGCCCTCTTCTCTGGCCAGTTCCCCTGTGCTCGCTTCCCAGCGGGCTCTGGGGACTCCAGCCCGGCGGCTCTCGGCAGCCCTGCCCGTGTGGAGGAGCTGGGCTGCGGGGGTGGCTATTGATGTGTTTGATCAGGCTCAATCAGGCCAGCATCCTTAAAATATTCATCAGCTTCCTTCTCGTCGGCGCAGAGCTCCAAAGCAAGCGCAGGGCTGGCGAGCCTTACCCTGGGGCTGCCTGCTCGCTCTCCTGCCTTGCTTGCTGCAGGGGGATGTGCAGAGAGCGCCTCCCCGCTGAGCGCCTCCTGCCGCCTTCGCCATGGGGAGGCTGCCTGCCAGCCACCACATCCCACCCTGATTCTCCCGCGCTGCATCTGGCCGTGATGGGCGGGGGGGGGGGGGGGCTCTGCCTGCTGTTAAAGGGACACCGCTGGGGTTACTGTGTAGAGAGCCGGTGTGGGAGAGGCTAGCCCTCAGGCTCTGGGAATCCCTGTCCCCCTCTCCACGCTGCTACCTGGAAGTGGGCACGGCCTAGGTGCCACTGTGGGAGCCCCACCCCCTGACTGACATCACCACGATCAGGAAAACAGCTTCCCCCTCCCCCACCAGTGGTTAATCTCCTTGTGTCTAGGACATTTAATACAATTTCCTTGTAATTTGGGCTGCTTGCTCCGCAGTTGGGGCTCGGGTCCTGCGGGTATGTGGCAGCAGCTGGCTCGGAAGCTGTTGTTGAATTCAGGGCTCTTGCTGGCCCTGGCGGGTTTGCATGGGAATGGGGCAGTGATGATCTGTCCTATGGGGGTGAAGCGCATCTCTCCCAGGGACCACAAGCAGAGAGCAGTCTGGCCCTTGTCCTAGGGTAGAGTCCTGCAGCGGGACTGGGGGCCCGCAGGACCCACTGCCATACTAGCAGGAGCGGGTAAAATGTACTTTGTTGCAGGCAGGATCGAGTGGACAAAACACCCCACAGACTGTGATATTTTGTGGGAAAACAAAATGCAAGTGCAAGTACATCTGCTCTTTAAGTTGACCTTATTATCGATCGCTTAGTTTGAGCCTCTTTTTAAAATTTATTTCTATCAAAAACCTAGTTCAGTGATCAGTTTTCCTGTTAAATGTTTGTCAAAAAGCAATAATAATCCTGACATAAATAACTTGAATGGAATATTTCAAAGTTCTAGAAACGGTGCTTAAGCGGTTGTGACTGTCTGTGTTCCTATGCTCACCCTTTTTACAAAACTATAATGGATTTTGTACAAAGTCCAAAGTGAGGTATCATTTGAAAACTCATAATTTGCTGATCATTATTGTCCTGGTAAAATGTGTGGCAACATAAAGTTGTAAGATTCTACTGTATGATATTACTGAGACATGTTCCAAGTTTAGAAAAGCAGGCATAAACCAGTGCCTCAAAGGCAAACTGACACCTCAGCCAGGTGTCCACAAAATCAAAGATGGAATATTGTCTGGTTAAGTGGCCGTTCTTTGGCAGGAAAAAGGGTGTGAGTGAGAAATGTACATTTTGGCAAAGAAAAAGCTGGAGGTTCCCATCCCTTCAGACCTTCTGTCTCCTGAACCTCAACTGGAGAGATTCTCAAAAAGAGAGCTGTAAAAAGGGAACAGATGCCCCAAAATGCTCCTCCCTTTCTCTCTGCTCATAGCATCAACAACACCTGAAGGACAAGAAAATTAACACTGAACTGGGGGAGGGGTCTTGGCTGAAAGGTTTCCACCCAGTAAGACTACTAGAGCATGTGGTGAGAGAAACCTTTGCTTTGGATTCATTTCGCTTGTTAAGTTAGGTATTAGATATGTTTTATCTTTTTATTTTCTTATAACCAATCCTGATTTTTATGCCTCTTTACTTGTAACCGCTTAACATCTATCTGTGTTTTATCTAAACCAGTGTGTGTTTGGATTGAATTGTTTGTGAAACTCCATTTGAGATAACAAGGTTTATGCATATAATTTTCTATTAATGAAATGACGGCCTTTCTATGAGCTTGTATTGTCCAGGAGGGTGCTGGGCAGTACAAGATGCACATTGTTGGGGGAAAGTCTGGGACTGGGAGTTTGCTGGTGTTGCCCTGCCATATAATTCAGGAGTGGGTTGGCTACAGCACTCAGACAGTATAGCTGGGAGTGATTGACATGCTGGAGACCAGGAGTGATTGCTCTCAGCAAAGCAGGGTAAAAGACCCCAGGTTGGGGAATTGAGGGGTCACAACTGTCCATCAGCCCAGACTGTAGCCTGGGGAATGTCACAGCAGTTTAAAAATTCCCAGTTTTTTTTTTTAAATAACTTAATTTTTATAACCATTAACAAAAATCTGCACCTTTTAAGGCAAAATTGTAGTGCAGTTTGTTTTGACGTTCCGTGGGATATACACACCACAGCAGTTTGTCATAGATCGAACTTCAGCAACGCAAAGCAAGTTTTTTTGTTTTGTGTTTTAATTTTTAAATAAAGGTTTTAATACTTAAATTTAAGTGAGGGATAGAAAGAGCTTTGATGTCTATTATAACAGGAGTTAAAGTATTTTTGTACATGGTTTAGGCAAAATTTGTTTATTCTTTTAGTGGTAAAAATTGTCTGAATTCCGTTTATATCGATAATCTATTAACTGACTATTGTGTTTTTAGTAGCATGGGAGAATCTGGCTCTCTCGGGGGATTTGGGGGAGCTGCAGTTTTTGCCGGTGGGAGTGGGATAAAAATGCAAGAACCAACGCAGAGCGGGTGGGTATTGCGGGGTAGGATGGGAGCAGGATTAAAAACGTAGTCCCACGCAGGGCTCTGCCCTAGGGTAGCAGCAGCTGGAGTCACGTGATCTCAGCTTTGGACAGAAATGGCCTGTACATATAAAATGCTAGAAACTCGAGCAGGGAAGAGCGAGAGCAGATGCCTGCTCCACCCCTCGGGCAGCTCCTTGCAGCATGGTGTCTCCAGGGTGTCCCCTGTCCTGGGGAGACTGTCTCCCAGCCCAGCAGAGCTTCTGCCAGGGACTGCTCCCTGACAGCCTACGTTTTCCTTTGCTCGTTTCAGCCCCACTCCCATAGCCCCCCAACAAATCCCTCTCCCCCGTGTGGTGCCCCCACCCCAGGTGTTCCTAGGCTGTTCTCACCCCGCCCTCCATCACTGGTTAACCAAGTGCCGCCGATTTAGTTCTGTTGCTTTCTCCTCCTGAGTTGATCTCAACCATTTGCAGAGCCTCAGGGGTCCTGGGAATGGAGGGGGTGGGGTACTGCCCTGCCCCAGGGAGTGGCACTGTCAGTGTCCCTTGGCACTAGTGAGTGTGTGAGGCCTGGGATCGCTCATCCCGCACCCCTCGATTAGCCCCGTTGCAGGCGTGCCAAGACTGGGAGCAGTGACCTCATGCTGACAGTACAGCGTCTTGCTCAGCTGGTACCAAAGGTGGGGAGATTTGCCACAGACCATGGCAGTGCCCGCACCAGCCAAGGCAGTTATCACAGCCTCGGGCCCATGTGTCCCCTATACCTGTGCTGGAGAGTGGCCCATGGGCATCTGCCTTGGCATGGCACTGCGTGGCATTTGCTGGGCCAGTGAGCCGGGCCGGGAGTGGGCACGCAGGGGGTTAGGGAAGGTGCCACATCCCAGACGACTAGGAGAGGGCCCCAGGTGGTCAGATGCCCCCCCCTCCAGCATCGGCAGGGCGATGCTGTGCCAGGCTCTGCCCTCTGGCTGATGGCGAAGGTTAAATCCGCCTTATCCTGCAAGATCCCATAAGGCATCCTGGAAGGTTCTGTGGGGCCGGGCACTGGGAGTCCTGGGGGGGTTGCCCCCTGCCCCTGGCTTGTCTGTCATTAACCCAACTTTGTTGCTTTAATAAAGAATTCTGAGATTGTCCCGCTTCCCTCCCTGTGGGAGGGACAGCCCTGTCAAGGTGCTGCTTCTGCCGGTGCCCGGGCAGAGCTTCGCAGACTCGCGTAGCAGCCTGCCAGGCACTTCCCAGGAGCTGCTCACAACAGGGATGCGGAGGCCGGCCTCCTCCCTGTGGCGCAGCTCCGTTGGTCCTCGCGTCACGGCGCGATGCAGCACCTCGCGGCTGGCATTCCTGCTCCCAGCTGCGTGCACAGGAGGGACACTGCAGGACTCCCACAATGCACTGGATTTGCATGAGGCACCAGGATCCGATCAGGCCAGGCCTCCGGGCTGTAGCCACAACCAGCCAGCACTTCAGGCCAACACGAGGCAGCCTGGGACCGAGCCACGGGGTCGGTCTGTGCCCAGCAGTAAAGCATTCCAGATCTCGTTCGTCCCAGCCGGTCCCAGCCCCTTCTCTAGCCTGAGGGATGCTGTGCCTGGACTTTCCCTGCAGGACCAGGCTCCAGCGCGTGGGACATGGGCCAGGCCCATGGGGAGCCCACTCCTGGCTTCTTGCAACCCCTTTGGAGCACCGCTTTGCCCACTGCAGCTGCTGCCAGCGCCCCAGCCCTAGCGTAGGGCTGGGAGGGACCACGCAGGATAAAGGCAACTAACTGCCATGCCTCCCTCTCCAGGTTGCCCAGAGCAATGGGGGCCCTGAGGGGAATTTTCCAGCCACCTGCCGCGGGCACCTCGCCCATGCCAGGAGCTCCCTTGCCATGGGAAGCTGAATGGGGAGACGTCCCTGAGCTCGGCAGCTTTGGGCTCCACTCGTTGCCCCGGAAGGAGGCTTGGGGAGCGAATGCAAACCCCAGACACAGACAGCTACGCGTGGGTGGGGTGTTGTCTGCAGCTCCAGCTGCTCCCGCGGATGCCAGGGCTGGAGCGTGACGCGGACGGAGGTGGTGAGCAGAGCCAGCGCCCCCTGCCCAGCAAACTGCCCCCTGCTCGGGGCATGGAGGCTACACAGGAGTACCCGTCTCCAGGGCGTCTTGGTGCCTCCCTTTCTCCTCCCAGCATCCGGCAGTCAGAGGCCTAGGGGCACCCACAGCACAGGGTTGTGTCCCTGACCATCTTGGCTAATAGCCATTGATGGACCTGTCTTCCATGAACTTGGCTAATTCTTTTTTGAACCCAGTTATACTTCTGGCTTTCGCAACATCCCCTGGCAATGAGTTCCACAGGTTGACTGTGCGTTGTATGAAGAAGTCCTTCCATTGTTTGTTTTAAACCGGCTGCCTATTAATTTCATTGGGTGACCCCTGATTCTTGTCTTGTGTGAAGGGGTAAATAACACTTCCCTATGCATTCTGCCCACACCAGTCATGATTTTATAGATCTCTCTCATATCCCCTCTTAGTCATCTCTTTTCCAAGCTGAAAAGTCCCAGTCTTATTAATCTCTCCTCGTACGGAAGCTGTTCCATTCCCCTAATCATTTTTGTTGCCCTTTTCTGTACCTTTTCCAATTCTAATCTATCTATTTTGAGATGGGGTGACCACATCTGCACGCAGCTTTCAAGGTGTGGGCGTATCATGGTATTATGGTATTTTCTATCTGATCTGTCCTTTTCCTAATGGTTTCCAACGTTCTGTTTGCTTTTTTGACTGCCGCTGCACATTGAGCGGATGTTTTCAGAGAACTATCCACAATGACTCCAAGATGTTCCTTGAGGGGTAACAGCTAATTTAGACCCCGTCATTCTGTATGAACCGTTGGGATTATGTTTTCCAAGGTGCATGTCTCTGCACTTATCCGTATTGAATTTCCTCTGTCGTTTTGTCGCCCAGTTCAGTGAGATCCCCTTGTAGCTCACAGCCCAAAGTGCTTTGCTTCGGGATCAGTGGCGGGGTCTCCCACCGCTGCCATGCAGCCTCCGCTGGGGTGGAAGTCACTGCAACATCCCACGGGCTTATGGGACAGGAGGGTCCGGAGTGGGCCCCAGCCTGGGAGAGGTGTGCGGGCCTCAGGCATGAGGAGGGCGTTGCATTGAATGCCGTGTCCCTTCTACAAGCCCAGGATTCAACGGGGGGGGGGGGGGGGAGTCAGCTCTTCCCCCTGCTCTGCCCTGTGGGGGCAATAGCTCTGCCCTGCCCCCCATGTGGCTGGATAGTCCCTGTACATGCAGGCGTGGGAATGGGACTCTGACAGGCAGGAACAGTGAGCGTCCCGGGAGCGGGGGGGCAGAGAGAAGCCCCAGTGTGGGGCCTGGGGGAGCTGGGGCCGGGCTGCAGACCTGCCCGGTGAGGGCTGAGAGCTGGGGCAGGGGGCTAATCAGTGACTCTTGTCCCCTGTGCAGCTGTGGCCGAGGATCCGGTGAGCACGGCTGGGAGGAGATGTGACACCATCTACAAGGGCTTTGCCGAATGCCTCATCAGCCTGGGGGACAGCATGGCCCAGAGTGTCCAGAAGCAGCAGGAGGACAGTGGGCAGGAGGGGCAGGAGCTGGACACCGTCTGCAGGTGAGAGGAGCAGCGCCCCAGTCTCCCAGCAGCTGCCCCCCAGCCAGTGGGGTTTAGGCTGTGGCCGGGGGGCAGAGGGGACAGCACTGGCGCTCTCGGCAGAACGCTTTGGACCTCCGGTCGAGGGGCCCAGGGGAAAGGGGGCAGGTTCCCAGCCTGGCTCCTGGGGTGTGTCCTGTCAGCAGTGGGGGCAGGGGACGGCAGGGTCTCGCTCTGCGGGAAGCCGGTGCCGGGAGGAGCCAGCTGGCCCGTGCATGGAGGTGGAGTCCGGGAGGGCTGATCTGCACAGGGCCACGTCTCCTCCTGCTCGTCGGCCAGGGATGGGGACTAGCCATGGGCACGGGGCTCTCCGCACAGGGAGGCTGGACAGCTCTTTTTAGAAGATCTGCGCTAGCCCAAGCAACCTTGCCAGGCTGGTTAGGGGGGGGCAGGGCAGGGCCAGGCTGGCTAGGGGCCGGGTGGGGCCAGGTTGACTAGGGGCAGGGAGGGACTGGTTAGGGGCAGGGCAGGGGGGGCCAGGCTGGCTGGGGGCAGGGAGGGGCTGGCTAGGGGCAGGGTGGGTGGGGCGGGGGCCAGGCTGGTTATGGACCGGGAGGGGCCAGGCTGGCTAGGGGCGGGGGGCAGGCTGGCGGGGGGCGGGGTGGGGCAGGGCCAAACTGGCTAGGTGCGGGGCTGGAGTGGGGCGGAGCAGGCCTGGGCTGGCTCTAGGCATGGGGGCCTGTCAGTCGGTGTCACACACAGATCACAAGGCCTGATCGCCATGGACCCTCCTGGCCTTTGTCTCTGACTCTTCCCTCTCCTCGGCCCAGGTCCTGGGACGACTTTCACACCTGCGCCAACAGGGTCTTGTCCCGCTGCCCCGATGAAGCTGCTGCCATCTGGGAGTCGCTGCGCCAGGAGTCCAGGAAGATCCAGTTCCAAGGGAACCTGCACGACCTGTGCAGCGCGCGGGCCAGGCCGCCCGGCAGCGTGCGGGGCTCGGCCGCGGACGAGACTAACAAGGAGACCCTGCGGGGCTCAGCCTGGCTCCCCCGGCCGAGCCTGCTGGCCGCCCTGCCGCTCCTGGTGCTCACATCACTCCTGGTGCCCTTCGTCTAGCCAGGGAGCCGCGGCCAGGCACCCCCTGCCGGCACCCGGCACAGACTCTCGCAGGGCCGGGCACCCGCACTGCGAGAGAGATCAGGGTTACTCTGTAAATCCCGTGCGCCAGGAGCTGTGGGCACCAGAGCCTGCTGCCCACGGGGTGTTTCCAGCCTCTTTCAAGCCAGCCCGGGGCTGTGGGGCAGCCAGAGGCCGGGTTCCCCTGGCACAGCCTGGGGCCAGGGGCATCGTGTCCCATGTGGCGAATGAGGCTGGAGCCCCCGGGGTCCTGCGATTCCAGGGAGATCTGGACCACGGTGACTGAGCTCCCCCTCTCCCATCGCCCTGTGCGCACAGCTCTCCCTGCAGAGGCCAGCCTGATCCCAGCCTCTCTTCCCTTGGCCTGGCCTGCACCGGCAGCTCTCCTGTGCCCCCCACGCCCACCCCAGGGAGTTGCTTTCCACCTGGGCCTGTCTCAGTGCCCAAGGTGGATCTGTGGACAAAGGTTCGGCCCATGACTCCTCAGGCCAGCTGCCCCGATCCCACCCCTACAGCTCTGCGGGCTCCTCTGCCTCCCTGTCCCTGCGAGAAGCCAGAACGTGGCCATGTGGGGGAAGCCGAGCCTGGGAACCTTCCCCCTGGAGCTGCTGCTGCCTCCAGGGGAGACGTCCCTCAGCTCCTTCCCCTTGGCCGTGGCCCAGCCCTCTGCCGTGTGCTCTGCTCCCATCCTCGCTGTGCTTCACCGAAGGCCTGGCCTGGCCTGCTGCCACAAGCGCTGGGTGCTGCGTCCCCGGTCAGGCCACGCCGATGGGCAGTGAGGGGGCAGGGCACCCCCGCACAGAGCCGACTCCTGCCCAGCTCGGCTCAGCTGTTGGCACTTGCAGGTGGGCATTGGGGCTGCCCTGGCCGTGGGCATAGCCCGGCAGGGGACCTGCACTCACCATCTAGGAAGGTACCAGCATCCATGCCCGTCGCGTGCGCCTGGGCTTTCAGCACTGCTCAACGCCAGCCCCTCCCACTGACAGCTGGAGGGGGAGTTCTGCTCGCTGTTTCCCAGGAGGCCCCCAGGCCGGCTGTCTGGGTGTCCCGCATTGGTTGGCACCTGCAGGGCCGGTCCTGGGGGAAGCTGGCTGTCTTGCTGGCAGCATGCCATGCTAGACCTGCTCCCACTGCTGCGAGATCAGCATCCGGGTACAACTCCCTGCCCAGGCTGGGCGCAAGAGGGCCTAAACCATTGGAATGGGCCCTGCAGAGCCTCTGGAATGTCCCCAGGAGATAGTGTCACTTAGTGTCAGGCTGTTCTTGGGAGTCCATCAGATCAGGCTCTGGCTGCCTAGAGGCCAGCTGTGTGCCCTGGGGCACCAAGGGCACAGAGCACCCCCCCCCTTTAATTAACACCACTGGGCTGGGGGGGGGCAGGGTTTTACTGCCACACAAATATTCTTTAGTTGACTTAAACGCGCAAAGAGTGACCAAGCCCATGTGAGTGTCGGGGCTGCCTGTCTCTGGAGGCCGTGCGTATATTCTCTGTCCTGGACCCACTCAGATGTATCTATATTTATATTAAAAGACACTTTTACATTTCACTCCCTGTCTCTCCTGCAGTGACGTGTGTGGCTGCCACTTGCCTCGGATTCCCTGGCCCTGGGCGGAGCGGTCGCTACTCTGAACTCCTAGTGCAACTTTTGAAAACCTTTAGGGGCCTAAATACCTTTGGCAGCCTGGCCCTCGGGTCCTGGGGAGGCTGCGTCCAGAGAAGGTGGCCAGTGCATGAAACAGTCCCACCCTAGGAAGAGTCTGCGTGGGAGCAGTGCCCGGGGCTGGTGGCAGGAGCTCTGCTCCCTCGTGCAGGGCTGGGCTTGACCTGCTGGAGAGGTGACCCAACTTAGAAGGTGGAAGGAGCAGGGGATCCCTGCTGGTTAGCTGGAAGTGGGGCGAAGCGCCAGGCTTGGCAAAGGGGGAGTAGGCCTGGCTTTGGACGGCTAAAGCTGATACTAGCGGTGGTGGTGGCTCAGCCTGTTTGGGGCACTGGGGCCTGGAGAGGAAGCTGGCTTGGGGGTGTTGCAGGGCTGGGGGAAGTTCGTAGCACAGGGAGGACAGGCCACGGTCCCTGGAGAATGGGCCCTGCCTTCTCCCTTCCCGGGGTGGGAGCAGGGAGGGGGTGGTACCTGCCCTGCGGCTCCTGGAGAAAGCAGCTGTGGGGTGGCCCAGCTCCCATGACATCTCTAAGCCAGGTGGAGAGAAGCTAATTAATCAGGTCCCAGCAGCTTTCTATGCCCCAGGGAAGCACATCCCAGAGCGTGGCTGCCCCTGGCGTCTGCCTCCTGCCCCCAGCGCTGGCATGCTGGAGCTGCGTGTGCCCTGCTGCCACCTCACTTCCCTCAGCAGCACTTGCTGTAATGCCAGGTGCAAAGGGCCTGCACTGGCCCATCCATCTGGCTCTGGGAGGTGGCAGGGCAGCTCCTGGAGCCGTGATCCTCGACCGGGAGAGGGCTGCTCATTGCAGGTGGGTCCATGAAGCCAGAAGTCCAACGCCCCCTTCCTGCCCCCCCACGCACCATGTGCTGGGGATGCCCCGAGCTGGCAGTGGCTGGGGTCCTGGTGGGAAGCAATGAAGGCATTCTGGGAGGAGCTGGGCCCTGCTACGATTATTTCCCCTGCCGAAAGGAAAGGCACCAAGTCTGAGGCCCTGTCGGGGGCGGCGAGCCCCCTGCCGCAGCACACGCGCCCCCACTCAACAGGAGCCAGCGACCCTCTCGCAGGAAATCTTGGATGTGCTGCTGCGCCAGGTGTCCGTGGCCAGGCTCTCTCTGCCACATGGGCCCTCCCCTGCACTGGTGCCAGGCTGCAGCTGCTTGATGGGTGTTAACCCCTGGCAGTCCGGTGCTGGGCGCAGGGCCCTGGCTGCCCCCTGGAGCTCGGCTGAGAGCTGAGACTGGGTATTTGGGGAGGAGGGTGGGTTGGTGCCTGGCCTGCCTCTCCCACGTGGGCCTGCAGAACGAGAACCCCTGCTAACCCCAGCAGAGAGTCTCCGCTCCAGCCCCATCACTCCAGCTGACGTAGACTTGCTGGTGCCCCTGGCCCTGCCTGGCAGGCTCTGGTCCATGGGGGCCGAGAGGAGCGGGGGACAGAGTGGGCATTCTAGTCCGTATGTAGAGGGGAGCTGGAGTTTCTGCCTGCCTGGAGCAGGATGTTGGGAGATGGGGAGTAATCTCTGGCCCCTAGCCAGTCTGTGGTGGGGCCAGCTAGAAGCAGGTTGGGGGGATAGTGGGGAAGTGGCTCACAGCTCAGCACAAGGGGTAACTGGGGTTGGTTGTCCACTCTGGGGTCACATGGCTCCGGGTTGAGCAGGTGCCAGGACCGAGTTAAGGCTGGTTGTGGAGTCTGAATTCCCTGACCCTGCAAACGGCAGGCACCCAGCATAGGCCGGCGCCCTATTTCCCCCCATCCACCCGGGCAGGGCTGCCAGGAGCTGGGCCCTATGAGGGCGTGAAGTCCATCGCCCTGGGGCGGTCAGGGCCGGCTCCAGGCACCAGCTTACCAAGCAGGTGCTTGAGGTGGCCACTTCGGAGAGGGGCGGCACCTCCAGCTCTTCGGCGGCAATTCGGCGGACGGTCCCTCACTCCTGCTCGGAGCGAAGGACCTCCCACCGAATTGTTTGGCTGCTTGGGGCGGCCAAAACCCTGGAGCGGGCCCTGGGGGCGGTGCAGGAGCCAGGTCCCAGTGATGGCGCTGGAGCGTGGCCAGGTGGCAGGGAAAGCCGGCCAGGCCCCTTCCCCTCTCCCCAGGCAGGAGCACGGCCTGGGCATACCATGGGCAGTCAGGGATTTGCGCTGCAGCGTGATTTCCCCTTAAAGGGTATTAAGGGCTTTGCCTGGATTTCGGCTCGGCTTTGCCAGCACTGCTTGCCCATAATGTAATTAATCTGCCTTCTTGCTTACATGAGCCTGAGCCCTCAACCCAGCCCCCAATTAGCTCCTGGCGCCAGGGCTGCCCCAGCTTGCCCAGTGCCCGATACCCACCATGGCAGTGCCATCTGCAGTGCCACACCCAGCCCCTCGGGAGCCAGGCAGACACCTGCTGCACGGGGGGTGTCGGGGGACAAGCTGAGCCTGATGGGGAGCTGGGTGCAGCCAATCCCAGGTGGGCACAGAACTCCACGGCTGATTTCCCTGAGTCTTGTGAGCCAGGGAGAGGCTCCCCCGACACCTGGGAGCCCTGGCCTGAGCTTGGCAAGGGCCATCTTCTCTGCCAACAAAACAGCAGATGAAATTCAATGTTGATAAATGCAAAGTGATGCACATTGGAAAACAGAATCCTAACTATATATACAAAATGATGGGGTCTAAATTGGCCGTGACCACTCAAGAAACATATCTTGGAGTTACTGTGGATAGTTCTCTGAAAACATCCACTCAATCTAAAAAGTGAACAGAATGTTGGGCATCATTAAGAAAGGTAGGGTTACCATATTTCCACAATCAAAAAAGAGGACACGGAGGGGAGCCCCGCCCTAGCCCCGCCCCCACACTGCCCCCATCCACTCCCTCCCACTTCCCACCCCCTGACTGCCCCCCTCCGAACCCTAACCCCCCCTGCTTCTTGTCCCCTGACTGCCCCGACCCTTATCCACTCGCATGGGTGGCAGGATTGTAGAAATTTTGGTGTTGCCCAGAACCCACCCCCCCCACACCTGCCTAAGGCTCTGGGAGGGGGGTTGGGTGGGGGGAGGAGGTCTGGGGTGCAGGTCCTGGGCTGGGGATTAGGGTGCAGGAGGGGTGCAGGGTGCAGGTTCTGGGATAGAGTTTGGGTGCTGGGTGCAGGCTCCGGGCTGGGGCAGGGGGTGGGTGTGCAGGAGGGGGTGAGGGGTGCAGGCTCTGGGATGGAGTTTGTGGGTGGGAGGCGGTGCAGGCTTTGGGAGGGAGTTTGAGGGCAGGA
The DNA here is from genome assembly GCF_002925995.2 of Terrapene triunguis. Lineage (NCBI taxonomy): Eukaryota > Metazoa > Chordata > Testudines > Emydidae > Terrapene > Terrapene triunguis. The sequence continues at coordinate 624,241 of NW_020664516.1, read as the reverse complement.
GGGGAGTGTGGGGAGGGGGTTTGGGGATAGGAGGGGATGCAGGGGTGAGGGCTATGGGTCTGAGGATGAGGGGTTCATGATGCAGGAGGGGGCTCAGGGATGGAGCAGAGGATTAGGGTGTGGGGGATGAGGGCTGGGTCTGAGGGGTTTGGGGCGTTGGAGAGGCTCAGGGCTAGGGTGGAAGGGCAGGGTAAGGGCAGCCTGTCTTCCCATTAGTAGATGGGGGACACTAGGACCTGGGGGCAGCAGACAAGGGAGAGGCAGGCGGGGGGGGCCCACGGGGGGACGGGACGCAAGGAGGGGGGCTGGCAGGTGGAGGCCGGGGACCCATCCAACACTCCCCCGCTCCCTGACTGCCCCCCCCCTTACCATTCTGGCTCCATGTGTTTGCAAAATACTCTGCCCGGTGGGTCGGTTTGTGTGTTACACAGGGCTGCAGACAGAGGGAGGGGGGAGCAGGGGAGGGCTCTGGCTGCTGAAGGCCAATGGGAGTGGGTCAGTTGGCCCAGCCGCCCAATCAGCAGCCGCACTGTGCATGGAAGGGAGGGAGGGAGGCGAGGGAGAAAAAAACCCGGACATTTTAACCTTGTTACCAATTCCTCCCGGATGGCTATTTAGAGACGCAAAAGCCGGACATGTCCGGGGAAATACGGACAGATGGTAACCCTAAAAAGGGATAGATAATAAGACAGAAAAGATCATATTGCCTCTATATAAACCCATGGTACGTCCACATCTTGAACACTGTGTGCAGATGTGGTCGCCCCATCTCAAAAAAGATATATTGGAATTGGAAAAGGTTCAGAAAAGGGCAACAAAATGATGAGGGGTATAGAATGGCTTCCGTATGAGGAGAGATTAATAAGACTGGGACTTTTCAGCTTGGAAAAGAGGCGACTAAGCAGGGATATGCTAGAGGTCTATAAAATCATGACTGGTGTAGAGAAAGTAAATAAGGACGTTTTATTTACTCCTCCTCATAACACAAGAACAAGGGGCCAGCAAATGAAATTAGTAGGTAGCAGGTTTAAAACAAACACAAGGAAGTATTTTTTCATGCAACGCACTGTCAACCTGTGGAACTCCTTGCCAGAGGGAGTTGTGAAGGACAGTACCATAACAGGATTCAAAAGGGCGCTAGATAGATTCATGGAGGGTGGGTCCATCAATGGCTATTAGCCGGGATGGGCAGGGATGGTGTCCCTAACCTCTGTTTGCCAGAAGCTGGGATTGGGTGACAGGGGATGGATCACTTGATGATAACCTGTCTGTTCATTCCCTTTGGGGCACCTGCCATTGGCCACTGTCAGAGGACAGGATACTGGGCTTGATGGACCTTTGGTCTGACCCACTATGGACGTTCTTATGCTGCTGCAGTGGGGCCAGAGAGCGCTGGCTGTGGACGGGGGGGCTGTGGACGGGAAGGCCGTGCTCCCCCAGCGTGGCCTCCCCTCCCCCTGCCTGACCCTGCGGTCGCAGAGCTTAGCACTGGGGTGCCTTGGTGCCCTGCGTGCTCTGTGCAGGCCTCTCCTGGGCAGGTGTGAGCCCGACCTCGGGTGCCTGCCCCTCAGTGCCACCCCTCCTGTTAACAGCTGAGGTGACTTCCTGCTTCCCAGTCACAGGGAGCCCTTCCCCATGGGGCTGGGGGTGGGGAATGAAGCAGGGGGTGGCCTGCTCTGATTTCACAGCAACATCGCCTATGGGGCAGGCTTAGCCCTGGCAGCAACCAGGCAGCTCCCCACTGCTCCCCTCATCCCTACCCCCCTGGGCAGCTGGGCACTAAGTCAGTCCTGGGCCTCTGCTCCCCAGGGCCTCTCTAGCCCTGCGCCCATCGCCGGGGAGCAAAGCACATGAGGCCCATGCTGCCGTCTTCCCCCGAGCAGAGGGTGCCCAGTGAGAGCTGCTGGCATTCCCCAGACCCCAGCACAACCAGGGCCCGGCTGTGCGAGTCTGGAGCTCCCGGTTCCTGTGCCAGGGGCTCCCACCAGCTGCCTGAGGAGACGAGCTCGCCTGCGCCCTTGCTCCCAGCCGAGTGCTCCTGGCACTGCCGATGCCACACACCAGCCATTGCTGTGCCCGCCCGCAGGGCCCTGCCCCCCCTGCCATCATTTGCTGGCTGGTGAGTGGGGCCCCTGGCACTGCAACAACCCGCTCTCCAGTAGCAGAGCCGTTCCCAAGGGCCAGGGTGTGAGCCCAGTGTCCTGGCTAAATGCCAGCTTGGCCCTTATGGCTTGTCTGCAATTGGCCCCCTCCCCAGCTTGAGCAGTTGCGTTGCTTCACCTCCTACAAGCAGTGCCATGCACAGCAGTGCGGCTGGCTCAGCGTGACAACTGCGCTCCACCCCAGAGCTGGCTGCATTTTAGCAGCGGGTGAAGCGTTGATTTGTATGCAGTGGGTAAAGCGCTGGGAGTTTCATAGATTCCGAGGCCAGATGGAACTATTTCGTTCTAGGCTGACCCTTCCTGGATGACACAGGCCAGCGAACGTCCCGGAAATAATTCCTAGAGCAGAGGTTTGAAACAAACAAGCACTGGCTCGCCGGGCTTTGCACCTTGCTGCAGCCCAGAAGAGCAGAAGGACCCTTTGCATTTTCAGGCTAAGGCTGCGCTGTTTGGCCAGGAAGGCTGCTACAGGGCTAGACCCAGACGGGGGTGGCTGAGTCACCTGTGCCAAGCTCTGATGGATGGTTAAGGCAGTTTCATGTCGGACACCTGGCCCCTGGCACGCTGGGTTGGGTTAATTAGCAAATGATCAAGCTGAGCCCAGCGATGGTGACTCACAAGCTGCAGCTGGGAGCCACAAGGACCCCCCCGCCCCGCCCCATTGTGCTCTCAGGAGGGAGGAGATGAATGGGGGGTTCTGCTACCAGCCCTGGGCAGCGCGCCATCTGCCATTGCTGGGCCTGGGCTTTGGCGCCCTGGGCACGTTCTGGGGAGCAGCCTGTGGGCTGTGCTGGGGGGGGGCACTGGCCGTGGGTGAGAGCACAGAGCAGTGGCCCAAGTAACGTTGCTGCCAAGGGCTGAAGCCCAGCTGTGCCCCCCATGCCACTGCAGCGTTAGCGGCTGCGGGGCTGGGCCTGGCCTGACTTTGGAGCTCAGGTATGTCTTTGCCCCCCCTCCCCCCCCGTTACAGTACTGTCTGAGCACGTCCCAGCCATTCGTATCTTTAGCTGCACGACGGCCCGTGAGGCAGGGCAGGGCTGGTCTCCCCGTTGTACAGATGGGGAAACTGAGGCTCAGAGGGCTAAGGGCCTCACCCTAAGGCATACTGAGCCTTGAGCCCAGCGCTGGGCCAGCCTTCCTCTCCCTGGCCCAAGCTGAGGTGAGGGCGCTCAGGCACCGGCTGGATGGTGTCACCTGGTCTTGGGCGCTCTGTGCCTGTGGGCGGGCTCCTGAATGCAGGGCCGAGGCTGCGCCTGGGTCCGGGGGGTGCAGCTTAGAGCCTGTGCCATGAGCTCAGCATTTCCCCTGCTGAACAGCACAAACAAGAGCTGGGTCTCCCTGGAGCCCAGAGGCCTCTGTTTCCATCTCGTAACCTGCCCTGGGGACGCACCAAGCTGGTCACAGCTCAATTTAGCAGCCAGCTGTGTCGGGACTGTGCCCTGGGGAAAGGCGACAGCTCCAGGGCCAGCTAATGCACCGTGCCAGCGAGCGCAGCACGGGGCCCAGCCACCGGCCGGAGAGAGAGCTCCTGGCTGGACAGGCATTAGCCAGCCTCCCTTAGCGACACATGCTGATGCCCATACAGCGACTGACCCAGGCAACAATCAGGACAGGAGTCATGGAGTTAGTGTCAATGGGTTTCACTGAGGGAAGATACACACACACACACAGAGCGCTGCCCCATACAGCTTTGTTATTGTAGGGTCACTGGGCAGAGTAGGACTGTACATGGTGGTTTGTTAGTGTAGGCGCTCTCTCAGGAAGGCTGGGCTGTGTGCTCTGGTTTGTTTTTGTAGGGTCTCAGCAAGACAGGGCTGTTCACACTGGTATGTTACAGTGAGTCTCCCCTGCACCCCACTCAGATCCTTGCCAAACACATGCACCTTCTAACTATCCTGCAGGGACTTGCAGCCCCCTGCCCCTTGGCTCATGCAGTACCAGACCCACCGATGTTTCCCCCTGGTATCCCCTGCTCTGACTGGCCCCCGCGGCTCTCTAGACCCCTTAATGGATCCATCCCCTCCACGGGCCGCCCTGTCATTACAGCTGCGCTTGGGCAGGCGGCCCAGACCCACTGAACTAAATGCTGCTGACCCCTGGGGGCAGGGGAGCCGGGTGTGAGGCAGGGTCACTTGTTCCCAGCACAGCCAGAAGCCAGCGAGAGCCAGGGCTGGGGAGCCCCTGCAGATGGGGCTCGCCTTGGGCCAGTCCCACCCCTTTATCCTAATACCCTGATCCCCTGCAGGGTTGGGTAGCGCCCAGCCAGGGACGGGCAGGATTCCCTGGCCAGCGGCGACTCTCCCTCTCCTTTGACTCTGCCTGGGGCAGGGAAGGAGTTGGGAGGGGCGAAGCTCCCTGCTCTGCCCAGCCACCTGCTGCCTGACCCACAGGCTGGCACCTGGCCAGTTGGGTGGGAAGGGTGTTCCACGCATCCGCTCTGCTCACCGCTCCCCCGGCGCCCCTTGGGGGCTGGGCTGCCCAGCTGGGGCGAGCCCCCTCCCGCTCCAGCAGGCCCCTGCACGCTCACTGTCGTTCTGGAAGCCGACGGGGCGGATAAGCTGCCGCTTCGTTCATTTACCATGGCCGACAATCCTGTATTTAAGGGTGAATTAGTGCTGGATCCCTGCAGGATTGGGCTAAGAGGATCAGCTGCCGGCTGCACGGGCTGTTCCCAGCCGCGGGTGGTTGTTTATCTGGGCCCCAGCGAGGCTGGAGCGAGTGTGGCAGGGGGCTCAGAGGGCGAGCCCAAGGAGCCACACTGGCCAGGTCTCATGCCCCACAAAGGAAGGCAGACAAGGTCTGGGACAGATCCCCATGATGGCAACACGCCCTGTCCTCCTCTGGCACCACCTGCTTGAGGACCTTTACAAACACTGATGACGGGGGGGGTGTGTGTCAGGATCATTGCCCCCAAGTTACAGATGGGGAAACTGAGGCACAGAGCAGTGAATTGACTTATCCAGTGTCAGGACTAGAACCCAGGAGTCCTGACTCCCAGGCCCTTCCTCTAACCGGTAGACCCCACCTCCTCTCTTGAATGAGTCTCTGCTCTTCACACAGGCTCCATGCTTGAGGCTCTGCGGGAAGGTGAAGAGACTAAAAGTTTCCACTCCATGCCCTAGAGAAATGCTCCTTCAGAGAGGGATCAGGCTGGGCATGTCTATGCTAATGAGCTGCTGTCAAGGTGGCACAGGTGGAGTTATGCTAATGAGATGGAGCAATGTGGGAGTGTGCAGCCCCCTCCCCCTAACAGCATGGAGCTCCCCAGCTGTGGTGGATTCGGGGGAGCGTTGGAGGGGAGCCCCGGGAGGGGTTTTGCTGACTCCCCTCTTCCAGCAGCATAGCAGGGCTCTGAAGCAGGTTCACACACAGCCAAACTGGGATGGGTGAGATGGGCTTTGTCACCCACCTGCCAAGGAGGAGGGTCCCACTGTCCTGAGGCTGTCGGGGTGGGTGCAGGGGGCTGCACTGACATGGGGCCTGGACCCTCAGGCTCCAGAATCCCTGGCTCAGCTGCCTGGCAGCCCCTCTAACTGGCCGCTCTGCAGGGTCTGAAAACTAGGGCCAAATCAAGAGAGACCCAAAGACAGGCTCTGAAAAGAAGAGCATTCCTGGGAGCTGCCAGCCCAGGTCAGACACTAGCCTTGTCTCCTGCCATAGACAGCACCAATGCAATACCCTTCAGTGGGCAGTTCTGATGAGCACTCTTCTAGGAAGAGCTCCATATTTAGACTGCTCGCTTCGGCATGCCGCACATCACTGCTCCAGACAGGGACCAGATGAGATGGAGCCTCATTATCATTTTCATGCTTTCCCCCCTCAAATTGCCTTTTAGCTTAGGTGAAGGTGCACTGGGCTGGGAACCAGGAGGCCACCGGGAGACGTTGTGCTTCGATCAGAAATGCCGACGTGCAACTTTCTGACATTTCCGAGGGGAAACTTTTTAGAATTTTTGGTTCCATGAAAAATTTGATATTTTTCCTCTCCATTCGGGATGAAAACAAACGTTGAAGAGTTAGAATTTCCTGCAGGATGGAAGGTCTGAGTTTCACTCCTCTCTAAGAGTGAACTCAATCTTTGGCGGTCTGGAAATAGCATCCATCACAATAGCAATGCTGCGTGGGATTGTCCCTGACGGCCACAGATGACCCGCACCTGCTGATAGGGGCAGAGTGAGGACAGCCGGATTCAGCACTGTTACTGAGCATGCTCAGTCCGTGTGAGCACGCTCCGTACAAGCCAAGCAGCAAATTGGCATCACCTCTGCAAAACCAGACAGGACTGTAAATGGGAAGACCTAGCTGGCTGGCTAAGACACATGTCTGCCCCATCACTATACTAGCTGATCACCTCCGCAAACCAGCCACAGAAGTTGGTCCAATAAAAGATATTACCTCCCGCACCTTGTCTCACATGGGCCCATGTGGCTTTCCCAAGGTCACACCGGCAGTCTGTGGCAGCAGAGGTGGGAACTCCTACAGCAGCTACCTAACCATTGGGCCACCCTTCCGCTCTGGCTGAGCCCACCCCCACACCGTCAGCAGAGAGCCACCATTTTATCACGAGCACCACAGTAGTTGTGTTTGACGGTAACGGCCTGGAGTCAGCAGATTAGTGGACACTGTCCGCTTGCATTGGAAAAAAGAAGGAAATGTCTTGCCCTCGTGATTGCGGGGGGGAAATCCCTGAAAACAGGCCCAGACTGTGACCGAAAGGCTCTGAAGCCAGAAGACAAAGGACCAGAACCAAAAAGTTAGGATTTTTAAAAACCTCTGGATTTTTGAGCCAAGGTGATGATTTTTGGGGCCCCACCCCTGGTCTCTGACCGGTTGGGGTAGGCAGTGGCGGTAATGTTGGTGAGCAGCCCACGCACTCTCTGTAGCACAGAGCTCCTTACGCTCCTAGCAGCTGGGCAACACCCCTCAGCATCTCGCTGTCCCAAAGCGAATGATGTAAGAAGCCCGAACAGTGATGCAGGGTATACTGCACCTGGGATTCAACACGGGAATCCGAGCGAGTTGGAACTGAAGGGGCTGTGGCTGGATCTATGTAATAGGAGACCTGAACTCCTCTGACTCCATTGTAAAAGTTGAAAAAAGGGTCCTGTGCAGGATGTGAATCTTACAAGAGCCAGGCTTGCTAACGGGGCCCCAGCACTGGGGGACTAATTGTCCAGACAAAGCAGTTCCTCTTTGGGTTGGCTAGCTAGCTCTGCTGCTTTCAGAATCAGGCGTGTAACATGTACCCACTCGGTCGCACGCTCCACTCTGCACACCGGGCTTTGCTTGTTACAGATCGGGACGCACTTAAGCATCGGCAGGTTTTGATTAGTTTGAGTGGAATGGTCGGTGATCCATGTGTAGGAGTTACCGGGAACTGTTACTGAGAGCGGCTGTAGTTGGAAAGACATAATGAGAACTGCCCACTGATAGCACTTGATTAAATAATATACATAAGAGGGCATGTAGTGAGTGCAAACTGCTGTCTCCGTAGCGGACGTGCAGTGATGGCCGGAGTGAAAACTGGGGGGCTGTCTCTTCCCTCGTCTCGTTTGTGACCTGACCATTTGACTAGTGGGCAAATTCGGGCACTGAGCAGTGACTTGCCCACAGCTAGAAACGGAGCCTCCTGGATTTTAAATTGTAAATTCTTCTGGGCAATGAGAATGTCTTCCTGTGTCTGCACAGTAACCGGCACATTTTAGTGGGCGCTCTAATATCAGTGATTATTTATAGCAGTCCTGGCTTCCTGTGCTGTGTGCAGCATTTAAACAACACACCCAAGCTGGCACGTGTGGGAAAAGCCAGGGCCCCAGAGGCCTGGAGGAAGCACAGAACAATTAGTTTGCCCCGTCTTTCTTCAAGCCAGTGGGTTTCAAAGGGATTTGATCAGGGGACACTGTTGTATCAGTCCCAGTGCTGCCTCAGCCCTCCTGCCAGGGGAAAAGAAGGTGAGGATTATGATGGAGCACTACTAGGTGCGGTTGAAACCATCTTACTGTTCAACAGTCAGTTTTTCTAAGTACTCTCAAATCCACATGTTTACTTGGATTTTCTTTAACTTTGCTGAGCCTCCTGGGGACTGGGGTAGGGTTAGTGGCCCAAATTTGAGGTTATTTGAGCAAGAATTTCCTGAGATATAGCCTCCCCCCACTTTAAAATCACATGACAAAAATGTGATGGTTCTTACAAGGGTTTTTGTATAGACATGTGGGGGTCAAACTGTGACTCTGATCTTGCCATACTGAGACCACCTGCTCAGGTTTGAGCTCTGCGAGCAACTGACACCCCATTGCCCCTTTGAGGAAGCCCTGTTTGAAAACTAGCTTGACAATGTGGCTTGAGCTAAGTTAACATGCCGGAGAAAATAATTTGCACTGTGCAGTTGGGTAGGGGCTGTGTTGCAAGCCAGAGTGTTTGCAGACAAGCTGCGGTTAGAGGAAGTTGGGGGCTCAAGGTGACAAATTATAGCCCTAGGAATTACCTGGATACTGTGAATTCAAACCCTGTACTTGGCAGCTTTCAGAGGCAGTGAGCTGTGCACTTAATTGCTCTCTGCCTGCAGCGGCTCCACCTGGGAGTTTTGCTCTGAGCAAAGTTTCTGGTCTAAGAGTTGACATGTCAAAGTGCTCTAAAATTCACTTGCAGGCTCAGATTTTGCTTTAGAAGTGTTAAGGAAAATAGCATTAAATAAGGGAAAGGCAAAAGACTACCCTAAGCAACATTATTAGGGTTATGGACTCATGATGTGTGTTCCTCTCCTCAACAGTGGGACTGTGTGTGATCAAAGAAAAGCAAGTAGCTTTGACTCTCACCAATGTCAGCATGATCAAAGGGGTTACTGAGCACCAGGAAATGTGCCCATACTAGAAAGCCCTGTTCTAATGACTGGCGTAAGGTCAACATGATTCTGGTCGCAATCAAAACAGTGACATCTATTTATCACGAAAAATAAACTCAGAAAACAAATTTAAGCTGTCTACAATAATTCATCCAATCTACACAAGCCAAAGGTTCACACTATCCATTTTATCCCTCAAAATGCTGTAGTTTATTTAAATAAGTGGTCCAAAAACAGTGTCAGGCATTGGACCAATTTTAGTCATAAGGCCCTTTTTATATTTGTCAAAGGACATTGTTACATCTTTTGACCAGAGCAGTTATCCAAAATTTGGGGTCTTGTGGGTTTTTCCTATTAGGGAAGAAATTGGGGATGGAGTCAAGTATTCTTCTGATACAATCCTGTTTATTTACAAAGTCCCGTTTCCCTGAACACAGTAGGAATCAAACAGCAGGAGGTGGTTTCTTTGCTCAGAGTTCCAATTCTCTTTCCAGGCAGCACTCTGCCCAACAGCTCTCTCCTTCCTCCTGTCGGTTTGTTACAGGGCAGCCCTGGCTGAAGCATAGTCACTTGCCAGCTGCAGGGGGCAGAGTTAAAGGCTGTGGGGTGGGGCTGTAGGCGGTTTTCACTGTTGTAAGCTAGGTGCCCTTCGCGTTCTGGAAGGGAACGGGGTACTGCCTGTCAGTCTTAACTCGGAGCTAACTAAGTTGTGGGGCAGGGAGCACAGTCTAGCTTTGTGTTGGCTGGTAGGGCTTTTCCCTTGCCCCTCCCTTGGTTCTTGTCACACAGACCGGAAGCAGAAGACCATAGTCCGAAGTGCAGGCAATGCGATGTTTACTGGGTTACTCAAGCAAGCATAGCCACAGGTCTGTACACTGCAGTTTTCGCTGTTCCCCTTCCTCTTTCCCAGCAGGCCTAGTGATACCTGTAGTGCACACCCTGGTCCCACCCCTTACAATTGATGGTCATGTTCCATTTGGAGGTTTGTAAGTCTGGGGGCTTCGGTACCACCTCTTTTGTACCCCCTGGGAGGCGTAAGGAGTGAGGTTATGTTTCGCCCAGGGTCCCCTTTTCTCTGGCTTGTTAGTGTTTCTTATGCCTCCCACCCATCCCCACTTCTCCCTCCTGACGGGTTGCTTGACCTTGCCTTGAGATAGAAGTCGAGGCCGTCTTCAAGTGCACACGCATATAGTAAATTCCCACCATACCCAGCAACACCTTAACTCTCTTCCTTATCTCTTCTCATGGTGCTGTAAACCCCATCTGGTTAGGTAGAAGCAACACACAGCGTCTTTGTTCTTTCTTCACACATATTAGTCGGGACATAAAAGTATCAAAAATCGCACCCCAAATTATCTCCCAGGCTAAGAGACAGGCTTACATGCTAACACTGGCCCTTGCGTATCCGGGTGGAATAGCAGTGTGCAATCAATAGAGGCCATTGTAGCGGAGTGAACGCCCGCTCCAGCCCTGAAGGGGTTGGAAAAGCCCTGCAGAGGGCTGGGGCTGGGGAAAGGGGCAAAACCCCGGCTGACTGGGGAAGTGGCTGAGCAACTCAGCCTTATAAGAAGGCCAGGGCAGCCAGAAACTGAGGAGTCTCCCTCTGACAGGAGAGAGAGACAGGCCTGGCTGCAGGGAGCTCACCGGGGACCTAGAGTGAGGCAGGGCTGGGGAAAGGCCTTGGGGGCTGGGAAGCCCTAGGCCAGCAACTCCCCAGGCTGCAGGGCCTGGTCCTAGGCCCACATAGGTATTGGGGCTGCAGAGGGGCAGCCTGAGGGTGAGTAAAGGCAGCCAGTCCAAACCCCTTGTTGCCTGTGATGATTGGCTGATAGACTGCAGTCTGCCCCAGGGCACAGGGGCTAGATGGTGACTAGCAGTAGCCATGACTGAGGTGATATTGGGATAGGGGGTGGGGGTTCCCCTGGGTGGGGAGACCCAGAGAGAGAGTGGGGTACTGCCGGGGGGGGGGCAGCACCCAAGCCAAGGGCACTGGGGTCTGGGAGGGACACGGGGCCAACGACAGGCGGGACACCTGGCCTGCAGAGGGTGCTCTGGATGTTGGTGAGCTAATTCCCGAGACGACCAGCAGGAGGTGCCGCAGGGGTGAGTCTGCGCCTGATTACAGCCATTCAAATGATTCTAGATTCCCCCGGCTGGGGGCTCCAAGGGGGAGAGGCTGTGTTGGGGATGAGCTGGGTTGGCAGCAGTGGGAGCTGTGTCAGAGAGGGGTGACATGCAGGGCTACTACTAATTCCTATATCCTGGCCCTAGTTCCCTGATGAGGATGTGGGTTCAAACAGGTTAATACCCTATCCCATGGCAGGGGATCAGTCTCCAGCAGCTGCTAAAGGCTGAATTGCTTTGCTAATTGACCCCCTCGGAGCCCCATCAAATGGGCTCAGAAATCATGGGCTGCAGATCAGCAAATGCCCTATGGGCCTCGTCCCCGGTATTGTACAGAAAGGGCTGAAGCCCACTGATCTGTAGGAGCTGGCTGGGGGTCAGTGGGTCTCCCCCTGGCCCTGCCTCTCCCTTTGCCCATCTCTAGGGGAGGCTAGTTATAATTTTTTTTTGTAACTGTTCATTTTGGATGGACTTTTCTGTTTTACCAAGACGACACCAGAACAATTCTGGGCTGGGGTTTCAAAACCGAAACATTTCTCCTGAACATGTGATTTGAAAAAATAAAAAAAATCCCAAAAAACAAACAAACAAACTCTGAAACAAAACAAGAATGGTGGGAAATTAAATAAAAATTCCCCCAAATTTATCTTAAAAAAAAAAATTGGTATTTTCCCACCAGCTCAGCTGCTAACTGCTCCTCCCCTGCTCCCACCCCCAGGCTGCTGGGCAGGAGAAGGAGGGGGCTGAGGGACCACGGGTGGGGCTGGGAACTCAGTGGCAGTGCCCATGGGGGGAAGGAATACCGTAGTGCAAGGGGCTGAGGCAGCCAAGACACCTGACCCAGGGGAGGCTGGGTGGAGTCTGTGTATGGGGTGCTCAGAGCCCAAGAAGGGGAGGAGCATGGGGCTGGGGTGACTGGGAGCTAGGTAGGGGCACGTGGGGGAAGAGACGAACCAGGACAAGTTGCAAGGCGACACTGGGATGAAGGAGAAAAGCAAACACCCGTGCAGGGCAAAAACGGAACTATGTTTCCTCCTCCCCCAGCCCTGTCCCCACACTGGATGATGCTGTCAGGCCCTACACAGGGCATCTGCCCACCAGCCTTTCCCCTTAAATCTGCCCCTGACTGAAATACAGCCTGGCTTCCTCCCCAGATCAAGGCAGGTACGTGTCCTCCCTGCCTCGAACACCAGTGCAGAGCCCTGCTGGCTCGGAGCCCCAGGCTGGTGGTGGGGGCCATGGTGCTGCATGTGAAACCAGCTGTGGGTTCACCCCTCCTGGGCATTGGGCAGCTCTGGTATGCTAGGCGTGTGGCGAAAGCCCCTCTCACTGGTTATGAAACTTTTGCGACCTACTTTACGCGCTCTGCTTTTGTTCTTAATGCCTAGAAATGGCTGCTCTCCAGATTTTGCCCATCAAGGCAAATTAATTGGAGTTGATCCTAATTTGCTCTCTGCTGTTCTTCGGGCAGAAGATTAAATGCTTTGCAGACATTATCTCTCTCTCTCTCTTTTCTAAGGGCCAAACCTGAATTTTATATATGTACACACAGAGGGGAAAGACGGGAGAGTTAAAAGGAGCTGATGCATAAAGTCACTTTTTGTAATCGCAGCGGGAAATCGGGGGCTAGTCCATTGTCGGGAGGCTGGGAAGCAGATGGTGAGACTATTCTAGGCAGCTGTGTGACAGAGGCGGCCACACGTGGAGCAGGGACGTGAGGCCCGAGCCGTCACAGCCACCACTGCCCTCCCCATCTTAGGTTGTCAAATTTTTAATCCTTCTTCTATTTGCCCAGGATTTCCTGCGGCTGGGCTGGGAGCTCTATGGCAGTGGCTCTCAAACGTTTGTACTGGTGGGTGACCCCTTTCACATAGCAAGTCTCTGAGTGCCACCCCCCTTATACATTAAAAAACACTTGTTTATATATTTAACCCCACTATAAATACTGGAGGCAAAGTGCGGTTTGGGGTGGAGGCTGACAGCTCGCGACCTCCCATGTAATAACCTCGCGACCCTCTGAGGGCTCCCAACCCCCCCTGCTCTAGGGGATGAAGCCCACGCGTCAGCCTCATGACAGGTCCAGCCTGGGCAGGTCAGGTTTCCCTTACATGGCCCCCGCCATGTGCTTTGCCTCTGCCCGGAGGGACCTTCAGGCGGGGCGGGGAGTCCAGTCTTCATGGCCTGACTGGTCCTTGTCAGGGGCCCTGCTAATGTCACCGTGACGAGGAGCTGCAATAGTCTAGGGACAGACTCCTCTCCAGGCCGCTAAGCTGGCTCACCACAATGCCCCGGCATGCCATTGTGTGCGAAGACCATCACGCTGCAAGGCAATGAGGCGTCACAACCGCCCCCAAATGATTCCACGGCAAGCTGCAAAGGGCAGGACAGTAACCCCACGTCCGACCATCGGGAGGCAAAGCGGCGAGGTCATTGTCAACCTGGCAAGGACTGGGGTCCCTGACCGGGCGACGAATGGCTCCGGAGCCTCTCGCTAATTGCCTGCGCCACCAAGCACTCCTCTTGGAGCTTTGCTTTTGTCTACCAGGCAACCCACCCCTAGAAGAGCCATCGCAAAAAGGCAGAACTCCCACCAGAGTGTTTTCTGCACAGCTGTGATGCTGCTGTGCTAACTCAGTGCACTGGCTCACATGGCCTTGGGTGCAGGGAATGGGGCTGCTATGCCCATGGCATGGTGGATACCAGCACATTCAGGCAGGAATCTCGCTGGTCCTCCAGCCTATGGAGAGACGCAGGCGACCCTTGCAGATTGCGTCTTGATGACGAAGTGTCATGGCGCAGAAGTAGCCCTGGAAAACTCCAGCAGGCCGGAGCTGGCCCTGTTCTGCGACTGCTCAGGGATCTCCGCTGTGCCTAAATCCCCACGGCTCCAAACATGGGCAGGGAACAGCTGATCCAGCCTCACCTCCGGCGCAGGACCCCACGCTGGCACCCAGCGACACTGTTCTAAGCTCGGCTCCTGGACTATTTCCCCACTCGGGCGTGTGTAAAGTGGGATTGCTTTTTTTAAGCAGATTTAATTGAACATGAATCCATCCCTCTTGGCCGCCACCCTGTTGTGCAGGCGGTGACCTTGAGCTTGCTCATTACAGGGCTGTTTCCCACATTTCCTACCGGCTGATGCACCCGGCCGGCACTGAAATGCAGCGCAGCAGTGGGCATCTCAGTGGCAGGAAGTGGGATCAAGCAGGGCAGAATTCCCGTGGGATTGGTTCAAGTGCTACGCAAACAGTCCCTTCGAGTCAGCCCAGATTCCCTTACAGGTGTACATCTAGATTCATCTGACCACACACCGTGGGCTCCATTTTCTCTTCCACCCCTAGTGCCCCTATACTGTGTCAGCAGTGTGAAGGGGCTCCCAGGGACTACCTCCAGTATAAGGGGACTGCACCCTGGCTATGCCAGCCCTCCTCGCAGCCTCGGATGCAGGGGGAGTGGCAGCAGTGTGCTGTATTGCAGCTAGTGTTCAACCACTAGGGGGCCACTGCAACCAGAGCATGAACTAGCTGGGGCTGCTCTAATTTACACTGGGGCAGGGCAGGACCTAGATGGTCTTATGGCACAAGGGGCACAAACAGGGCTTAAAGCCGTCTCCTCCTCATTCCTGCTCCAAGTACAGGAACAGAACAGGGGCTGCAGGAGAACTGGGGTCTGATCATTCCTTAAACCTTTCAGGGAGGCGAGGTGTAAACTGCTTTGACGTAATATGGAATGCTAGCAAGTCACGCTGCTTATTTGTACCAGAGACACTTTAATCTGTGTAGCCTCAGTGTGATGCACAGATCTGATCAGCACGGCGCTAAGCGATTACCACCAGTGCTTTCCACCCGAGAGGAAATCAGACTTGTGATTGACAGCCCCCTCAAGCAGCCCATTGACACAGCACTAATAGATCTTCATTGGTGTGACGGAATACACCCCCGTATTCACACCGTGCACACTATTGTAATAATCTTTGTACAAAAGTATTGTTCCAAAACCCACAGCCCTGACCAGGCAGAAGTCAGGTCTGTCCTAAACAAAGGAAGGAATGTGTGCTTGCCTTAATTGGCATTTAAGCAGAGTCATCAATGAGGAAGGGGAAACAAAAGAAGTTCAAACAGCTGAAAAAAACAGCAGGGAACATCCTTCCACACAGACTCTTTGTTTCCTGGGTCTCAGCTGGAAATGTTTTTCAAGAGAGGGACAACAACCATAAAAAGGAGGGACAAACACTTCAAGGCACCCCTTCCCTTCCCTGCACCTGAGAAGACAAAAAGAAACAGCTGTTGGACTCTGGGGGAGAGGTTCTGACTTGAAGAGTTTGGTCAGTAACCTTGCTGGAAGCATGTGGTGAGAAAATTTGCTTTGCAACTAAGATAGAGTCTTAAGTAGCTACTAGTGTTTTGTCTTTATTTTTCTTGTAGCCATTTCTGACTTTTATGCCTCATTGTTTGTACTCACTTAAAATTACTTTGTAGTAAACAAACTTGTTTTACTGGTTTATCTAATCTAGTGTGTTTAAATTGAAGTGTCTGGGTGACTATTTAAGGTAATAAACTGGCATATTATTCCCCTAAAGGGATAATGGATTGAATATATTTGTACTGTCCAGGAGAGGGCTGGGCAGAGTAGGACATGCATTTCTGGGGGAAGAAGTGGGACTAGGGGTGTGTTGGGGTCACCTTGCAGAATAACCCAGGCTGGTGAGACCCAGGGTGTAGCGGGGAGACTGGCAGACCCAGGGTGTAGCGGGGAGACTGGCAGACCCAGGGTGTAGCGGGGAGACTGGCAGACACCGGGTGTGACCTGCAGGCTGGAAGCCTGTTTGAAAGCGGCCCAGGTGGGAGGTACTGCAGCAAGGCATTGTAAGGCACCCAAGATTGCAGGGCAGGGGTGACATAGCCCCCGCCCCCGCTCTGACTTGGACCCTGGTATGTCACACACACACGAACCACGGGATTTGCCAGACTGGATCAGATCATTGGTCCAGCTAGTTCTGTGTCTTTCCCCCAGCCTGGTGCGTCAAAGACCAGCAGAACCTCTCACTTCAGAACTGGGCAGCTGTGAAGTGCTGGATGTGAGTGAAAGAGGTTTTCTTGCCCCAGGAGCTCTGATTCGCCTTAGCCCAGATACCTACAAGTGTCCATAATGGTCAGAACATTCCCATCCCTATTCAAAATCCTGGCCCTGCATTTGACTCAGTCCCTGGGAGCAGTGTCCATAAACTGGTGCTACAATTAATTCCATCGCATGCCCCTTGTTTGTCCATCAGGGAGCCCCAGCCTCTGCACTCAGGTGACAGCGGATGCTGCGAGGGGGTTGGTTACAGGTGGGCAGGGCACAGGGTTGGCTCCTGCATAAACCCCAGGTGGTCACAAGGGGAGCCCAGCAGTGGGATTTGAGTAAACCCAAACCAGGGGTATATAACATGCAAGAGATCCCAAAGACCTGAGGTGCAATTAGGCATAACTGGGCAAAATGCCGAATGGCTGCTGAAATGCGGGTTACCTGGGACAGAAGAGCTAGCCACCCTCTGTCCAACAAAGAAAGCAACCTGTAGCTCCGGCTCAGAGTGTGAACTTCTGAGGGAAAGCAGGCACACAGCCAGTTCCTCTGGGGCTCAGTGTGCTGGCAGACTGGCTCCCGCTCCAGTATACATGTCTTGTTGTGCTCTCCTGGGCTCAGACTCCTCTAATCCCCAGTAGGAGTGGGAGGGAGTCATTAATGGGAAGACATTCATGGGGTGGAGAGATTCTGGGACAGAGAGAACCCTTGTCAAAGCCTGTGTGGTAAAACCCCATTGAATGCTGAAAGGAGGTGAAACCTGGGTTAAGGTTCCAAATGTGAAGCCATTTTCCTTGCCTGTGGCTCAGATCCCTAGCAGATACAGGAAGGATCGGGGTGGCTGGTAGCTGGGGTTCTTCTTCGAGTGCTTGTTCATGTCCCTTCCAATCAGGTGTGTGCGCGCGCACATGCATGTGCACGTTGGCCGGAAGATTTTTCCCTTAGCAGCATCCGTCGGGTCGTCCTGGGCGCCCCCTGGAGTCGCGCCCTCATGGCGCCTAATATAGAGCCCTGCCGACCAGCCACCCTCTCAGTTCCTTCTTACCGCCAGTGACGGGGGCTGGAACTTCCTTGGCTCTTGCTCAGTAAGTTTCCTGTCTATTCCGTTGTATATAGTTAGTTCTTAGCGTTGTTAGAGTTACTAGAGTTTAGTATAGTGTTTGTTGGGGGTTTTCCCCCTACTCTGGTTCCTGTCGCTGTGGCATGCCGCAGTCCCCGGGTTTCAAGAACTGTGTGGCCTGCGCCAAACGCATGCCGAAGAGTGACCCGCACTCGTCGTGTCTACAGTGCTGAGGGGAGACACATCAGGAAGATCACTGTAAGATCTGCCACAAGTTCCATCCGAGAACTCTTAAAGAAAGGGAACAGCGGCTCAAGGTGATCCTCATGGAGGCAGCTCTACACCCCCACTCTGACCCGGGCTCGAGAGACCCGACCCCAATGCGTCATCCTCGATGCGGAGCGCCCAGCACCATCGGCAAGTTCAGCGCCGAGGAAGGACTCTTCCAGGGACGCTCGGCACCATCACAGCTCCTCAGGCAGGCCACACCTCTGGATCTCCTTCCAGGGCCATGTCGACTCCTGCCCAGGTGCGGCAGTTGAGTCTGGCCCCGCCTCGATCACCGGCACCTATGCAGCAGCTACAGTTCCCGTCCACACCAGAAGCGTACCAGGCTGCTCGGGACCTCCTCCACCTGACGGCACCGTTCTCGCCTGCCAGGGAGAAACCTTCAGCACCGATGGAGCCGTGTCCTCCCGTGCACTGTAAGGGAAGCCGGCTATGATGTCGAGATGCTTCCCCTCACCTTGTCCACCGGCGCCTACCCGCTCTGACAGAGAGCCTTCCTGGTCCCCAAGCTCTCGACGTTCGAGGCATTGAGGATTGGCTCCTCCATGGTCTTCAGTGTCTGAGACCTTGGAGTCAGAGTCCGACTCCTATCGCTCTGGTAGGAGCAGAAGCCGTAGATCAAGGTCTGGGAGAGACAGAAGAGAGCCCCAGGCATGACCTCTGCAGTGGCAGAATCCGCCTCAGTGGCCCTTCTGAACCCTCTGGGCTTTTCACCAGGGCCAGGGAGGAACCCAGGATCCAAGCTCAGCAGCATCTTCTGTGGCCTCCGCCACTTTCGTGCCACCTTCTGCTGCACATCTGCCCTCGGCACCTACGGTCCCGACACCTTTGCCTCTGGCTCCGTCAGCAACTCCGGCACTGTGCTCGGCTCTGACCTCGATGCAGGCACCTATGGCCCCCGGTACCGATGTCGGCACCGGGCCCCCCAACCTCAGCAGCTCCTGTGAGCGTGCCGACCCAGCTCCCTCAGGTGCGACTGATGCCAATGCCGACGCCTGTTCCGATGCCGATGGCCCCGGCACCGTCAGCGGCACCACCTCCTCCAACGCTGCCCTGGGAGTCACGTGACCCCTCGGGGGCAGATGGTAGGGAGCTTCCACTACCGGCACACGCTTCCTCTTCCTCGTTGCCGGACGAAGGGTTGGCGGGGACGGCCATAGCCCCTGTGTTAGAGGACAACATAGACTTGCAGCAGTTGCTCCACAGGGCCACCCAGGGTCTGGGCATCAAGGCTGAGGAGGTGGTAGAGGAGGCAGATCCCATGGTGGACATCCTCGCACCCTCGGGACCTTCACGCATAGCCTTGCCCTGTATAAAGACGGTTGTGGACACCACTAAGACCTTGTGGCAGACGCTGGCATCCTTGCCACCTACTGTCAAACGCAACGAACAGCGGTATTTCGTGCCCTCCAGAGAGTTCGAGCATCTGTACTCCCACCCGCCTCTGGACTCGCTGGTGGTCAATGCAGCTAACCAGCGGGAGAGACTGGGCTTCCAACGTCCCTCCCCAAAGAATAGGGACGCTAAATGCCTCGACCTTGTGGGTAGGAAGGTTTACTCGACTGGTGGTTTGCAGCTCCGTATCGCTAACCAACAGGCCATCGTGAGCAGGTACTCGTACAACACCTGTGCAGCAATGACGAAGTTCATGGAGCTCGTCCCTTCGGATTTCCGGTCAGAGTTCACAGCCTTGGTGGAGGAAGGGAAGCTAGTCTCCCAGGCCTCCTTGCAGGCAGCATTAGACGCTGCAGACGCCACCACTAGAGTGATGGCGACAGGGGTGGCTTTGAGGCGTGGCGCTTGGCTCCAAGTCTTGGGGTTACCCTACGAGGTCCAGCAAATGATTCAGGACCTCCCGTTTGAGGGTGAGACTGTTTTCAGCAAAGACAGACAAACGGCTCCACAGCCTAAAAGATTCCTGAGCCACCCTCAGATCCTTGAGCCTGCACACCCCTGCCACGCAGCAGAAACACTTCTGCCCGCAACCTCCTCAAAGGTTCCAGCAACAGAACCGCCAGGACGGTGTGACGAGTGGGCATGATCTGTGAGTCCGTGACAGACGGTTCTCGGAGGAGGAACAGGAGCAGCAGGAGGAGGCAACACCCTTCTGCTAGTCAAGGCTCTGGCCAGCCCAAACCACCCTCTGGCCCTAAACCAGCCTTTTGAAGGTGCGATCAAGGACAGTGTTCCAGACCAGAGACTGGATCTACCCTGCCTTACCTTTTCCTCCCGTCTATCCCCCTTCTACCATGCATGGGCCCATATCACTTCGGACCGATTGGTACTTCGCACGGTGCTCAGAGCGGTGCGCCTAGTGTGTCAGATATTCCGCCACTATCTAACTGGACAATATGTATTGGTCATGACGGACAATACGACTGCGATGTTCTATATCAACAAACAGGGGGGTGCACGCTCCTCTCCCCTGTGCCAGGAAGCCCTCAAGTTATGGGACTTTTGTGTAGAACACTCAGTCGACCTACAGGCGTCGAACCACCCCGGGGTCCAGAATGAGTTGGCGGACCACGTCAGCAGGTCATTCCGCAGTCATGAGTGGTCCCTTTGCCCTGACGTTGCATGTTCGGTCTTCCAGAGGTGGGGATGTCCCCTGATCAACTTCTTCGCCACACGACGCAACAGGAAGTGTCAGCAGTTCTGCTCCTTCCAGAATCACAGACCGGGTTCCACAGCGGACACATTTCTCCTCCATTTGGGGTGGGGGGGCCTCTTCAATACGCCTTCCCACCGATATCGCTTTTTCACAAGGTCCTGCTCAAGATCCGCAGAGACCATGCTCGGGTCATTCTCATAGCACCGGCCTGGCCCTGTCAGCCATCTCTCCTAGACACGTCTCTCCTAGACATGTCCGTGGGAGCCCTGATTACCTTACCACTCTCCACGGACCTTCTAACACAGGACCACGGACGTCTCCAACACCCGAACCTGCAGTCGCTCCATCTCACAGCATGGAAGCTCCATGGTTGAATCCGTCTGAGCTTTCCTGTTCAGACCAGTTCAGACAGGTCCTTCTCGGCAGTAGAAAACCCTCGACGAGGGCCACATACCTTGCCAAGTGGAAGAGATTTTCAATCTGGTCGGCACAGTGCGACTCGCCCCCGATGCTAGCCTCAGTGCCCCACATTTTGGACTATCTTCTACACCTGAAGCAGGAGGGTCTCTCATTGCCTTCTATAAGAGTGCACTTGGCTGCATCTCAGCTTTCCATCCAGGGGTACAGGGCCGCTCGGTTTTCGCTAACCCTCTGGTCAGCCGCTTCCTGAAGGGACTCGACAGGTTGTACCCGCATGTCCGCCAACCGGTTCCTGCCTGGGACCTCAACTTGGTCCTCTCTAGATTCATGGGGCATCCCTTTGAGCCTTTAGCAACTTGCTCCCTGCTCTACCTCTCTTACAAGGTCGCGTTCCTGGTGGCAATAACCTCAGCCCAGAGGGTGTCTGAGCTCAGGGCCCTAACTTCAGAGCCGCCCTACACCGTGTTTTATAAGGACAAGGTTCAGGTCAGACCCCATCCGGCCTTCCTCCCGAAGGTGGTATCGCAGTTCCACATCCACCAGGACATTTTCCTCCCGGTTTTCTACCCTAAACCTCATTCGAGCAGCAGGGAGCAGAGGCTCCACACTCTGGACGTCAGCAGAGCGCTGGCTTTTTACATCGAGAGGACGAAACCGTTCAGAAAGTCGGTCCAGCTCTTTGTGGCAGTGGCGGACAGGATGAAGGGTCAGCCAGTTTCAGCCCAACGCATGTCATCATAGATTGTGGCCTGTATTAGTGAGTGCTACAATCTAGCAGGGGTTCCCGCGCCCCCGATAACAGCTCACTCTACCAGGGCGCAGCCTTCATCGACGGCATTCCTGGCTCAAGTTCCCACCCAGGAAATCTGCAGGGCGGCAACGTGGTCATCCATACGCACTTTCGCCGCGTACTGTGCAATCACTCGGCAGGCCAGAGACGATGCGGCCTTCGGAAGAGCAGTACTCCAATCAGTGGACAGCTCTGACCCCACCTCCTAAATTTCGCTTGGGAGTCACCTGATTGGAATGGACATGAACAAGCGCTCGAAGAAGAAAAAACGGTTACTCACTTCTCGTAACTGTTGTTCTTCGAGATGTGGTGTTCACGTCCATTACAATACCCTCCCTCCTACCCCTCTGTTGGAGTAACCGGCAAGAAGGAACTGAGGGGGTGGCCGGTCGGCAGGGCTCTATATTGAGTGCCATGAGGGCACAACTCCAGGGGGCACCTAGGCCGACCCGACGGATGCTGCTGCTAAGGGAAAAATCTTCCGGCCAACGTGCACTTGCGCACACACCTGATTGGAATGGACATGAACAACACATCTCGAAGAACAACAGTTACGAGAAGTGAGTAACCGTTTTTTCTCCAGGATATCAGCTTTGATGTCCTTTTGGGGAATGACTGTCCAATCCACATGGGAGATGTGTCACACTGCCTCAGGTGTAACTTCCCTGATGCTGTGACTACAGCAGCAAGCTCACAGCCAACCCTCACTGGGGAAGCAGAGAGAGAGCTGAGCCCCCTGCTGAGTGTGGGGAGACACACGCAGGGAAGGAGAACTGCCAGACATGGTTGCCCCCTGTCCAGGGGTGAGAGAAGGCCCATAGAAGGGTAAAGCAGCTGGAAGGCTGTTACTGGTAACAGACAGCCGGTCAGAGGGTCGCCATGGTCATGTGGGGTTCTCTTAACCAAGAGACCCAGAATCAGAACCCCCTGGGAGTGGGGGAGACTCTGTCCTGGGGGTGAGGGCAATACATTAACCCCAAAAGGGGAAATGGGTTCCTTGCACATGCACAGCTCTGGGACTGAGACACAACTCCAGAGGGGGCCTGCCAATGTGGGGGGCAGCCTGGATCACCAGACCCTGGGATGCCAGAGCCTCAGAGATAAGGCTGGATTGACTCCCCTTGCAGGGGGACAAATATACACTGACCACCTCCCACCCAAATGCTCAGGAGGTCACTTCCTACCCCAAACAAGGGGTCAAGACACCCCAGGGTGCAGCCAAGATGGCTGACACATGGAGGAATGTGGGGTCACTGCCCTCATCACTCACTGGAAGATGGTCAGGACTTCATCCACTTTCAAACCCAAAGGTTTTTGGGGTGGCAAAAGGGTATGGGGCAGCATGAAAACTCTCCATGTGCCCCCTGCTAGTATCACCTCACAGACCAGACCTAAGGGAGGATGTGAAACTGCTCTGAACTGGATACTGGAAACTGTAAGTTTGGTTAATTAGAAACTGTGCTGTAAGAATCTCGGAAGTGCCTGGTAGGATAGCTACCAAGATGAGAAATATCCTGTGGCATCTATGGATAGCATGTGTGGGTTTGAACTTCCCCTGGTCACTGGTTAAAGTGACCCGCGTAGTTCAGTCTTGCAGGAGGAAGAGATGCGACAAAGTGGGAATATTTTTATGAATCCTATGTGTGCCTCAGTTTCCCCCCATTATGTTACATTGCTACCCAGTGGGGGGAAATGATTGTTTGCTCTCAGGGCAGACTAAGACATAGGTGTGTCTGTTCATTCCACCCAGACAGGGATGTGACATAGTCCTTCAGGAACTGGCTGAAACTGACCCAGATCAACAATGGGTCCAGAGAGACAATGCACGCTCCAGTGACTCACGAATTGACACTTAACATCAGGAAGCTCCAGTGAAAGAGAGGGGTGGTTGACCTCAGCATGGCCCAGCCTGGGAGAACAAAGGACAGACGTGTCCAGCAGGGAATAAAGAGGTGGCTTCTGGAGGAAGCTGCGGGCTCTCTCATCTGGGAACCGATGAAGGGAGTCAGACAATGGAGCTCACTACAGCTTGGCTGCTGAATTGTGGCTTGACTAGAATGGACGATGCTTTGACTTTTATCTCTATGCCAACCTAACGATTTCCAGCACTGTGTTCCACCTAATAAACTCTGCTCTGTTCAGAAAAGGCTATTTAAGGTTTCACTGCAAATACTGGCTGGGGTGCATTAGTCCCCGAAGAGCATACAAGTGTCTACCAGGTGTCTATATTTGCTGGGCAGAGCTCAGTGCTGGAGCCCAACAGCTCAGTCTAGGGGAGCGGTGAAGCTGTGTGGCCTACCCTGACAGAACAGCAAGACCCTTTGGGGGTCTGGCACACTGAAGGGGTTCTTCAAAGAGACTGTTCAATAGCTGGGGTGTATCACTGGCCCCATGGATCTGAGACTTGGGCACTTTGCAAGACTTCTCTTTTTCTGGCAATGAGCTGCAGAACCCTGACGACGTTACTTCCGGAGAGTCTTCAGGGCAATGACTGTCTTCCAGGGCAGCTGTACCATGCTTAACACAATGAGGTCTCAGCCTTGATAGGCCTTTGAGCACAACCACAATATAAATAATACAATAAGGAGCCACCACACCGGATCTTCTGAGAAGTGTGTGGTTTAAATCCTGCGGAAGAGAGAATCTGGCTCCTCTCCTAGAAGGCACTGAGGCTATACCCTTTTACATACTGGCACCTAGAGATGACCATGATGGGGAGCTATAAAGCTAATAAATAAACAAACAACAATTATCAGCCAGGCTCTGAAGTCCTTCCTCGGAGTTCATTTATTTTCTTGCCCAAACTCTCCCTGAGTCTCACTGACTCAGGAAGGGGCTGAGCCAGTGTGCACAGCCCACAATGGGAGTTGGACGGAGCCCTAACCACGGCCTTTGGGATGTAGCCGAGTTGGTGACTATGTTCTGTGTTGGTTTATATTCAAGTTATTCACCAGTCTTAATTCAGGGCTACTAACAACAACCGTCATAGTGACAGAACATCTTAACTTCGATCAATCTAACCTAAAACCAGCTGCCTCCTCAACCTGCCAGCCCCTGAACTGGAGCCTCTATTCATTCTTTAAAAAAAATCACAGTAGCACCACAGCTTTCTTTTTTATTTGTTTACCACAAATTTATGTATTGGCATTATGTTAATAGCTGTCTTTTAAAATGTGGGGTTTTGGGGGGGGGTGTTTAAAATTGTGTGGAGGGGATGGGGAGGGGTGTGTGTGTCAAGGCTTGGGGGTGTGTGTGGTGGCAGGATTTAAGGGTTGGGGACAGGGCTGTGTCAGGTTTTGGGGGGAAGGGGAAGAATCAGGCCAGGGGGTGGTGTGTGTGAGGGCTGGTGGGGAGGGGAGGGATGGCCGTGGGGGGAACAGTCAGGGCCCAGGGGTGGGGGTTGGGGTAGGCCAAGACTCAGCGGGGCTCAGGGCTCCTGAGCATTGGGGCTCGGGGGGGATCTCAGGGCTTTGGTGGGCTCTGGTGCAGGTGAGGTTTGGGGGGAATCGGGTCTTTGGGGGTCAGGCCTAAGGAGGATGAGTCAGGCCAGGAGGTGTGTGTCAGGTGTTGGGGGCGGGTCAGGCCGGGGGGCTGCGGCTCCGGGAGGGAGTGGGCCGTTGGGGGGGGGGGGGGGGGGCTCTCGGGGGGCGGGCTCAGGCTCGGCCCCAGCACAGCGGGAGCAGCAGCCCCCGCAATCCGCCCCCTTAACGGGCCCGCGCATCGCCCCGGGGGTCCCAGAACCCGCCGGGGGAGGGACCGGTTCGCTCCTGGGGCCCAGGCCGGGCTGGGCGCAGCGCTGCCGAGGGACTGGGGACACCGTCCCATCAGCGGTTCCCATGGCAGCCAGGCTAACCTCTGACCTCTGCCCCGTGAACCCCGGGGCCCGACCGACCGCCAATCGCAGGGCGGGGCAGCAGGCCCGCCCCGTGGGCGTCCCCGGCGCGCAGTGGTGACGTCGTGATGACGCGAGCGCCGGGCCGTAGCCCCCAGGCTGGGCCGGAACCGCAGCCGCCGTGGGCTGAGGTGAGTGCGGGGCCCGCCCGGCCCCAGGGGCCGCCTCCCTCGGGGCCCCGCATCCACCTGCCTCAGGGACGCGCCGGGGCCCGCGTTCTCCCTCGGGGCCGCGCTCTGTCCGTGTCGCCCCTCAGCGGCGGGGCCGCGCCGAGCCTGTGTGGCGCGCGCTCCGCGACCCCCCCCCCCGGCCTGTCAGTGCGGGCCCGGCCCCGGCCCCTCGCCCCGCCGGTGCGCCGGGGTCCGCCCTGAGCCTCCCCAGCGCCACGGCAAGGAAAGCGGCTTCCCAGGTGCGCCTCCGGGGCCCTCAGACGGGCAGGACCCTGAGCGCAGGGCCGGGCGGCAGAAGCTCCCGCTGTGATCGGGGAACGCGTGGCTGCCTTCCCGGAAGGGTTTCCACGGGAGTCCCCCTGGGCTCTAACCGGTGTACAAACACCCTGCGAAGCCGCCTCGCCGGGGGCCCCGCCAAGCCCTGGATGGTTGTGCGGGGGGGGTTCGGCTCCGAGTGATGGGAGCCAACGTTAGCGCAGGTGGCAGCAATGGAGCTGGAGCAGTGTCCGTGATTCGGCCCATCTGATAAGTACTGTCGTTAAATCTCCCAACCGGTGCACTAATAGCATGTGGGTAGCGGGGATCAAAAGCTTGTCATTGACAGTTAGATTGTTGCGATAGGAGAGAAAACAGCAGAAGAATCTCATTTTGTTCCTATTTATTTGGGATAGTTGTCCCTAGGTCTCAAAGATTCGTGATTTGTGTGGGGTAGAAATGACGTAGAAGTCAGCTCTTACTGTCTTTCTCTAATGGATGTTTGTGCAATGGGTCTGTTTTTACATAACGTGGTAGATGGGGCGGGGAGGGAACAGGATGTCAGTGGGAGAGTTGCACATCCAGACATAGCAACAATCAGTGTTTGGGGGTTGCTGTATCAAAATGAAATACTTTAACTGTGTGCTTCTGCAAGTGTCTTCTTTCATTTGGCTTAGGCACAACCTCCTTCCATCAACATTCTCTGAACATTTTTAAGAAGTTCCTTCTCTTTTGACGAATGGAAGAAACCCCTAGACTTTGTTTTTAAAGCAATTTTTTTATAATCACTCATGTTCAGTTAGTCCCGATACAGAAAGCAAGCATAGACATGTCCTAGTATGGGAGAATTTAAAATAAACACAGAAGCAGTCCTGGCTAACATAGCAATCTTTTAGTTCAAATGGTTCTTGACCCAACACAGTTCAGTATATTTTATTTGTGACAAAAAAGAAAATAAAATCATACTAATGAATTATGCAAATGATGCAAAGACTGGTGGGGTGGCACATAATGACAAGGACCCAGCAGTCATAAAGAAATACATTAAATGCAATCAAATATGTTTTAATACAGCTAAATGCAGGGTCACACACTTTGGAACAAAGAATGGAGGACAGTTTTCATACATACAGTTTACATACAGGAAAGGGGACAGTTTTCTGGAATGCAGTGATTGGAAAAGATTTGGGATATTGCTGGAGATAACTAACTGAATGTGAGTTCCCAGTGTGATGCTATGGTAAAAAGGGTAAACACCACCCTTTGGTACAAACAGGGCAGTAGCAGTGAGGGTGGGTGGTGGTATTACCTCTTTATATTGCATACTGTGCTCAGGTCTTGTGTCCATACTTGAAAAGGATATTGAAAAGCTGGAATGGTCTGTTCAGAGAACAGTCATACAGATTATCTGAGGTCTGGAAAATCCACTTTATAATGAGAGCCTTAAACAGATTGAATCTTCAGTAACCTAGGGTGCTCAGAGGCAACTTGATCAATATAAGTACTGACACAAAGAGAAGCTGAGATGTTGGGGGGCCCTTTAATCTAACAGACACTGACATAACAAAATCTGATAGCTAGAAGCTGATGTTAGAGGAAAAAATCAAAGTGGAAGTAAGATGCAACATCTTAACAGTGAGAATAACAAATCACTGGAACAGCTTCCCAAGGGAAATGTTAAATTAATCATTACTTGAATTCTTTAAATCAAGATGGGATTTTTTTTAAAAGATAATACTATAGTTAACCACAAGTTACTCAGCTCAGTAGTGTTCACTTACATAGAAGGGATGAATGATTTCCTCAACTGCAGGAATTACTGGGTGAAATTGCACAGCCCTTGTTAGATGAGAAGTCAGGATAGATTATCATAGTTGTCCCCTCTGGCTTTAAACAGCTGAGTCTGTTTAGTTAGTTTTTACCACTCTCACTGTGGTATCTGACTCCCCTGACAAAGTTGCAAAAAACTTAAAGCCAACCTAACCTGAATGGTCTTTGGTTTCCCTTACCAGCATGAGGGCCATGGACTTTGCTGGCAGGAACCTTTATCTTTTTTGTCTGCTTTTCGCTAATATCGGATATATTTTCCAAGCCCTACGCAGAGTTCTATATAGCATTATTTGGTCAGCATCCCTCTTATGGACTCTAAGCAAGCAACAACACAGTGCAGTGTATGGACATCTATAACCAATGGTCTCTAGGGCCATTAACAGACATGCCAAACAAGCAGGGCAACTTGTCAAGACCAGGAGCTGTCTCTGACATCCCCACTTCCAGCACATGCGGCACAACTTCAGATACTAGCATGGAAGCTGGACTTTGCCCACGGAGAAGCCACAGAGGGAGGGCAGAACACAGAAGCACTTTTGCAGTGGAAGAAAGAGACAGTAACGTGTATGTGAACAGCACACGTTTTATTCCTGCGTTTTCAGGTTGCATGAGATTTAGTGAGATGTCCCAGGCATGTCGATTTATGCCTAAGTCTTGTATATTTTGGGTCTTGTCTACCTTAAGTTGATGCATTTTGAGGCTGGACTGTGGCTTATTTCATAAAGCACCATATACATTTATGGTGCCTCAGAAGTGATGATCGATAAATACCAGCCCCGTGCAGCAAAGTGACCATGGAGATTATACTTCTAGTAGGATTTTCCACGAGTGAGAGATTTCCACAGATGTGTTCCTCATCACACCTGCTCAACAGCACCTAGCCTTGCAGATGAACTTGTATGATGAAAGGATGATCCTTTGCCGTGTTAGCGTTTGTAGGCATTAAAGACCCTGATATTTCAAACGTTGGTATTAGTGTATCAATGAAAAAGTGTGTGTGAATTTAAATTGCTTCACTCTGTTTCGAGATGTCTCTGATTTCATTTGTGTGACTGAAAGCCTGTCAGTATAGCCTCAGTGTGGTTACTCAGTTGTCTCCGCGTTTCTCTTCTAGGGCACCCCCAAATAAATTATTAATCAGTAGGGGTTGGCGTCGGAAATGTTGAGGACACTTAGTGAATCAATGGAAGTGGTGAGTCCTCAGTACGTTTGACAGTTACCCCACATGATCTTAATGGGGCTACTAGTCTGAGGAAAGCAGTTGCTAGCTTTTACAGCATTAAACTAATACCAGCTTATGCTAATTACAACTGTGGCTAAAACATGCAGCTACCACCCAAACTATGTGGATAGGCTGAATATGTGTTTCCTGCTCAATTGCCTGAGTTATCTAATGCAACAGCTTCTTCTTGCTCGGCTCTGTATTCAATAATATAATATTCCACAGCACCATTTCCACGCAGACTATGGCACACAAGCAGTGGAGTGTGGGCTTAGACTAATCATTCTGACTAAAGCAGGGATACAGTCCCTCTCTCTTCTGGACTGTTCTCTGAATTTCTCTGGATTGGACTGTCACATTGAAATGTGCATCTACTGCGTTTTAATGCCCCTGGCTGTTCTTCACATGCTTTAAAGGCACTTTGGACTGATGATATTTTAAAAAATCCACCCCATGTTACTAATAATATCTGAGATTATTTAATATTCTTTCAGGTTGAACATTGGATTAGGCTATTTGTTTACTTTTGGACACTTCACTCAGAATGACCAGTGAAACTCAAGAGGTCATTTTCACTTTTTCTGTAGCTGGTTTCCCTTTCTAGTTCTTGTGCCCTAGGGCATGGCCTCTGTAGCTGACATTCGAATATTGCCAGGGAAAGGTTAGATAGAAGAGGTTTTTTTCGCTGATATTTTAAAAAGTCTCAACATTAGATTTTTCTAAATCTTTGGTTTCTTTTTCCAAACTGAATGTTGGACCTAAACTACTTCCTTGTGTCCCTTTTTAAAATGTTCCTCTTTCTACCCATAATCCCCTTCTGAGTGAGGACTAATTGGGGCTCCAATTCATGCCAGTTATGCTCCGTAATTGGCTAGAGGTTCCAATGGGTGATGGTAGGAGGTGACAGCTTTCTCATAGTCCCCTGTGCATGCTCAGGCACCCCACCACCAGACTTTGAGCCAGACTAGTAATTTTAAACCATCAGGCTAATTGCCAAAATGTGTTTAGGCAGCATCTCCAACTCCTAGCCAGTCATCTTGTTTTAATCTGCAAATGCCATAAAGTCTTGCTGAAGTGCAGCAGATTTCACTGGTGTATTAGAATACAGTGTGGGGAGTGAAAGCTGCATTCCCCAGGGTATGGGAGCAGTTTCTGTTCCAACGCAATGAATGGAACGAGTTCCACTTCACTGCAACTAAAACTAAAACTTTCCCATGCTCCTGTGAAAAGGCAAAAGTGATGTTTGGTTCTTAACGCAAAATAAAACACCTCTGATCACTAGATCTTGACTATTGGAATTAGAAAGTATTAAAACCTGCCATGGGATTTCCTGGGGTGTAGAGAGAGAGAGAGAGAGAGAGAGACACTGAATGTCCCCCTGCACCCCCAATCCATCTTAACTGCTGATCTTAAAGACTGTTCCAGTGTAATAGTCTTCCAATAGGTGTTTGGAGTAGCACTTCTTAAAACCCATTTTCCTCAGGACTGTGTCTCCTCTTTAGGGCTGGGTGACCCTTGCAGACTGGCACTGTAGCAGAGATGAGGTTTGAATGAGAGTTTATTCACTAATCTCCCCTCCAAGCACAGTTTGTGTCTTCAAACTCTAGTGTGTCCTGCTCTGCTATTTATGATGAGTCTTCCTGGGATTTGATGCTTTGAGGAGCAAAGGTTACTTCTCACTTTATTTTAATTTAGTTGGTGAAATTCGTGCTCCTGAAAACGAATGGCTGACAGTAGTGGTTGGGCTTGGGCTGTGCAAGTTTCTCTCAAAGCTCTGCTACTGTGTCTCAGTCCTGATCTGCCATCCCCTGGGGTTACTCATGTACCACAGTCCTGAGCTGCAATGGTTACTACTTTTTCTAGTCCTACCCTCCTCTTTGCCCCTCAGCTCTGTCAGTGCGCCTCAGAAGTGGCCTGTATCACACCCTACAGTTCCAGTTTTGGGCTTCCCATACGCAACTCGCCCAATCCCCTTTAACCCTGAACTGTAGCTCTTGCAGTCCTGGATTTCTGTAGATCAGAAACTGCCAAATTATGCAGTAGTTCTGTGCTGTGCAAATCGGGATTGGGATAGGTGATTGCCTAACTTGTGACCACAGTTTGACGCCTAGCCTCTGGAGATGTTAAACTGGTTCATTTCTTGAGCCCTGTTATGTCTGTTTGTCAATGTCCTTTCACTGAGCCGGGACTGCTGGCTGCAGGGGGATGTTGGCAGAGGGCAGTTTGCTTTTCTTCTCAGAAGTGATTCCAGCAGCTGCCTGAAATGCAGTTGTGGTCTGAGCCATGTGACTCTTCATCTGAATGCAGAAAGGACTTTCTAAATGTGATTTTAAGTGAATAGCAGCAGAAGCCATACACAGCCTAATGTCTCCCATGCTGTTAGTGACAGGGCAGCAGAAATATCTGCCTGCTTCTGAAAATGTCAATATGCTACATCAAACCATTAATCCTAAACCAGACTTGGAGGTGGGGTAGAAGGGAAAGACAGGTTTGATCAAGTGAATGCTTCGTTTTAATTTGCAACAGACTTGAAAGCCACATGTATAGCGATTGCTTTGAATGGAACTCTGTAAGGAGAATTTATTTAACAGTAAATCTGTTCCCCCATTTGGAGCAGGATCAATGTGTAGACATAAAGTTATAGATAATTATGGATTTCATTTGAAATTGGTTCTTCCTTTGCCTACCTGTCAAGACTTATGTTCGGGATTCTCTGTTTCCTGTGTAAGAGTGGCTGCCTTTGTGAGCACTTAAACCAGAGAATTTTCCTGCCCTCCCTGCTGTGCATCTGCTGATATGAACAGCAACAGGGCAAATGCTGGGTCACTACAAAAAGTAATTTTCCCTCTGTTGATATTCACCCCTTCTTGTCAACTGTTGAGAATAGGCCACTTCCACCTTGATTGAATTGGCCTCGTTAGCTCTGATCCCCCACTTGATAAGGCAACTCCCATCTTTTCATGTGCTGTAATACATATACTGCTTACTGTATTTTTCACTCCATGCATCTGATGAAGTGGGTTTTAGCCCACGAAAGCTTATGCCCAAATACATTTGTTAGTCTCGAAGGTGCCACAAGGACTCCTCGTTGTTAGGGCAAATGCAGAAGTGGTTAGAGAGCTAGCTCTTAGGCTTTGTTTTAACATGTAATTATTATATACTTAAGTCTACGTAACTATGATCTTATATCTTTTTTCCCAAAGGCTTTTCAGGTCACCTTTAAAGGTAATTTGCAAAGGGGGAAACATGGGTATGTTTATTTTTTTTATGATGGGGGGGGGGGGGGGAGAGGCCCGTAAAGGGTTTTTTCTTTTTTTTTCTTTTTCCTGCTCACACTTTACATTAGAGATTCAGGTCTTGTCTACACTGGTACCTGGAAGAATCTGCAGAGGATGGGAGTACTATTCTATTAGTAGAATTATGACATCACACTCTTCAAAGAAGTGAAATGTGATTGAGCAGGGAATAGATTTTAAAACTTTATATACAAACACCTGTTTGACTCCAATTGCTAACTGTTAGAACAGTGGTTCTCAACCAGGCGTACGTACACCCCTGGGGGTACAGAGAGGTCTTCCGGGCGTACATCAACTCATCTAGATGTAAAACTTGGCAAACAGGCTACATAAAAAGCACTAGTGAAGTCAGTACAAACTAAAATTTCATACAGACAACGACTTGTTTATACTGCTCTATATACGATACACTGAAATGTAAGTACAGTATTTATATTCCAATTGATTTATTTTATAATCATATGGTAAAAAGGAGAAAGGCAGCAATTTTTCAGTAATAGTGTGCTGTGACACTTTTGTATTTTTATGTCTGATTTTGTAAGCAAGTTGTTTTTAAGTGAGGTGAAACTTGGGAGTATGCAAGACAAATCAGACTCCTAGTCTGGAAAGGTTGAGAGCCACTGTATTAGAAGGAAGGCTGAGAAAGCACCCTGTCCACCACTCTGGGCCCATCAAGGAGTTCTCCAATAAACACAGAGAAGAGAAGACTCGATATTCCTGATATTTCTAAAGTAAAAAAGAAGCAGAAGATTTTTTTTTTTTTTTTTTATTTGAGGGTGGAGATCTTTTAGGTCTTCTCTGTATATCACAAAACAGGGTACAAACTCATTTTGCTCTTGTTTTCAAATCAGCTTTTTAAGGACTCACCTACTTAGCCACATTCACAGATTCATAGTTCCCAGCATAAGACTGCACACTTCTGTCTACTCTACACAGGCAATGTGCAATGTAATTGTGTTAGAGCTCTGGTTACGTACATGGAAACATCATCTTCCATGTTTGCAGGAAACCTATTCAGAATTCACTTCCCCTGAGTGAGCCAGTCAAAAATCTAATACAAGGCAACACCCTTGTCTCTTTCCCAGTTGATCCATGTTCTTGTGTGTGTGTTTACTACATAGGGAAGTGATTTTTGTGTGTGTGTAAAAGACCTAAATCATTTTGTAAATGGTCCTGCACCTGCAGTGTAGAGGTTGCACCTTCTGAACAGCAACTCATTGTGCCAGTTGGGTACAGGTGAGGCTGGAATCCTACACACAACATCCCATCAGCATTTGTGATTGAGACTCCATATGAGAGACTAATGACAAAAGTGAATAATACCACGTGCTCCACAGAAAACATTTCTCATTGGCTCTGTCTTCTAAAATGGCTACACAAGTGCTTAAAAATCAGAGCTCAGAGTAATGATGAATAGGTCAGTGATACATTAGGAGATATCATGGGTTTTCCATAGGGGTCGTTCTAGGTCTGGTACTATTCAGTATATTAGTTGAAGCCTTGGAGGTTGAAGCAGTCAATGCACTTACCATCCTTTAATCTGATACAAAGCTGAAAGGGATCACCAATACCTGGGAGGACAGAAACAGATGATATTGGCCTGGGTAAATGAGTGAAGTGGGCTGAAATGAATCCCAGGAGATTCTACTAAGGGAAGAAAACAGTGGAGGTACAGAAGGGATAATCAAATGCGCTGTTATAGAATAGGGGATAATGGCTGGGCAGGTGTAGCCGAGAGTAGGTAATTGTTGAACCACATTTACTTTAATAGAATATCACATCTGAAAGAAGCATGGGATTTCTTCCACTCCATACAACGATGCTCATGCCTTAGCTGGAGGGCTGTATTCAGATCTGGGCAGCAATTTAAAACAAAAACAAAAACAAGCATATCGGAGAAAGTTCAGAGGAAACCAGCTAAAGTGATCAAAGATTTGGAAAATAAGAGCTGTTGGGAATATTCAAGGGATCTTGGCATGGAGAAAAGATGACTGCATAGAGACAATGACCTACTGGTAGAGTGGTGTTATATAGAGGACAGGTATCAGCTATCACTAATCAGCGAGGACAGAGTGAGAAGTAACAGACTTAAGATACAGTTTCCCAGTTAAATCTGAGGGGAAAGTTTAGGAAGAGTTCAGTAAGAGAGAGCTTCCAAGGGAGGCTGTGGCATTCCTGTACTCAGAGATTTGAGGTTACAAATAATGCCCAGAAAGTAGGGTGATGGGTGCCTTACAAAAGCCTAAGCTGCACAAAAGAGGCTACCTTCCATTGTTGTTGCAGTGTAGCCATGTTAGTCCCAGGATATTAGAGAGACCAGGTGGGTGAGGTGATATCTTTTATTCTTCAGGTCCGAAGAAGAGCTGTGTGTAGCTGGAAAGCATCTCTCTTTCACCAATTCATGTTGGTCCAATGAAGGATATGACCTCACCCACCTTGCCTCTCTGAGAGGATACTGTCATATTAGGGATACTCTGCTCAGGCCTACCATAATGCTAGGAAATGTACTAGCTGACCCACGGGGGTCTCTCTTCTAACCCCAGTTGGGGGTCTCCTCTAGGGCTTGCTTTGGCCTGCTAATGTGTTTAATGTATAACTGCCTTGTGCACACAGTGATTTTACCATGTTAGCTAATGCATGGTAAGACCCACCTCATTTACTAGTGTGGCTGTATCCTTCATCTACAGCTGCATCTTGAGCCAGGGGTCGCTTACATGATGTTTGATGTTATAAATCTTCATTACTCTAATTCCTACTTCTTAGCTCTCTTCTCTCTGTTTTTTGAAAGGTTCGAATGTGGGAGTTGTCCCAGATGCGGTTGCTGCTGATGTCACCCTGGGAAAATGCCTTGATGGGTGATTAGCACCATTCAGTGATGGGCTGTGGGACAAGCAAAGTGCTTCCCGAGCCCCCCACGGACGTTCAGTTAGATCTGGTTAAAAAGGTTGAGCCTTACACTGGTCATAAAAATGACGTGTACAAGCACTTCATCAAGGATGATGGTGGAGCTGCTATCAAAGCTGGCTCCCCCTCGCCTCCTCGTCACACCAACCCCTATTCCAGTGGCCACCCACCTAACTACATGGAGCAGCCTGAGCCCCGCAAGAACAAGGTGGCTAAGTACCGTGCCAAATTTGACCCCAGAGTGACCGCCAAGTATGACATCAAAGCCCTGATTGGCCGAGGCAGCTTTAGTCGTGTTGTGCGGGTGGAACATAAGGCTTCCAAGCAGCCCTATGCAATCAAGATGATAGAGACCAAGTACCGGGAAGGGAGGGAAGTGTGCGAATCAGAGCTCTGTGTGTTGCGACGGGTTCGGCACACAAACATCATCCAGCTCATTGAGGTGTTTGAGACCCAGGAGCGAGTCTACATGGTGATGGAGTTGGCCACCGGAGGGGAACTGTTTGATAGAATCATTGCCAAAGGCTCCTTTACTGAGAGAGATGCTACCCGAGTGCTGCAGATGGTGTTGGATGGGGTAAAGTACTTACATACACTGGGCATCACGCACCGGGACTTAAAACCAGAGAATTTGCTGTATTACCATCCTGGAACGGATTCTAAAATCATGATCACAGACTTTGGGCTAGCAAGTGCTCGGAAGAAGGGAGATGACTGCCTAATGAAAACCACCTGTGGGACACCAGAGTATATCGCCCCAGAAATCCTGGTCAGGAAACCCTACACCAATTCTGTGGACATGTGGGCACTGGGTGTGATCTCGTACATCCTCCTGAGTGGAACTATGCCCTTTGAGGATGACAACCGAACCCGCTTGTACCGGCAGATCCTGAAAGGAAAGTACAGTTACTCAGGGGAGGTGAGTGTGGCAAAGGTCGAACCAAGGGGGACTCCAGACAGAGTCTGGACCATCAGTGCTGTGATGGGAGCCCTGTGATCATAGGCAGATCAAGGTGGCTGTCTTGAAAGGGGTTTCCCTTTGCCATGTTCAGTACGTGGTCCATAAGGTGACTTCTTTAACAGGCTCAGGTCAGATTTTTGTGCCACAACTGTCTGAGCTGTTCTGGATTAGCCATAGGTGAATTCAAGGCTGGGAATCTTACACAGGGTAGTTCAGTGCTGGTTCTTTTTAGGAATTGGCAGAGGTCTGCATTCCTGACCTATTAAAATCCCTCCTGTTCTGCAGGGGATTCTCTCTGCCATTCAGGTTTGATTCCACTGAGGAACAGAGAGTTCTTTTTAAAAACAAAGCAAAACAGCCTTCCACCCCCCCTAAGACAGCACAGGAAGAACATTAACTGATTAGGACGCTGATTGGTATCTGGGTTTGGGTGACGTGACCCAAAATGTGTTATGCTAATTTTGGACAGTAGAATTCTTATTTTGTGATGGAAACAAGACCAGGGTAAAATTTTCAGAAGTTCCTTTTCAAGAATGACTTAGGAACTTAAGTCCTATTGGCTGTCACTGAAACAGAGTCTCCTTAGTCATTTTTGAAAATGGGACTTAAGCACCTAAATGATTTAGGAGCCTTTGGAAATTTTATCCTAGAACCGTGTTACGACTTTAACGGTTGGTTTAGTGCTGGGCTCCATTAGATTTGGTACCTCACTTCTTTTACACTCACCATCCTCTGGCTTAAGAGGATAAACAAGATGTAGCATGCACCTGTCGGCTTTTTGTTTCCGATACAAACTACATATTTGTCTTGAAAGACTTGACTCCTGAAATTCCTAGAGTTCTCACGCAGTCTTTAGTTACAGCTGGTCACCTCTGGTTGGAGCCACAAAGGCCTTTGGGTGCCTAATTGCCACGTTAGATGCTTAGGTTCAAAACTGGGATCCTTAAAACCCCACGCAGCTGCCACCTAACACTGGAGGCATCGAAAGGCCCTAGGTGCATAAGTTTCAGCTGGTGAGTGTAGTCCTGACATTGCTGAGCTGCTGGACCTCTTCTTTATGTCTGAGCCTCTGTGGAATCCTCAAACAGGGCATTCTGCCCCCATCTTCTCTGAGGGGCCTGATTTGGTAGGTGGGCTCAGAAGCTGCTTTAGAGCACACACAACACAGTTGAGGAGCAAGAGGTGATGTTGCTGTCTTTATCCAGTAGCACAGTGGTTAGAGCTCACCCAGGCTGTGCAAGACCGCAGTTCAAATCCCCACTCTCCTGTATTCAGAGCAGGGACTTGAACCCAACTTTCCCGACACACAGGTGAGTGCTTTAACCACTGAACTATAGGATTGTCACAGATCTGGTCGGGCTCTCACTAGACTGCTGTGAAGTTACCCAAGCCTAGGCTCCTAGGTGGTTTAAGACGTCAGAGTCTGAACAGAGCCCACTCACGGTCCCTTTCCTAGCACCTCTGCAGACTGAGAGATGTGCCTATGAGCTGAGAGCTCAGATCTCATGGTGTACGTAGTCTGTGGGCATAGTGCTGACCCTTCAGGCTCCCCATAGCTTACACCCTTTCTCCCAGTATCCCGTCAAAAATGTGAGCCTTCTGGGTTAGTTTAACTCTCTCTCGGGGGGTACCTGATAAGTGTAAATCATATAAATCACACACTTTGCACTGGCTTCTTACACACTAATGCGCTTTACTTAATCATGAGAGATACACAGATCTGTACAAAAATAACCCAACGTGCATTTCCCTGCCTCAGTTTCCTTACCATTCCAGAATATTATTTGGGTTGCGGTTAGAGTCCCTTGGGTTGTCCAGAGTCGTCCTACTGCATTGCATGGCTAGGCTTAGAACATGGAGTCATCTCGCCCTAGGTCACTTTGCTTCATTTGCCCTTGGTCGGTCTGATCCCTTCCTTCCTCCTGCTCAGACTTCCTGTGTGCTGCACCCCAAGTTCCCCTGGGTGACTGTGAGTCTGTTTGTGTACCCCTTTACCAGTATCCTGGCTCTTCTGTCCTGTGTTTGGTAACTTTCTACTACTCTATTTTCCCACCTCCCTTCAGAGAGAGGAAGTGTCTTTTTTTCCCCACCTTGAGCAAATTCCCTTAGCATATCTATTGGCTGTGCACAGCACCTTTGTTAACGTTAAGTATTCTCCATTGTCCCTGGTCTGGGGAAGACATGACCCAACCCCGCCAGCTCATGCTGGATACACATACTGAGGCTTTCCATGATACAGCATGTTCATGATCATCTCAAAATAACGTCATGATGTCAACCAGAATTCACAAGTTGTACAGACAGGGTCCCCAAATCATCATCCCAGGGGCATTCTGGGGTGAATGTCGCAATCTCTCCCATTGAAGCTGTTCCACTTGGTATCAAATATTTCTTGGAACAGAGACTGGAACCTGGTCTCCTAAGAGTGTACTAGCCAGTAGGTGATAGTCATTCTCTCACTTTCTGGCTCAGCAGAGTGGAACAGCTTCAGCAGGTGAGAGTGCGACACCCACCCCACAATACCTTATAGCCCAGGGTTAGGGCACTCACCTGGGAAGGGAGAGACCTGGCTTCAAGTCCCTGTTCTGAATCTGGCAGAGGGGCAATTTGAACCCGGGTCTCCCACATGCTGGGTGAGTGCCCTAGCTATTGGTTATAAGGAGGACACCACCATCACCTTGTTCTTTTCCTTTTAAAAAGGGCTAGCCTGGCTTTGGTGCCACAGGAGTGGGTTCGTGGCTATGAATCCCAAGCAGAGATAGGTGCCTCCCTCCAGCCCAGAGTTCGGTGCCTAGCTCCCTTTGAGGCCCCACCCCTTCTCCTCGGCATTTCCTGCTGACTAGCTTAAGTGTCTCCCCACTCAGCGTCCTGACCTCTGTGAAGTCCGTTTTTAGGCATGCCATTCTCCCCAGGCATTGCATAGGAGCACGGGCACCTAACTTGGGGCTGTGGATTCCACTAATTGGCGGATATTGCAGCACTGAGTCTAAGTCACCTTTATAGATCTAGCCCCTAGACGTTAGGTCCTGAGGACTTGATGGTTTCTCAACTTGGCTTGGCATTTTGTCTTTGAATCTATGTCACTCCTTATCCCACGGTTATAGCGGGATGAGGGCACCCAGATTTGGAGGCAGTCTCACTGCCTACATCCCTGTTTGAATTACCACTTCCTTTCTGAGTACTCCCAGCTCAGACTGCCCTAATAGCATAACTTTGTGAAGAGGAACCGAGTGGGAAAGGAACCGGTGCTAACACATGGACTAAGTTTCTGAAGCAGGGAGTTGTGGAGTGACAGTAAAATAACAATGTCTGAAAAACAGCACATCATCTCAATTGTTCTGGCATTTTTAGAAATGTGAGGGGGGTGTTGGCATTTCAGTGATGGATGGAATGAGTCTCCTAATGTATAGCTCAGATTGTAAAACGTTTTGGGCTCCTTCAGAATAAAAGGTGCTGTAGAAACATAAGTCATTCTCCCTAAGGACGCTTTGGAAGATGTAAGCGTGTGTAAGACAGGCCCACGCGCCAAAAATAACCTTTTATCCTGTCAAGCTGTGATCTTCCTAAACTGACCTGCAGCAGCCATATCACCTGGTGCTGTGATCTGATCAGATCTTGCCAAGGTGAATCAGAACTTGCATAGGCAGCCTCCAAGGACGTGCTGATGGAATTGTCATTGGTAAGTGGTACTCTTTCCTCTGAGTCACTACTAGAAGAACCGTCTGCCAGCATGGAGGAAGGCACTGGGCTTTCAGGGGTACCATGTTGCAGATGAGACCTAAAGCCAAGATTCTGACCTTTTGTGGTCATCAGAGATCCTGTGATACTTTCTCTAACTCACTGTCCTGGCAAATTTGAAGCACATTACTAGAGCCATCCTGCCAAGAATGACACAGTTGGGGGAATGCATAGTCCATGATTGCTTTGTGATTTTTTGGGGGGAGTTTGTTCTGGAAAGCTATGCCCCTTTACTGTGTGAAGGAGTGTGGTATGGCTTAGTTAGTTTCCTGTGTATGTTGCCCAGCTGGCTTCTGTTCTTGTAGAGCCAATGAAAATGAAAGCTCTGATTTACAAGATTAAGCAAGCCTCTGTCCCCGAATTACAGATAGACTCTAATGCTGCTGTACATTGGCACTGAGGTAGCAGTGTGCTGCACAGGGCAAGGGAATGATTTCTAGGTGGAGGGAAAGTGGGCCAAATGTTCAGAGGAGCCTGGCAGGTTTCCAAAGGCTTCCTGGATTCTTTCCAAGTGTCAGGCATCCTGTGGGGAGGTAAATGCTCCCGCTTTCCTGATATTCGTAGAGAACTGATTTTCTTTTCCTCTTCTCCCGGTATAAGGAAGAAAAATCTCAGAAATGAGCCTGCTGGTGAGATTTGTCAGGCTGTGCCCCAGCCTCCCAGGGGGAGGGACGGGAGCCCCATTGCTTGGTATATTTAAAACTAGATTGGACAAAACTTTTGAGAATGTATTGTAGGGAGCAATCTGCCTTAGGCAGAGAATGCAGGGATGGACTAGACAGGAGCAACCAGTTTTTTCTCAATTCCGACTTCGAGACTCTGAAATGAGGGTGCATTTCCCCAAGAGGGGAACTCTGAAGAGAGATCTGTATGGGTGTTTGCCAGGAGTTTACAGCTGGAGCTGTGCAGGAAAGACAGGTGTCAGTGATGAGGGATGTTTGGGGGAGAGGAGGGAGCTGCATCCTAACCACAATCCAGTCAGGTGGATAAAAATCGATGATTTTTTTTAATTGGATTTTTCTGATTTAAATTTGATTTTTTTTTTTAAAATATAACTTAAATGCACTTTTAGGTTTACTTTAAAATTATTTGAAGTTATGACAACCTGTGTTAAGGCCTATGTTTATAATCTATTAAAATAAATTAAATTAAAAAATATGAAGCAATACATGCTTGCTGCCAAATCTTAAAGAAAGTCAAATCACTGAACTGGTGGAAGTCACTGGCTAAGCACCTGGAATCAGAATTTATTGATGTACTAAACCAGCTTTTCACAGTGGTAATCTTTTCTGCAAGTGCTGAGAAAATATTTTCTTAATTTCAGTTTATTCAACTAGTTCAGTTTATTGACTAGTTTGTTCAAAGGTATGAAACCAATTGTAGTTGAAAAAGCAGAAAAACTTGTTTATTCATCGACTGGAAAACAAGGTGTGAAAGGATGAGATCTACCAGTTTGAAAATCTTGAAGGAGACAATCACTAACTACAGATAATACTTTTTTTTATTTAATAAATCAATTGATTTTAAATGCAAACATGTTTTGATAAACTTTTTGGTACTTTCTTCTTGTGTATCAGCACACTTTTATTCGTTTTTAAAATGCTGTTTTTGTGCCTTTTAACTGACTTCAAATATAGTGTGACAAAATCACAAGTAAAAAAACCAGTCTTCGTCTAGTAAGAAAGAAATGCCTCATTTACTATTTTCTAGCATAATACAAAATGTAAAAATTAAGTCAAATAAGCTATATAATTTCTTAAATAAACGTGTATCACTACAGCATATCCTCCAGGTTAGCAAAAAGTTGCACCAAATTTAGTATATAGGCTATATTTTGTTGCAAATCATGTTTTAATGGTTACCAGCCAATGAGA
Organism: Terrapene triunguis; assembly: GCF_002925995.2. Taxonomy (NCBI): domain Eukaryota; kingdom Metazoa; phylum Chordata; order Testudines; family Emydidae; genus Terrapene; species Terrapene triunguis. The sequence goes on along the minus strand of NW_020664516.1, from coordinate 582,740 downwards.
ATCAACATTGCTTTAAAATAAATAACTAAAAAGTACAAATGCAAAACAAGATTAAAATCAGTGATTTAAATCAAAGTTTCTACTTGCTGATTTAAATCTGTGACTTAGATCACTTTGATATAAATCAATCCACCCTGATTGCAGTAGAATTTTGTTGACTGTGGCAAAAGCATGGGTTTGGTGAGAATGAGAAAAGGTTGAGATCCACTTTCTGAGATGTGGCTGGGCTCAGATTCCAGGCAGAGAACACAAAGCCATATCGAGAGAGGAATAAAAGCCAGAATGCATGCTGGCCTATGAAGTATTTCCATTTTCTTGACAAGAAATGGTCTGACACCCAGCTAATGGAGTTGCTGTCTGAGAGAGAGCTACTTACCAGTGGAGCTCTATTCCTGAAGCGGTGGGATCTGTTTGAAGAGGCTATTAGCAGATCAATAGTAGAGGTTTCCCATAATAGCTCATTCAGGTACTACTGACATCACTACTCTAATTATCACTCCAGGCTCCTTTGACAGCTCCTAAACTGTTTGGAGTGATGGGAAGAGTAAGGCTTGGAGATGAGAGAGGCCTTGGGAAAAGTAGCTTGGCAAGCTTCTCTAATAATGCCAAGTCTCTGAATAAGAGTTATTGAGCCCATTAAAGCTGGATTGGTACAGGCTGCCCATTAAACACTCAACCTGTCTCCATTTGCCTTATTAGGTTGGTCTTGCTGACTAACCAGAAGACATGTGAAATATGCCCAGTGGTTTGACAGACTTGAGGATCTCTATGTGGAGTAAAGAACAGGCAGTTTGGTACAGGGCTAGAATTTCATCCCGGGTTTCTGTGGTGATGACCTAAACCAGAAGAGTGAAGCTCAAGTCACCAGCATCCCCTGAGATGAAATCAGAACTATGCTGTTCCAAATGTGGCCTTTTATGATGTTGTACTGACCTCCCCAGTAGTGTTCAACTGCCCAGGACACTTGCAGCATAAGAAAGAACGTGTCATCTACTGCATAGACCAGGACCTGGAAGTAGGACTCCTGGCTCTGACACTGACTCTCTCAGATCTTGGGCAAACACTTAACTGCTGTATGCCTCAGTTTTCTCACCCATCAATTATTTTACTTATTTCAATTGTGCTGTTTACTTTTCTATCTGATGTGCTGGGTTCATTTACACACAAACTTAACAGCAGTTAAAAAAAATACAAAAATATGGGCATAAAACTGAGTGAGGGTTTCTGAATAGTGGTTTGTAAAGTGCTCTGAGAGCCTTGCAGGAGTGGTTCTAGAGAAGGGCAAAGTGTTACTTGAATTGAAAAGTCCTCAGTTCTGTGTTAAGCTGTGTTTCCTGTTCTTCATAGATTTCAAGGTCAGAGGGGACCATTCTGATCATCTAGTCTGGCCTCCTGTATAACACAGGCCATAGAACTTCCCACTAATAATTCTTAGATCAGATCTCTTAGAAAAACCTCCAGTCTTGATTTAAAAATTGTCTGTGATGGAGAATCCACCACAACTCTTAGTAAGTTGTTCCAATGGTTAATTAATTACTCACTGTTAAAAATCGACACCTTATTTCCAGTCTGAATTTGTCTAGCTTCAACTTCAGCCATTGGTTGTATTAGACCAGGAGTTCTCAAACTGGGGGTTGGGACCCCTCAGGGGGTTGCGAGCTGTCAGTCTCCACCCCAAACCCCGCTTTGTCGCCAGCATTTATAATGGTGTTAAATATATAAAAGTGTTTTTAGTTTATAAGCGGGGGGGGGAGGGGGGGGGTCATCACACTCAGAGGCTTGCTATGTGAAAGGGGTCAGCTGTACAGAAGTTTGAGAACCATTGTATTAGACCTTTCTCTGCTAGATTAAAGAGCCCATTATTAACTATTTGCTCCCTTCTCTTTGTTACGCTAAATAGACTCAAAGAGCTCAATCTATCATTGTAAGGCAGGTTTTCTAATTCTTTAATCATTCTTGTGGCTCTTCTCTGAACCCTCTTCAATATATTAACATCCTTCTTGAATTTCGGACACTGGAACTGGACACCGTATTCCAGCAGCAGTCACACCAGTGCTAAATGGAGGTAAAATAACCTCTCTGCTCCCACTTGAGATTCTCCTATTCATGCAACCATGCTACAGCATCACACTGGGAGCTCATGTTCAGCTGACTATTCACCATGACCCCCAAGTCTTTTCAGAGTCACTGCTTCCCAGGGTAGAGTCCCCTATTGTGTAAGTACTGCCTACATTCTTTGTTCCTAGATTTGTTCATTTACATTTAGCCCTATTAAAATCCATATTGTTTGCTTGCACCCACTTTACCAAACGATCCAGATCTCTCTGTATCAGTGACCTGTTCTCTTCATTATTTACCACTCCCCCAATTTGTGTGTCCTCTGCAAATTTTACCAGTGGTGATTTTGTGTTTTCCAGGTCATGAATAAAAATGTTAACGAGTGCAGGGCCAAGAACTGATTCCCGAGGAACTCCACTAGTAACTCATCCGCTTGAGGATGATTCCCCACTTAGTTACATTTTGAGACCTGTCCGTTAGCCAGCTTTCAATCCATTTGATGTGGGCCATGTTAATTTGATACCTGTCTAGTTTTGTAATCAATGTCATGTGGTACCAAGTGAAACGCCTTACAGAAGTCTAAATATATTACATTAACAATATAAACTTTATCAACTAAATGTGTAATATCATCAAAAAAGGTATCAAGGTAGTTTGGCAGGATATATTTTCCATAAACCCATGTTGATAGGCATTCATTATATTACCCTTCTTTAATTCTTTATTAAGCAAGTCCTGTATCAACCGCTCCATTATCTTGACAAGGATCAATGTCAGACTGACAGGCCTATAATTACACAGGTCATCCCATTTACCCTTTGAAATATTGGCAAAATAGTAACTTTCTTCCAGTCTTCTGGAACTTCCCCAGCGTTTCAAGACTTATTGAAAATTAGCATGAACAGTGCAGCAAACTCCTCAACCAGCTCTTTTAAAACTCTCAGATGCAAGTTATCTGGACCTGCTGATTTAAAGATGTCTAACTTTAGTAGCTGTTGTGTTGCAGCCTCCTGAGATACTAGTGGAATGAAAGAGTGTTATCATATAACTACATCATCTGTTTTTTTCCCGCCTAATACAGAAGGATTATATTTATTGAATACTTCTACCTTTTCTGCATTATTATTGATAATTCTACCATTTAATCTAGTAATGGACCAATACCATTGTAAGGATTCTTTTTATTCCTAATATCCCTAACACCTCCCCCCTTTATTGTCCTTAACTCTCCTGTCCATAGCTTTCTCCTTGTGTTTCTTTGCTTCCCTTATAAATTTTCTACAATTCCCTGCTTCTGATTTATAATAATTACTAGCAACTTCCCCTTTCGTACATTTGTTATATATATTTGATAGTTGCCTTTGCTTCCCCTCTAAACCAGGTCTATTTTTTAACCAGTATGGCCTTCTTCAATTATTGCTTTTTTGGGGATCTAGTAAAGTGTTCTTAACCAATTCCCAATTATCATTCTCATTTTCCTGAATCAATTCTTCCTCTCATCTGACTAAGTTCATACTGTTTTCTGCTTTGTGAAATTGCCCCATTAAAGCACCCTGGTATATATATCACTGTTGTGGACTTTATTCTGTTTGCACACTATAACTGTGATCAAGTCATGATCACTTGTACCTAAGTTACCATTCATTTTTAGTTCTGTGGTCAGTTCCTTTGTATCTGTCAAGACCAGGTCTAATTTAGAATTCCCTCATGTTGGATGCAACACTTGTTGAGTTAGGGAATTGTCATCTCTAATGTTAAGAAATTCCAAGAATGTTTTAGTACTGTCAGCATGAGACCTCTAGCATATGTCACTCAAACTGAAGTTCCACCAGTTCAGTGGTAGGACTTTCTTTCAAACTTCAGCAGCAAACGTGCTGCTTGAATATTATCTAATTCAAATGATTTTTATAATTATAGTAAGTCTAGGCCTTAACATAGGTTTTCATAACTTCAAATTTAATTTTAAAGAGGTCTATTTAAAAAAAAATGTATTTAATTTAAATTGATAAAATCCAATTTAAATAAAAATATCCACGTTTTTTCTTTCTTTTTTTGAATCTACTTTTATCTATCCTGCCTGGAAGGGAGAGTGCAGTATCCCCCATTTTAAAGAGCTGCGCCTGACTGAGTGTAGGCAAGCTGGTGATAGATCATCACTTGCAATGTGTGCCTGGAGCAGGAATGCCACACCACACCAGCAGGCCCGCTCACATGTCTGTGGTTGCATAGGGACAGTTCCCCAGTGATGGAACAGAAAACTCTACTCTAGTGTGGTCTTTGGCTTGTTGATTGGGGGCAGTGTGGCTTTAAATGAGACTGAGAGGCAGAAATCAATCCAGTGCTCTATTAGCTCACACAGGTTTAATTTCTTTAGGCATGTTTTAAAAATAAAAAAACCACAGCACACACTTCCAGCATCCCCAGAGGTGCAGAGGAGGAAGAGAAACTGCAAACCTGTAGCATTCTCAACTCTGGGGAGATGTTTGCATAGCGCAGTGAGATTCCTCTCCTAATCATGGTCTAATGGTGGAGTCCTTAGAAAAGGCAGTACAGATGCAGGCAACGTACATAGGCTGCTGGGAGCTTAAAAGTTTGTATTTCATAGGTTATAAAATTCCAGTTTAATTTCCTCTTCTGTAGTTGTGTTCTGGGTGGGTGGAATAGATTGTCTAGGGGGAAGATGAGTCGTCTTTGACGTTGCACATCTAGAAAGGAAAAACTGGTGGTGTGAATTGCGCTGCATTTGGGATCTTTGCCCTTCTCTCTCTGTGGTGACTCATTCATACAATTTGAAACACAAGCACTGTACCCTCCAGTTTGCTTTCCTGGCTCATTTATTCCACCAGAGGCATTAGTGTGATGGCTCCCTCCTGTCAGAACCCTCCCTGCTGGCCTGCTCTGCTCTCAGTTTTTTTTGTATGGTTCGGGATCTTGCTTGTTCGGTACTCTTTGACTGCCCCTCCTATTAGGCTGGGTCTGCAGTAAGATTTTTTCCCTGTTGCTACAACCGTTGCAGCTTCGTGGCTGGGAGCGAGGCTGGAGAGGCTCAGCATAGCCAAGGCTCCAGGCGTCCCTAGCGTTCTAAGCACTGTCTTGTGTAACCCGACTCAGAGCAGGTCTACCTATGGACCTGTTAGCACAGCACATCTTTGCTTATCTTCTTCTCATGGCAGTGCTGTGCACCCTACCTATCAGACTCCTCTACTAACCCCAGGGATGGGATAGCTGTTCAAAGTCAGCCAATTACTAACCTCCCACCGCAAAAAGCTGCATTACTATGGTATGTTACTAGAATCTTGTAGGGCAACTCCTTCTGTCTGTAAGGAGGACCCCAGCAGAGTCTACACTGCAATTAAAAAAACCCTGGCTGTCTCATGCCAGCTGACTTGGGCTTGGGCTAAGGGGCTGTTTAATTGCAGTGTAGATGCCGAGGCTGGAGCCTGGGCTCTAGGACTCTGCAAGATGGGAGGGTCCCAGAGCTCAGGTTGCACCCAAGCCAGAATGTCTACAAGACCCAAGACCCCGAGTCAGCTGTGGGTGTCTAATTGTAGTGTAGACATACCCCAGCCTTGTTCTGAAAACACCTCTTGGGCTATGTTTGGTTTGCTTGATTGTGCCAGCAAGGTGGCTGACCCATGCCCTCTCGTGTTTCTTAAATAGATTAGTAGAGATATCCTATCTCCTAGAAGGGACCTTGAAAGGTCATCAAGTCCAGCCCCCTGCCTTCACTAGTAGAACCAAGTACTGATTTTGCCCCAGATCCCTAAGTGGCCCCTTCAAGGACTGAACTCACAACCCTGGGTTTAGCAGGCCAATGCTCAAACCACTGAGCTATCCCTCCTCCCTTTCCCAGTCTGCGGTTTTCTCTTTGGAGAGGTGGATGGTTTGGGTGGATTGGTTCTGCTTGGCTAAGAACCTGGAACTATAGTTTGTTGAAGAGCGTAACCAGCTTTTGACAGCAGCAGTCTCTTCTGCAGATGCAGAGAGAATATTTTCTCTATTTCAATTTATTCAACCGGTTCTTTTCAATGACTAGTTTATTTAAGAAACCAAGTGGGAGACAAAAAAGCAGGAAAGCTTGTTTTCCTCATCCAATCTATGAATAAAAACAAGGTGTGAGAGGGTGAGATCCACTAGTTCTAAAATCTTGAAGGAGATGGTGACCAGAAACAATCAGTTCAATTCACTAACTGCAGATTACACTTCCTTTGTTTAATCAGTTAGCTTTATAGGAAAAGCATGTTTTGATAAACTTTTTTGTTATGTATCCAGCACATTTAAGATATTTTTTATTTGATTTAAAAAGCTGGTTTGGTGCATTTTAAATTGAATTTGAATTTCCATCCAACTAGAGCTTGACCCAAATCACAAGTAAAAAATTAATCATCTTGTGAGTAAGAAATGCATTATTCACCATTTTCTATCATCATCAGAAAGGTAAAAATTAAGACTCTGAATAAATGTAAGTTAAGCTTTATAATTGCTTAAATAAATGTGCACAGATATAGGGTACCCTCCTGGTTAGCGAAAAGAAGCACCAAATTTAGTGTAAAGGTTGTACTTAATTGCAATCAACATGTTTTCATGGTTAAAAACCTTTCTTTAAGAAATGTACTAAAAAGCAAAACACAGTTTAAATAGATTTAAATTAAGGTTTCCTGCTTTTTGATTTAAATCATTATTTGAATCATGTTGATTTGAATCTCATAGGCTCATAGACTTTAAGGTCAGAAGGGACCATTATGATCATCTAGTCTGACCTCCTGCACAACGCAGGCCACAGAAACTCACCCACCCGCTCCTGTAACAAATCCCTAACCTATGCCTGAGTTATTGACGTCCTCAAATGGTGGTTTAAAGACCTCAAGGTGCAGAGAATCCTCCAGCAAGTGACCCGTGCCCCACGCTGCAGAGGAAGGCGAAAAACCTCCAGGGCCTCTGCCAATCTGCCCTGGAGGAAAATTCCTTCCCGACCCCAAATATGGCGATCAGTTAAACCCTGAGCATGTGGGCAAGACTCACCAGCCAGCACCCAGGAAAGAATTCAATTCACCATGGTTCTGCAGAGCGACACCAAAATCCTTCTTGCTCCCTGCTGTCTGCTGTTCTTCGGGCTGTCAGAACAGTAGCCCCCAGGCTGACATCCTCTCCATCTTGGGCAGTGGTTTTCAACCTCTTTTCATTTGCGGATCCCTACAAAAAATTTGAGTGAAGGTGCGGACCCCTTTGGAAATCCTAGCCACAGTCTGCAGACCTCAGGGGGTCCACGGACCACAGATTGAAAGCCACTGATCAAGGGTTTATAAATGTCCTCTCTCTTAAATGGAGCAGGTAGAGGTTGCTATAACCAATGTTTTTGTTTTTTGTGTTACTGTTTTGTGTGCATGGAGTATTCACAGTACTGGATTAATATCACAGTGATACAGGAACTGCTGCACTGATTTGATTATTAATTTTTATAGTTAATTCAGTAAAAACCTCCATTTGGTAATTTTATCTTAATTGGCCACAGAATTTTCATCAGACTGCCGCAGAATTAAAAAATCTTAGGTCTGGTTTTCTGCAGACTGCTTTGGGCCTTCCTATAGTAACTAAATAGCCTTTGCATCTGAAGTGCCTTACCTTAGACTTAGTCCATCCCATGCTTTGCTGCATATTGGGCTACCCGCATTTGCCATCCTTGCCTGTCAACTGCCTTTCTCTCCAAATCGTCTCATTTCATGTTGAGGTGCTTGATGTCGTTCAGAACTGTTCGTTTCCATGTTGTTCGCGGTCTTCCTCTCTTTCTTCTTGTGTTTTCTGCCTTACATTCAAGGGCGGTATTTGGTAAATGTTCTTTTTCCATTCTCAGCCCATGTCCCAGCCACTGATATATTCTTTTGTAGATTGTTTGTGAGAGGGCGCCGTGTCCAGTCATTTTTCTGACTTCTTCATTTGTCTTCCTATCTCTCTGTGTTATTCCCAATATTCTTCTCAGACATTTGTGATGAAATGCATCCAACTTTTGTATCTCTTTCTTGGTAAGTTGCCATGTCTCACTGCTATATGTTGTGATGGCGATAACAATTGCTTTGTATACATTGTTTTGTCTTGAGGGAGATGTTTTTGAGTTGCCTTATGTTTTTGAGTCTTCCAAATGCAGCGTTTGTCTTCCCGATTCTTCTTATTTCCTCGGAACTAGTACCATCTTGGCTGATGGTACTTCCAAGATATGTAAAGTTGTTCACCTTCGCCAGTTTCCCTTCTTTAATTTTGATTTCTGTCCCCATTAACATGACTTTACATTTCTTTGCATTGTATCTCAAACCTATCTTCTCCATTACTACTTTTACTTGGTTTGTGCATTTTTGTAGTCCATTGGCATCTTCGCTGATAACATCGCTCATCAATGAAGTCTATCTCAAATAGCCTTGATTTGTTCCATTTTAGACCATTTGTATCACTGTTGCATTGTTTTAATCCATAGTCGATGACTAGCATAAACAAAAAAGGAGACAGGACGCACCTGTGCCTTACTCCTGTCTTGATACTGAATGGCTTAATCCATTTTCCATTTTAATGTAGCATTTTGAGTTGGTGTAGAATGCCTTCATAATGATTAATTTTGTTGGAATTTCATATTGTTCCACAATTTTCCACATTGTTTCTCTGTTTACACTGCCGAATGCCTTTTGAAAGTGCACACAAGAAAAAGTCCATCCCCAGTTTGCTGGAGATGCTGGCCTTCCTGTAGGGGGAGCAAGGCTGCTTTCATTTTCATGAGTGCTGTGGTTACTTACATCTCTCTTTAAAGGTAGGTGATCAACAATATTAATATTATTGAACTTCAGGAGAGCAGAACCTGCCATGTGCTAGGCACTGCTTTGTGTGCAAGGTTAGGAAAAGCTACTTACAGACAGCCATAGTTGTGCATGGGACCTCACAGACTAACACAATAGCAGGTACCTGCCTTGAGGAGTTTACAGTCTAGATTGGACTAAGCAAAGTAAGGACAAGAGCTGCATCCTTTAATGAAGAATGAGTTGTGCTTAATTTACACATGCTACTTCTTAGTTCCTTTTTGGATCTCTTTTCTGATATACTTCTACTCATAGGGTTTGTGGCTGGTAGCTGTAATGAAGGCTGAGGTGAGGGGAGCAGAAGAGCAAGCCTTTGTAAGTCCCTTTGTCCAAGGAGATCTTAGCTGCCAGATTTGGTTGTCTCAAATGAAAACTGGCCTCCCACCTAAGTTGCTTTGTAAAGGAGACTGAAACGCAGATGTGTCCGTTCTGTGCTTTAGAGGACATTGCATGCGGACCCAGCTATGGACTCTCTTTCTGATGTGAAACATAGGGCAGACAGCTGGCTGCAGATCCAAAGGAGGGACTTAAGCAAAGAGATGGGTCATGGCTGTGCTCTAGGACCCCAGGAGCCACAGTGTTTGCTACTTAAGTGCAGTTAACCAAGCACCATTTCTGGACAGACCTTCCAAGTGGTTCTGCCCAGAAGAGGAAAGTTCAGGAAAATGTGTCGTGGACAGACTTCTGCCATGCGCTCTATCCGTGGATAAATAAGCAGGGAAATCAGCATTGGGGAAGTGAGTTATAAATGATTAGCTGAGCAGCCAATGGACTTTAAAGTATTTCCAGATGTGCCCTATAGCCTGCTTACTCTTTGTTCCCTGCTGAATTTCAGAGCAGCCATTGTGGAAAGGCTGGTTACTGCTTTACTTAACTCTCTTCCTTTGTCAGGCAGGTGTCCGGCAGTTCTGTGCAGAAATTTCATTTGGTCAGTTGGTCTGAAATAGAGCAGGTGACTGTCTTCATGTTCAGACCTAGAGAGCGGCTTGGCTTTAGATGGTGATACAATACATGTCGCTGTTGGTTTCGCAGAGTTCAGATAGAGGCCATTGTCTCTGCTTATCATCCTTCCTTCTAAATCTATCCCTGCCTCCTCTGGAAAATCCTCTGCTTCCTCTGACCACCCCCAACCCCACATCATACCCTGGCATTCTTCTTGTATACCACAGCAGATTCATCCTCTTCTTCGAGGCCCTACATAATCTCACTCCCACCTAGTTTGCTGCTCACTTCCTCCTTCCCCCAGGCCTGTTTCCTCTCAGTTCCCTTCATCTCCTCCTCTCGCTCTTGCTTCATTACTCACATAGCCCGTACTCTTGCCTCAGCTTTGCCACCTTTTATCCATTTATCCATCTCCTTCAAATCCCTCCACTGAACCGGCTTCCTTTGAGAATCCTTCCTGTCCTGCTCTCTCCCGCGGGCTGCCCTGTCAGCTGTTCTGTCTGTCTTTGCTTGTGAGCTCTGTGGGGTAGGGGCTTGGGCTTGTTTTTCTCATGGTGCTCTCTCTCTGTATAGGCTGTGATAAAATTAAGTACTAATTACAGACTGTTGAAGGACAATCAACATTAAAGTTTCTCTAAACCGAATAAAACAAAGGCTTTGCTTGCTGTGATTCAGTTTCTCATTAACTCTGTGCCAGCACCAGCTCTTAGCTAAGACACAGGGCACCTATTTGTCCAGAGAAAGCCTGGCTCTGTTAGTGTGTGGATCCTGAAATGTTTTACAACAGCAACTGGAAATCAAATCAAATCAAGCCTGAAATGTATTTTCTAAACTCTTCCCATTATCACATCAAACCAGAGGCTGCATTAACCTCCTTAATGGGTAGAAGGAACCTACTCTCATTGGTATTTCTTTTTAAAAAGATTTTCTTCTCACTTGGGAAAGTGGCCCACCAATGTCGGCCCTCTCCATCTGTTTTCACCACTGTTGATGGCTTTGTGAATCACACCAGCTTTTATCCTGGGCTGAGCACCCTCTCCTCCTTAACAGCAGATGGCATGGGAGTTAAACCACTTTGATATACAGTGTCCTTCCGAAGGTCCCTGGAACAGTGCTTGTTTGGCAGCGTGGTAGCTTGGCATGTCTGTTGGCAGGCATCAGCTGGGGGTGGGACTTACATGGCGTGCACATGTTTGAGCAGGGTAAGGAATAACTAAAAGAGGATAAAGGACAGAAGCTATGGTGTTTGCCTTCCTGCAGCATGTTACATTCAGGAACACAATCTCAGGTGAGCCACAATAACACGAAAGTCCAGAACACAGCGCTGGTTACAAAATAGTTTTGCTGTGTGTGTGAACATAGCACTGCCACATCGATACTGACACTCTGAGGACTGAAAGTGTTGTGTTTCTCCATGTAACAAGTACCACTTGGGTAGTGGCCAGGCAAGTTTCTCCACCCTGTCAGTATCCATGGTCAGTCCCCTGAATCATCTACAGCCCCATAACACTCTGAAATAGAGTTATTCATGGACTAAATTTGTTTGTGCTGGCTGCAGTGAGTTTAACAGATGTCCATATTATTTATTCATTTGTATTACAGTAGTGCCTAGCAGATCCAAGCTTATGTGTGGAAGTTTCTTTTCTTACTGAGCCCCACAGAGAGCAAGGCAAGTTACAGAAGGGCTGGCCAATGCCTTAATAAAAGGAGTAGGGAAGAGAAGCAAGTGTTTGGCCAGTAGTCACCTCGTTCTTCCATGTCTCAGCTGCTCTTACGCTCATTCCTCCCTGGCCAGCTGCTGAGGGGAGAGTGAGGCAGTGGAAGGGCATGGCACCCGGGAGCTGGGGATGGTAGTGGAGGCTTTCTTGCGTGCTTTCCTGCTCTCTTGGAACTAATGAAGGAGCATGGCTTTGTGATATATCAGGAGAAGAGCTGGCTTAACCCAGCCCCGTAGAGCACAAGGTCTTGGAGTGCAGTGGAGACAGCTTTTTATTACAGGAGGTGAAGAAGGTGACTAGAGGAGCAGCTATTCCGGATTTGATGCTGACGGCTAGTTGAGAATTTGAAGATGGAAGGCGGCTTGCGGGAAAGTGATCATGAAATGATAGTTTGTGATTCTGAGGAATGGTAGGAGGGAAAACAGCAGAATAATGTCAATGGACTTCAAACAGGCAGACTGTAGCAAACTCAGAGAATTGGGAGGTGAGGTCCCCTGGGAAGCAAGTCTAAGGGGCTGGCCCCAGCTGCTCCCCCAAGCTCTGCCTCCCTCTTCCCGGGTGGGGCTGGCGTCACTGCTTGCCCAAGCCCTGCCTGCCTCCCGTGCGAGGCTGGGGCTGGCGTCACTGCTCTCTGGAGCCCTGCTTCCCTCCTGCATGGGCTGGCATTGCCACTTGTCCCTCCATTGCTCCGCACCCCATTTTTTGACAAAACTGGACATTTGTCCCGTTTGCTCTTGTGAACTGATCAGGTTGGCAAGAGCAAATGGAACAAATGCCCACTTTTGCCAAAAAAGTCAGGCTAGCCAGGACAGAGCCTAAAAAGGGGACTGTCCCGGCCAAAACGGGATGTATGGTCACCCTACTTTCAAGGCCCTTCACAAACTATCCTCTCTCGTTCACTATCAAAATGTTGACTCCCCCTTCCAGTCAATCCATGATGCCACAGCCAGCCTCCATTGTCCACTTGGTAAATTTTCAAACAAGCACCTTCATACTTTCTCCCATGCTGCCCCTCACACTTGGGAGGAGCTCCCTGTTAACATCTTCAAAGCTACCTCATTACCCTCCTTCCAACTGTCCTTTGCTGTGATACCGTCAAAGAACTTGACAACAGTTTAGACCCCCAGTGTGCTGAGAATACTGCTGATCATGCTGACCAATACTGTCCCATTGTTTCTTTGTACTCATCCATCGGTATTGTATCCTCCTGTGTCTTGTCTTGTATTTAGATCAGGGGTCGGCAACCTACGGCACAGATGCCATGTTTGGCATGCGAGCCGATTTTGATTGGCACGCAGCTCCCTGCCGCGGTCCCGGCCCCCAGCCCCACTCAGCCCCCCCGCCCACTGCTCTCCCCTGCGGGGGCAGGAGGCAGAAGCTTGCTTCTGTGGCAGCCAAGCTTCCCCCCTCCCCCGCTTCTTCCCCCAGCGTGGTGCTTTCCTGCCCCGCCTCCTCTCCGTCCCTGGCCAATCAGCTGATGGCCCTAGCGAGTGGGAGGGGGAAGAGCGGCAGCGTGCACACAGCTCCGTAGGGGACGCAGAGAGAGGTAGGGACGGAGCCTGGGGGAAGGGGGTGGAACAGGGCATATCCCTGCCAGCCCCCTGCCATGAGCCGCTCAGGGCAGCGGGCTGGAAGCACCCCCATGA